>NC_050575.1:398045553-398345553 GCF_011100635.1 Trichosurus vulpecula
AGTGATCCTGTAGGGAAGAGACAAGGTTGAAGCCTTCTCAGACACAGAACACTGTCCAGAAAACAAGTTGTTAAGTTTGTCCTGACATCGAGCTTTAATTTCGTTCTTTGTAACCACCACCCAAGGCTCCCAGATCTGCCATAAGGAGATGACCAGGAATCACATTCCATTTCCAGGTTATAACCTCTCAAAAATGTGAAGGTAGCTGTATCTACACCAAGTCTTCCCAAAGGGAAAAATCCTTGTTCCTTCAACTCCTATGGCAGGAGCTTGAGGTGCTGCCCCGGCTGGCTGCCCTTCTCCGGACACTCTCCAGCTTCTGAAGGCTAAAACATGGTGCCCACCACTGGACATATTAGTGCAGATGTGCTCTGCCCAGGGAGGGCACACTCTGACCCTGGGAATCTGTCATGGAGCCTTTTCTCTTTGTAAGGACACATGGTCAGATCTGGAAGGGTCATAGAGAACCTCTGAGCCCTGCCTAGTGCCCATCTTTCATTTACGTCAGAGTAAAATGAGGTTCAGAGAAGGAAGAGGACATTTCTAAGATCCCCTAGGGAGGAAGCATCAGCCTGACAATCTGGATCCTTGGCTTCAAAATCCAAACATTTCCACAGCCTCCCTAGCCCTCAACAGGCAGGAATAGTTACCTGAGGCCAATGTCATAGATTCTCAGAATGTCAGTGACATCCCCAAGGTGGTATAAGTGGAAAGTGGCAGAGATAGGATGTACTGCCAGTCCTCTGGCTATTGGCTCCAGGTCAGGGAAGACCAAATAGGATTTCTGCAGAGAACATTGGCTATTTTTCCATTGTATAGTTGGTGGACCCAGGTCTCCTGATACCCCTTCTCCTTTCACTTCAACAGACCCAGTCATTCAGGCTTTTAAGCAGACACCACTGCTGCTATTGCTTCCAGGGACTTGAGCCTAGGTCAGAACCTGAATGGACATGAGCAACTCTCAATTTCTTTGGGATCTCTAGCCCCAAATCCCTCCCAGAGCTGGACTGCAATCCAACCATCCTCAACACTCTAACCCACAGAAGGCCTAAGAGGTAATCCAATGAAGCCCAAGGAAGTCCATGCCCAGGATTCCCCTTACCTTTTCTCTTGGAGAAAGTGCTTTGGAGCTGGTCCTGCTGAAGCTGCCTCCTCCAACCAGGAGTTTGTCAGACTGAGTTCCCTCAGCCTTATATTGGTCCTGTAAGTACATCTGAGAGGTGAGTTTTCACCTGATCTCAGCAATCCTATTGGTAGCCTACTTAACACCTTAGCTACTTGAGGACTAGCAGTCGTGAACACCAAGGCACTCCCCAGCCCTAGACCTCTTTCCTTCCTCTGTGAGGATTAATCAGAAAAAAGTCTTTAAGGATCTGTAGACTTTGAAAAATGAGAAAAAAGGGGTCATCTTCAGGTGTTGGGAACCAGCTCATTAGCACCTACTTGTCTATAAATCTATTAATTTCAAATGTGTCACATCTATTCTCTGATCAGTTACTGTCCTTCTAGACATGGCACTAGGGCTGGGCTCTTCTTGCATATCCCAGATCCTGCCCTCAGAGGACTTCCTCTCTACATATACATTCACTTTATGCAATACTTAGAGACCCTTAGGTCAAAGCCTTGTGGGAACCATACATTCACTGCAGCATGTTCAAGCCACAAGGGATTGATAAGTTGAGAATGTCAGGTCTGAAAGGGACCTTAGCAAGTGAAGCATAGAATGTCCCACATGGAGAGCACCACATATCTTGAGGGCCAGCGCTTGAAACCCCATGGAATATAAGAGATAGGAGGGATATTGGCCTGCCTTGGCCAATCTCTTCTCTTACAAAGCAGTAATGTGCTACTCCATGGCCTGGGGTCCTGGGAAATACAAGGGTTTCTATTTCCCCCTTAGACTCCTGTGAAGGTGATTGATACGTGGAAGGGAACTTAGTGATTAAGTAGGGAAGTAGGTGACAAAAGAAATATAAAGTACTACAACATGTCAATGATGTTACTTTGTGGTATCTAGGTCAATGTGCACCCACTGGGATCTTCTTGTAAATTTCTGGGCCACCACTTTTATTTGAGTTTGATGGCCCTTCTTTACTCTCAGCCCTTCCTTGGGCAGGAACAAATAACTACTGTCTTTCATTCCCTGTTTAGCCCTGATGGAGGAACTCAATTAAAACAAATTGCTGACACCTGAAGCAGCCAAAGCATCTACGTGAGTATGTTCTCAACCATGCTGTAAACCCCTATGCCAGAAAAAGAAGCTAGTAGCCATTTTTACAATTTCCATCCCTTTCCCGAAGGAATCCTCCAAAAATGAACTCTTCTGTAATCCTCCCTACAACCCCACCCTTCTAGATGAAAGGAGGAGATCCACCAGTCCAATCCATTCCATAGATCATCTAGAGAGGGGGTGGCTGTCAGTGGAACCAGGTCTCCTGGTGCCTTTGAGTCTTTCAGTTTCACATAGTAGAGCACATAGTAGGGCTACCATGGCATATACTGATTCACATTGTCTTCTGATAATTGGTAGCTGACAGGAATCTGATAACTCTCCCTTTGACTCCCTTGCTCCCCCACCTCCAATTCCCTCAGAAACTGGTCAGCCAATCCAGCACCCTCACCAAAGCAGGCCTGGAGATACAGGAGCCAGGTCCCCAGAACCCAGGCTTTCCCTGACATTTGACCTTGGAGAAGGTGCCTCCTGCTTGGTGCTTGCTGCTCTTCTTCCAGCTGTCTCCTCAAAGGGAGATTTGCTCAGGCTGATGTTCCTCAGGCTTGTATAGGCCCTGTAACTGTGCTGAAGAGCTGGTTCCAGAAATCCAGTCTGCGGTCTACTGGGACCAGCCTGAACTACTTAGTGACCAGTGAGTAGAGAAAGACCCTTCCCCAGTCCTGGACTTTGTTCAGTCTCAGTAAGGAATAAGGCAGCTACAGCCCTTTGGCATCTCCAGAGTTCTTTAGGAGCCTAGACAAAAGACATCCTTATCGCTTTGTAACAAGCCATTGAGTTCCTACTTGGATCTGAATCATTCAATCAAGGAACTCTGTATCTAGGTGGGGAAAACTCCTCAGCCCAATCTAGTGGCTTGGCCCCCATCTCCCAGTAACTAAGTGTAAGTGACTTAGGATCAATTCTCTTTTTCTCCCTCTCCAAGTCCTAGATAGCCCTCCCTATCCCTTTCCTCTACACAATCCTGATTCTGAAGGATACACAGAGGAGACAGCTGGGGGTGGAGGAGCGTTCCTGTGCTAGGCCTCTGCCAGGCTGGCATCCCCTGAGGCTATGGACCCCATGCCTACCTGAGGCTCCCAGAATGTCTGAGTTAGGAAGGTCCTCACAGCAGAGTGAGAGCAGCCCCATCCCTGAGGAACACTTCCCCCTACAAGGTGCCCAACAGGGAGCTCCCCAGCCTGGGCCTGAACACCTCCAGCAAGGAATCACTAGAAGTTTCTAACAGATCCTTGAGCACCTACTTCTAAATTAATCAATCCACACATAGTAATGGGTCAGCTGCTCTGGAACATGGCCTTGAGCTTGGCTCTGGAGGTACAAGGCCAAAGAGGGAAATCATCCCTGCTCTCCCTGACCTGCCAGTCTAATGAAAACAACACATGCATACAAAAATATCTAAGGAAAATGTGCAATCATTACTTATGGGTTTGCATAACTACACAAACTGCATTTGGACAATGTTTTTCTTATTCAATGTTTCCTTTGTCCAGGGTTTTTTTTCCCCAGGATCACTATTTTATACTAGACGAACAACCTATACAGAGGTCTAGTGACTTACCCAAGGTCACATGGCTAGAAAGTGTCTCAGGCCCATTTTGAACTCAGGGCTACCTGATGCCAGGTCCACAATTCCATCCACTGTACCACATAGTTGCACCTTGACTTCCTCAAGAATATCCCAGGGTGCCAAGCAGAGTACAGCAAACTGCCAAGGGGACAGAGCTGATGGCTAGAAGAGGCTGAGACAAGAGGGGCAAGCTGGACAGCTTCAAAGCCAAAAAGGATTGGGGAGAGGTGGAATGCAGCAGCTCTTTTCTCCTTGCTACCCACGGCACAAAAATTGTTTTGGTAATGAAAATGACCTGGGGGTCAGTAAAGGGGCTAAACCTCAGGATCAGGCTTGGCATCTACAATGTGCCAGGCCCAATTCAGTAACATTATCAGCATGGAATCAGAGTGGCCCTACTCCAGTGCCTGGTCAGTCATACTGTGGTTGCCAAAAGGCCAAGGACCTGCAGGAATTGCCCTATGAAGCTGGGGACAAATCGCCTTAGGATGGGGCTCTCCACTTGGAGCATTGAAAGCAGCAGGTCTCTGCCTCTGTGATTTGAAGAGAGGAGCCCCTGGAAAAGGGCACAGCAGCACAAGACCATCTACACTATAGCAGCTTTGAGAGCTACATGCCTTCATTGCCCTGACCAGTTGGCCCATCTTTCCCCATGAAAATCATGTCAGCTATGGGACATCATTTCACACCCCTAATGTTTGTGTGTGGGGAAAATGTGAGCCACCTGTAGAAACAGGTGACTGAGTCAGCAGATACAGCAAAGGACTGTATGTGTCCTCCACCCTCACCACTGGGCCCCCCACTCCCCTCACCAGCCCCCTCTGTCTCCTGGTTATGGGATGGCCATGAGCGAAGTCTCATGTGTTATCGTATTCTGAAGGTTCTCAGACCACCCCTGGTCTCTCCTTGGTAACCAGATGGAAGAGGTAGTGAAGAAAAGCAAAGTTTGGGGCAATGAGAAGTCCTACCTGCTATGAGCTCTCTTTATACCTTTGGAGCACAAGTGATCAGCTACCTGGGGGAAAACCCAGATCATACCCAGAGGTCTGGCTAGAGATCCAGGCACAACCTGGAAGAGGAGGAGCAGGAAGAAGAGGAGAATGGCCTTCCAGTGACACTGAGATCCCCTCAATTCCCATCAGACCTCCTACTGGGTCTAGATCTTGGTCTGTTCTCTTCCACAAGGGATTCCCCCACCATTTTCCCCTGATCTCCAGATGAATGACAACTCGCAATTTGTAGAATATCCTAAGTTTATTTAGACATATCAGCCAAGAAGGAGAGAGGTCAAATGTTGACATGAAAGCATAAGTCTTGGCATCCAGCCAAGACCTCCAACAAGCACGTCCTGTCCAAAGCGGGCATCATGAATGCCCCATCTATTTTTTAGAGTCATGCTATCTTTACTTGAAGTTTCTTATCATATTTGAACACAGATGTTGGGAAAGAAATAGAGGTGGGAGCAGGGAAATTGGGAATAAAAACATTAAGTCTGGAGTTGGAGGGTGGCATTAAAACATCTCTGGATTCTGCATATAGCATGTTGGGGTGTAGATCTCCTCTGGAGGGATGATCTTGGGTGGTACTGTCAGTTGTCTCATTCTGGATTGAATCAAGAGTTGGTGCTGCCTGTGGGATCAAAAGCGTTGGGTTCTGAGTAGTGTTTCCAACTTGCTCTTCCTGGACCATGTTGATCAAAGGGGTCAGAGTGGATGTGATCCTCAAGAGCTGATCTAACAGGGGAAACTTAACATTCCTCTTCATTTTCCACGATGTTAAAAGCATTAATGGTAGAAAAGTCTTTTGGGCTATTGATGTTGGGGGCTGTTTTCATCTGTCTCTTGATACTGGATACGAGAAGTGATATTGGCTGGTATAAGATGATCTATAGGGGGTGTTAGAAAATGTTCTCCTGGGTGAAGTGATTTGAAAGAGATGAGAAACCTTGGGCTTCATGGGATCTCATGCTACAAACCCTGAGAAATGTTGTCCTATGTCTCTTGATTTGGGACATTAGGAGCTTTGACTTCCAAGGGCTGAACTGGGGTGGAATTTGGGAGGTGCTCTGCTCTGTCATGTTGTTATGTTGTTAAGGACACTCAAAAGTTTTGAGGATTGTGGGATCTCCTGGGGTGGAGTCTGAGGGATGCTTGCCTGGATCTCCTGGTTCGGGATAGAGACAATGGGGCTTAAGGTCCATGGGATATTTGGGGCTAAACTCCAGGAGAGGTTTGCCTGTGTCTCTTGTATATAGGGAAGAGGCAGTAGTTTTCATGTTCTAATCTGGGGTCTACCTTGGGGGGAGTGTTTGTCTTTCATATTGTTTGGGATATATGTAAAAGAGGTTAGGTCCCATGGGATCACCTGAGGTGGCTCCTGGGGGCTGTTCTTGGCTGTCTGTCTGTTCTCCACTATGGGCAATGGAGGGTGCATTCCAAATAACTACCTGAGCTAGCACTTGCCCCAGGAAGGGAGCAATCCACCCAGGAGTGGGGTTCCAAATGTATGCCCCTGTGAAAGTGACAAGAAAAGTAAAGAGGTAGAAATTTTTGAAGATCTGCTTTTAGCTCTCTCCCCACATCCCCTTGTCCTTATCCCAAATGGGGGCTTAGGTGGAATGCAGGACCATATGTAATGTTACACAAGGGGGAAAGCCATGGAAAGGACTTCACCCAGATGGCCTCTTCTGGTGTCTTCCAGTGAGGGCAGGGACTGTGACTCTTGGGTCCCCTGAGGTGTCCTTCCTGGGCAGCGTGGCCCTACTAAATACATTTTCCCAGGACTTACCTGAGGGTTCATAGCCTGTAGGCGCAGCATCAGGGACTTCATGCCAGAGATGTGAGGTCAGGACTTTTTCCTAGCCCTCATAAAATGGGCAGGAGATGGGTTCACCTTGCCTTTTCAGGTTGGCATCCTGCATGTATCAGTACAAGTCTTCCAAAGACAGCATCATGTCCTAGCATTGTAGCCACCTTCTCTGAATACCCTCTCTTTGTAAAAGGTTGTTTATACCCTTGGTCATATGGAGTCTCTTCCAGGCATTCCTCAGAGCCTGGATAATAAGGGAGTCCCACACACCCAACAGGACTTGAACAGACACTGGGCTCCATGCATGCCCTTGGGAAGCAGAAGGGTGAGGCTTCTGGTTTCTTCCCATGGCTGGAGGAGACATGAAGAAATGATTAGAGCTCTGGACAGCACACACTGATCCTATGGATGAATGGGGACTCCAGCAAGCTGGCCAAACATGCTGAGTCCAAGCTTGAGGCCTGCTCTCCATTTCCTATAGCCCTTTGGACCTGCTGCCTTCCTGCTTTGAGGTCTGACATAAAGGAAATGATATTGGGCTTGGATTTTCAAGGGCACCATTACACCTTTCTCTGGATACCACTCACAACTCTGATGGCACGAATGCCAGTACTTTAATGAGAGGGAATGAAACTGGCATCTGCTTGACACTGTCACTTCCCTGTGCCCTTGTCTTGAAGCTGGGCTGCATCCTAGAAATAAAGCTCTCAGGGACCTCGAGCTCCTTGCCCAGGGTTCCACAGTCAGTAGGGTTCAGAGGCAGGTCTTGAAGCCAAGCCTTCCTGGCTTGCTGCTCTCCAATAAGGTTCCACCCACTTTCCAAATGAATGAGGATGCTCTGAGAAGGGAATGGCTTCCCCCAGTGACAGGGCTCCCAAGGATCAGGGTTGGGACTGGAAGTGGGCTCTTGGCAGCTCAGGGCTCTCTTTCCTCTGTTCATGCCAATGTTGTGTTGGGTCATTGCTCCCCAGTGCCAGGGATTGCACCGCCTCTACTCCCAGGCCCTCCATCCTGGGCAGGCTGAGGCTGGGGTAGAGGATCCATTTGGGATTCTGCCAAAGTGCAGAGGATGGTACCTGAAGATTCTGCAGGTCATTCTGGGATTTCTGCTCTCCTTCTGCCGTCCTCGGGAATTGGATGGTTCATTTTGTTAAGTATGTCAGCCATGTTTCTGGTGATCCTGGAAGGAAGAGACAAGGCCAAAGTCTTCTCAAAAAGTGAACATTCTCCAGGTGACCCTCTGGAAGGAGGGATCCATTAAAAGAGGAGACAGTTTGGCTGCTTCTCCAATTGTCTTCCATTGATTGGTGGCTGCTCCATGGGAAGCAACAAAGACATTTCTTTGGGTCTTTGCCATTGGCAGACCATTTGGTGCACATCAGCCCTGTGGGGGAGAAGGTTTGACATTTTCTAGCTGGACAAACAGCTCCAACTTAGTCACGTGACATGACCCTGACCATACAGTAACTCAGGATGATTGCTTGGATTCCAATTGATTTGGAGGGCTTCAGATTTTCCCTTCCCCTATAATCTTAGCTGCCCATTTCTCCACGCTCCTCTGTAATGGCTAAAAGGATGGGAAAATGTCCCAAGTATGAGCTTTGCCAAACTTATTCTGAGGCCTTGAACGCCGATCGCACATAATACTCCTGGAATGTCAGAGTTACAAAGGACCACACAGGTCTGGTCCAACGTGTTGTAGAAAAATTATGCCTAACTCCACCTGACACCAGGACTCCTGGATCCTCTGACTCTTTCAGTTTCACCAGGTCTAGTCAATAAATTCACTGTGCACATAGTAGGGCTGCCATTGAATACACTGATTCAAGTCTAGGTCAGACTCTGAAAGGAATCTAATAATTCCCCCTTTGACTCCCTTGCTCCCCAGCTCCAATTCCCTCCAGAAACTGGTCAGCCAACCCAGCACCCTCACCAATGCAGGCCTGGGGATAGAGGAGCCAGGCCCCCAGAACCCAGGCTTCCCCTGACATTTCACCTTAGAGAAGGTGCCTCCAGTTTGGTGGTTGGTGCTCCTCATCAAAGTGCCTCCTCAAACAGCAATGTTCACAGGCTGACTTTCCTCAGGCTTATATAGGCCCTGTAACGATGCTGAAGAGCTGATCCCAGCAATTCAGTCAGGAGCTTATTGGAACCAGCCTTAGCTAGTTAGTGACCTCTTAGTAGAGAAAGACCCTTCCCCGGGCTCCTATTTGAGAGGCTAGATAAGCATCTGGGACTTGTGCTCACCCACTTTTCCAGAATGCTGTTTAAGTTCTTGTTTGCAGAGTGTTTAACGCGGGACCAGTTACTAGGAACATGTTGGCTAGTGTGGTGTCCAGTGAATGTTCTATACAAGTTGAGAACTTTTGTAGGAACTCTTTTTGTGTTCTGGGAAAACTGAAGGATTTCACCTGAGGAGAGGGAGCCACTCCTTGCCAGCACCTGACCCAACTCCTTAGGCTTCTGCCTGGGACAAAAACCAGTCCTCTACCTAGAATCTTAAGTGAGAAATCTTCAAACCAGTGGTTATAGTACTTACCCTAGGATACTTGGAGCTACCTTAATAATTACAGTCATGAAATTAAACTGGTCAAGCTTTAAATGTATTTTCTAGAACTGCTCATGTTTAACTGAGTGCGTGCTTGTAGTATGAAGCCTGGTACTACCAAGGTAGTTAGAAAAATAATTTGCCTTCCAGATTCTGTTGTTATAGATTCAGCTGTTAAAGAGTTGCCTAAAAGATACTGCTTCAGGAGAATTTCATTGGGATTCTAATGAGGTCTCCAAAATATTCTTTGCTGCTTCATCTTGTACAATGTTTTAACACTTGCTAACTGTACATGGTTATTAGTTTGTTTTAGCTCTGCTGCTGAGATGATGTAAGTTCTGTAATGCTTAAACCTGATTGCTACAAGAATCAGAGGTGGGGAAACCAGCTTCACACCTACCTAGAAGGAGAAAGATTATCAATTGGCTCACATTGCAAATCAGCTTATGTTAAGGAAGGGAGTTCCACCCAAATTTGTTTAGCTGTATTAAATCTACATGCGATAGGATGAATGATTTTCTACATAAGGTAATTTGGAAATACCCCTAGCCAAATAAATATCATGTGATTAGTGCTGAGTTTTGTTTCATGACATCGTAAATATTATCATGTTTCTACATTTTCCTCTATGGTGAAAATAAGTAAAGCACTGTAACAGAGTGCTTCTTCAACTGTTTCCCTTTGTGACCCCTTTTCATCTGAGAAATTTTATGTGGCCCCGGGTATATAGGTATGCAAAATAGGAATATGAATCAAAATTTACCAAAAAAATTATAAAGAAATTTATTTTAAAGCAATTCTCAGGCATAAATATAATTTTACCATTTACAAAATATGGAAGCAAATTTGCATACTCGTAAGATGGATGTGCTTCTTTATTTTTACATAGAGAATTAAATCTTGGTGGAACATTTGACACTACTGGATGTAAAGCATCTTCAACATTTTTCACAGTTGATCGATATTTTGATGTTATAATCACCAATGCTGAGAATGCTGCTATGCATAAATATGGAGTACAAGATGGGAGAAGTATGTTGAGGGCTATTTCAGAAATTATTAGAAATTCTGTCCTAATCTCAAGCCAAAATTCATTTAATGATTTTCTAGGCAACTCAAGTTTTAAAGCTATGTTTCTTGATAACTCGGGCAATTCTTCTTGAACTTTTAATAGCAGATGACTCACTTTTTTTTTCATTTCAATTGAATATGGTTTATGAACCCACCTTAGTTTTTTAGAAACAAAATTTGAAGTGAAGTATTTTTTTTAACTCTGTCTCTAGGGACCTCAGATGATCCATTATAACTCTTATAATTAAATCCTTGGGAAGGAGTTGAAGGACCAGGGGATCTTTCCCTTGGAGAAGACTTGGTGTAGTAGACACGGCTAATCTTCACATATTTCAGAGGTTGTGACCTGAAAAAGGAATTCACTTCCTACTTGTCCCCTTATGGCAGATCTGGGAGCCTTGGGTGACAACTGCAAAGAGGGAAATTAAGGTTTGATGTCTGGAAAAAGTTAACTTGTCAAGGAGAATGTGCTGTGTCTAAGAAGGCTTAAATCTTGTATCTTCCCCACAGAATCCACCCCAAAACGGTGGAAGTACGTCATCAGATAAATTGTTCAGTTTCTGAAGAGCAAGAGAGTACAGCAGCAACCCCAGATTCTCCTGCACAGGCTTCAGGTGCCATTTCTCTTCCCTGCATTTTCAGACATGTGCAGCCATGAGAAAATGGGTGCTCTGGCTGAGGAGGAGCCTCAGCTCATGTCCCACAAACACATTCAGAAGGCTAGAGAAGCTTTGTTGGTATACAGAAAGAACAAACAAAATGCTACTAACACATTACTTTTGGATGAGAACAAGAATGTGTTTTTAAGGGTGGCATTATGGCAAATTTCCCCAAATGGAGAAGAAATCAGAATGCCTTTGCCCTATGGTATTAGACCTGATACCAAAGAAGTTTGTGTAATTACCAGGGAAGAATCCAATTTCACTTTAGAACAGAAAGTTCTATCAGCAGCTTTTGAAAAAAAAATGGATTACAAACATTACAGAGGTCATCCCTTACACAAGATTCAAGCATGACTATAAACCTTATGAAGCCAAGCAGCGCCTTTTGACCAGCTTTGAACTTTTCCTGGCTGATGAAAGGATAAAAGACTTTTACCCTCACGCATAGGAAAGCATTTCTATCATGGAAAGAAGATACCTTTATCAGTTGATCTTACAACTAAGAATTTGTGAGAACACATCGAAAGAATTGTCCAGGGAACTTCACTCACTGTCACTAATCATGGTTGTTGCAACACAGCATGTGTGGGTCACACAGGAATACCTGTAAATCACCTAGTGGAAAATATTGTTGCTGCTGTAGATGTGCTCTCAGAAAAGTTTCCCAAGAAGTGGGAGAGTGTAAAAACGCTACACCTGAAAACAGAAAAATCTCTTTCCCTTCCACTCTTTTCTTCATTTCTCTCCCACTTGGCTTCCCAGGAAAGTAAGAAGCAAAACCAAGGCCACAAAGTGGCTCCCAAACCTGCTCAGAATGCAGTCAAACCAGGAAAGGAAGCGTACTTTCGATGGTCAGGACCTAGAGTCAGAAAAGGAGGTCAAAGCAGAGCCTGGCTCTGAGGATGAGCTTCCACAGCTAGCTCCAATTCAAAGCTAGCTCCTCCAAAGCACCCAGAGCTTCAGAAAGCAGCCCTAAGAAAGGAATCTACAGAAGACAGCCTCAGTGCTGAAACATCACAATCAAAAACTCCTGGTAAAAAGAGAAAGGCCTCCAAGGCTCTGGAGACTCCAGAATAGATTACCAAAGGTTGCATTAAGTTGAAGAAGACTCCAACCACTGGCAAATCTAAGAAGCCAAGGATCCAGATCTCCCAAAACCTGAGAAACAAAGGAAATCCTCAGTAGAGGTGCAAAGTCCTGGAAAAGATTCCCAAGAAGATAGGAGTTCATTGACTACTCATAAGAAAGTAGGGAAAACTGAATGGGTTTAAAATAAAACCTATTTTGACGTGCTTTTTTAGTTACTTCACATAGTGAAAAAAATAGATTTCAGTACCATATGTATGAGCTTCAATTCCCTTCATAAGCTATAGCATTTGTTCCTGAACCAGTCTTCCTCATGTGTTTAAATTATGTCTGCAAGATTGAGTAGGAAATCCATGTGATGGGAATTGAGGGGAGAGCTCAGCTGCACCATTGGTAGGACCTCCTCCAGGAGGCTGAGCCAGGATCTCTGGCCACTGGGGCACATGAGATCAGAACTATGTCCTCTTCCACTCAAAGTCCTTCATGGCATGTTTGCTCTGCTTATTGTCTGAGCTCTTAGGAGACCATGTCTGTCCTTTCCCTATAGAAGGCTCCACTAAGCTACAAAATGAAATTGTCAGGTCCTACCAAAATTTTCCTAGCAATGCTCTCCCCTCACATAAGGAGCTAACTTTTTACTCTCATGAGCAAAACTCTACTTTAGATCCTCATCCCTTTGGGAACCTGATGACAGCCATGGCCCTCTATTTTGTCTTACATTTTCTTGCCCCAATTCACAAACAGCCTCTGCCATCAAGATTTTTCTTCTCAAATCTTCTATTTGGTGGAAGTGACCTTTTTTAAAGATTATCTTATCAAACCCTCTAATTTGACAGATGGAGAAACTGAGGCACAGAGCATAAATGAGTAGTTTAAGCAGAGCTGATATTTGACCCTCTGATTATAAATATTATGTTCTAACAAGTACAATGGAGGCAACAACATTGTTGTTGTTGTGTTTGTACTTCATTCTCAAAGAGGAACATGACATCAGGGAAATGATGACATGACTTCTAGTTGACTTTGATTTGAGTGAGGGAGGGTTGTACAAGGTCACCAGCCTCACTTTCTCCTCCAGAGCCATCTGGTTCCAGTGGCCTGCTATTCACCAGGAGGGCTGGAGATGGCCCAGGATGCATTAGGAGACCCTGGCCCTTCCAGGCTAAGATCTTTTCAGGTTCTCACTGTGAATGACATAACACCCATTCAGTGAATAGGCCTCTTTAAGAAGTTAATCAAGGGATGGCCCCCTTAATCAAAAACTCAAAAAAGCAAACTGTGAGGGGAAGACCTTCAGGGTTCCTGTGAACCAGAGAAACAGTTAATATTTAGTGTTTATATTCGCTCTGTGCTAGGAGGGCAGGGCTCTATTGTCAGTCTATGAGGTCCAGAGTGAAGAGGTCAAGATACAGTGCTAAGAACTATGAGGAGGGAAACACCAATCCCAACTGGAAAAGGAGGTGGAGAGACTGACCCCTATACCTTTTTGAGATGCTCCTCTGTCAGGTTGGACCAGCTTACTCAGTTCTTCCCAATGACTCCAATTTGCAGAGATCTCCTTTCCCTGATTCCCTTAAGGATTTGTGTGCACCAAGGGAGCTAGACATTCATTCTTTACATGTCCTTTCTGGTCCTTCATGTCAGATCCCAGTAAGAGGTGGTCTTCTGAAGAAAGCATTTTGAGAGGTGGTCACAATTGCCTTTCTTCCTTTTATCTCCCACCACCACTAAGGTTAATTCCTACTTCTATCCAGGAAAGGATGGAAGTGATCAGGGAGGCAATAAAAAGGAGCAGAAGATCAGTAAATGAGTAATTCATTAGATTAGGACAACTCTGACTTCATGTACTATTAGAAAGGAGCAGATTTTTGTCCAAAAAAGCTGTGAAGTTTAAATGAACTGATGCAAAGTGAATTCAGCAGAACCAGGAGGACATTGTACACAGTAGCAGCAATGCTGAATGGTGATCACTTTGAAAGATGAAGCTACTCTCACAAAGACAATGCTAAAAGACCCGGGATGAAAAATTCCCTCACTAACACTTAGTTATTGGCAGAGGGGGGTCAATGCACTTGAATGAGCTGAGAAGGTTTGCCCACCTAGATACAGAGAAACTTGATTGAATGATTGATGTCCAAGTAGGAACTCAATGGCTTGTTACAAAGAGTTAAGGATGTCTTTTATCTAGGGTCCTAAAGAACTCTGGAGATGCCAGAGGGCTATAGCTGCCTTATTCCTCACTGAGACTGAACAAAGTCCAGGACTGGGGAAGGGTCTTTCTCTACTCACTGGTCATGAAGTAGCTCAGGCTGGTCCCAATGAGCTCCAGACTGGATTTGTGGGACCAGCTCTTCAGCACAGTTACAGGGCCTATACAAACCAGAAGAAAGTCAGCCTGAGCAAATCTCCCTTTGAGGAGACAGCTGGAAGAAGAGCAGAAAGCACCAAGCAGAAGGCACCTTCTCCAAGGTCAAATGTCAGGGGAAGCCTGGGTTCTGGGGATATGGCCCCTGTGTGCCCAAGCCTGTTTTGGTGAGGGTGCTGGATTGGCTGACCAGGTTCTGAAGGGAATTGGAGGTGGCAGAGCAAGGGAGTCAAAGGGAGAATTATTAGATTCCTGTCAATTACCAATTATCAGAAGACAATGTGAATCAGTATATGCCATGGTAGCCCTACTATATGCTCAGGGATTTAAATGACTGGGCCTTGTGAAATGGAAAGACTCAGAGGAGCCAGGAGATCTGGTTCCACTGACAGCCACCTCTTCTCTAGATGATCTATGGAATGGATTGGATTGGTGGATCTCCTCCTTTCAGCTAGGAGGGTGGAGTGGTAGGCAGGATTAATGAAAAGTTAGTTTTTGGAGGTTTCCTTGGCCCTCTCTTGGGGAAAGGGATGGAAATTATAAAAATGGCCACTAGCTTCTTTTTCAGGCATAGGGGTTTGCAGCATGATTGAGCACATACTCAGGTACATACTTCCACTGATTCAGGTGTCTCCAATTTGTTTAATTGAGTGCCTTCATCAGGGTTAAACAGTGAATGAAAGACAGTAGTTATTTGTTTCTGCCCAAGGAAGGTCTGAGAGTAAAGAAGGGCTGTCAAACTCAAATAAAAATGGTGGCCCAGAAATTTAGAAGAAGATCTCAGTGGGTGCACATTGACCTAGATACCACAAAGTAACATCATTGACATGTCGTAGTAATTTATATTTCTTTTGTCACCTACTTCCGTACTTAATCACTAAGTTCCCTTTCAGGTCTCAATCACCTTGATTGGAGTCTAAGGGGGAAATAGAAACCCTTGTATTTTTCAGGATCCAGCAATGGAGTTGCACATTACTGCTTGGTAAGAGAAGAGAATTGGCCAAGGCAGGCTATTATCCCTCCTATCTCTGATATTCCATGGGGTTTCAAGGCCTGGCCCTCAAGATACGTGGTGCTCTCCCTGTGGGACATTCTATGCTTCACTTGCTAAGGTCCCTTTCACACCTGACATTCTCAACTTATCCGTCCCTTGTGACTTGAACATGCTGCAGTGGAGGTATGGTTCCCACAAGGCTTTGACCTAAGGGTCTCTAAGTATTGCATAAAGTGAATGTATATGTAGAGAGGAAGTCCTCTGAGGGCAGGATCTGGGATATGCAAGAAGAGCCCAGCCCTAGTGCCATGTCTAGAAGGACAGTAACTGATCAGAGAATAGATGTGACACATTTGATTTATTGATTTATAGACCAGTAGGTGGTAATGAGCTGGTTTCCAAGACCTGAAGATGACCCCTTTTTTCTCATTTTTCAAACTCTACAGATCCTTAGAGACTTTTTCTGTTCAATTCCCACAGAAGAAGGAAAGAGGTCTAGGGCTGGGGAGTGCCTTGGTGTTCACAACTCCTAGTCCTTAAGTAGGTAAGATGTCAAGCTGTTGCCATAGGATGCTGAGATCATGGTGAGAACTTATGTCTCAGATGTACTCTAAAGGACCGCATCTAAGCCTGAGGGAACGTCATTCTGACAAACCCCTGGTTGGAGGAGGCAGCTTCAACAGGACTAGCTCCAAGGTACTTTCTCAAGAGAAAAGGTAAGGGGAATCCTGGGCATGGACTTCCTGGGCTTCATTGGATTACCTCTTAGGCCTCCTGAGGGTCTGAGTGTTGAGGATGTTGGATTGCAGTCCAGCTCTGGGAGGATTTGGGGCTAGAGATCCCAAAGAAATTGAGAGTTGCTCGTGTCCATTCAGGTCTGACCTAGGCTCAAGTCCCTGGAAGCAATAGCAGCAGTAGTGTTTGCTAGAAGTCTGAATGACAGGCTCTGTTGAAGTGTAAAGGAGTAGGGGATCAGGAGACTGGGTCCACCAAGGACCTAGCTGGTCAGACATTCTCCCTCCTGAGCCTCTGGTTCCCCATCTATACAATGGGAAAATAGCCAATGTTCTCTGAGGAAATCATATTTGGTCTTCTCTGACCTGGAGCCAAATAGCCAGAGGACTGGCTGTACATCCTAGTCTCTGCCACTTTCCACTTGTACCACCTTGGGGATGTCACTGACATTTTGAGACTCTATGACATTGGCCTCAAGTGAATATTCCTGCCTGTTGAGGGCTAGGGAAGGCTGCTGGAAATGCTTTAGGATTTTGAGGCCAAGGATCTGATTGTCAGGCTGATGCTTCCTCCCTAGAGAATCTGAGAAATGTCCTCTGCCTTCTCTGAGCCTCATTTTAGCTCTGCTGTAATGAAGGTGGGCACTAGGCAGGGCTCAGAGGGTGTCTCTATGACTCTTCCAGATCGGACTCTGTGTCCTTAGAAAGATGAAAAGGATTCCATGACAGATCCCCAGGGTCAGAGTAGCCCTCCCTGGGCAGAGCACATCTGCACTAATATGTCCTAGTGGTGGGCACTATGTTTTAGCCTTCAGAAGCTGCAGAATGTCCAGAGGAGCACAGCCAGCAGGTGCAGCTCCTCCAAGCTCCTGCCACGGGAGTTGAATGAACAGGGGCTCCTTACCTTGGGGAAGACTTGGTGTACACACAGCTACCTTCACATATTTGGGAGGCTATAACCTGGAAATGGAATGTGATTCCTGGTCATCTCCTTATGGCAGATCTGGGAGCCTTGGGTGGTGGTTGCAAAGAAAGAAATTGAAGCTTGATGTCAGGAAAAACTTAACAACTTGTTTTCAGGAGAATGTTCTGTCTCTGAGAAGGCTTCAACCTTGTCTCTTCCCTACAGCATTACTAGAAATATGGCCGAAGTATATCATCAAATGAATGGATCAGTTTCTGAAGAGCAAGAGACTCAAGCAGCAGCCCCAGATTCTCCTGAAGAAGCTTCAGGTACCATCCCCTTCCTTTAGACAGTCTGGGTTCCTTGAATCCCAAATCCATTCTTTACCCCAACCTCACCTTCCCATTGAGGCCTGGCCTTCACCCAAGAATGGAGGGCCAGGGAAGAGAGGATGTGCAATCCCTGGCACTAGAGACCAGTGACCCAATCCCCCATTGGCATGAACATCCTCATTTATCTGTGAAGTAGGTAGACCCTTGTTGCAGAGCAGCAAGCCAGCCTCCAAACCAGGAAAACGTGGCTTCAAGGACTGCCTCTGAAGCCTACTGGCTGTGGAGCCTTGGACAAGTCCCTTGACCTCTCAGAGTTTGAGGCACCTGAGACCTTAATTTGTAGGATGGGGCCCAGCTGTGAGGCAAGGGTAGAGGGAAGTACCAGTGTGAAGCAGATCCTAGTTTCATTCCCTCTGCTGAAAATGCTGGCATTGGTGACATCACAGAGTTGTGGGTGGGTGGGAACTAGGGAAGAGTATAATGGTGCTTTTGAAAATCTGATTCCAATATCACTGCCTTCATGTCAGATCTCAAAGCAGGAAGGTGCCAGTTCCAAAGAGCTCTTGAAAATGCAGAGCATGGCTCAAGCTTGGACCCAGCATTTCTGACCTGATTCCTGGGGCCCTCATCCAACCACAGGATCTTAGAGGATGGCATCTAGACCCTCAGATGGACACAGTCAATGTTAATGTAGCCTGCCCAGAACTCTAACAATTTTGTCATGCCTTTTTCAGGCACTGGAAGAAGCCAGAGTCCTCATCGGTTTGCACCCGAAGGGGACCCATGGAGCCCAGAGTCAATTCGAGTCCTATTGGATTTTTGGCCTCTCCTCCTATCCAGGGTATGAGGGCATCCAGGAAGAGACTCTCAGTAATCTACAGGGCTATAGCCAGGAGATTACATAAGAAGGGTATACAGAGACCTGGAGGCAGTGTCGGCAAATGATGGTCTTTTTAGAAGACCTATACTGGACTATACAGGAGGCCAACTACAAAAGGCAGGGTGAGCCATGCCCTGCCCATTTTATGAAGGCTTGGAAAAAGTTCTGCCCTTCACACATGTCTGCCATGAAGGTCCTGGACACGAAGTCCCTGAGGCTGAGCCCACAGGCTGTGATCCCTCAGGTAAGTACTGGGGAGATGGGTTCAGCAGGGCCATACTGCCCGGGAAAGAAACCTCAGGGGACCAAGACGTACAGTTCTGGAGGACACCAGAAGGGACCAACTGAGTGAAGTCCTTTCCATGGCTCTCCCCCTTGCCTAATACTACAGGTGGTCATGTGTAACATCAAACACCCTGGCACACCCAGGATGGCCTGCTGGCACAGGTTCTTTGATCTGCTTTTCTAAAGCAAAGGCAACTTTAAAGGAGTCAACAACCTTAGTGTAATTAACCACGTATATCATTCACTAGCTCAGGGGAAAGGTCAGCACCCTAAATGCGGAGAAAATACAAGCAGCAAAATTAGGACGGATCAACTGATTGGCTCAAACTGTCCTAACAAAGTAGTACAATGACCTATAGACACCACAGATCAGGGGGAGCACCAACATCTGAGAAGTTGGGGGGTGGGGGCTCTTAACAAACCACTACTCAGAGTCTCATCCACAGAAGCAAAAGTTGTTTCTCATCAGCAAATACCCAAAGCAACATCTCACCTTGCAATATATACATATATAGATAGATAGATAGATGTGTGTGTGTATATATATATATATACAGACAGAGAGAGATGTATATATATATATGGATATATATATATATGTATACACATATCATATAAACACTTTTGGCTAATAGGCTTAGAGCCCTAAGGCATCAGAACCCTCAAGACTCACTGCCTAATTAGCTTTCTACCAAAAGGTGTGAAAGCCTTGCTACAAGCAAGCATCCCTGTAAGGAAGCATCTCCTTCACCAAGCTCCTCCTTAGAGAAGTTCCTCCTCCAATGGGCTCTTTGTGACTCAGGATGTATCCCAGCTCAGCCAGAGTTCAAAGCAGCAAGATATGCATGATTGAACACTTGTGGTTAACACAATAGGCCTATTAATGGACAGGGTAGACATTTCTATTCCAGCACAAGGACAGGGGGCCATGAAGAGAAAGCTTGTAGGATTAGACTTTTGAATCCTTTTCCCTCTTGTCACATTCACAGGGCCATACAGTTGGAACCCCATGCCAATTTGGACTCCTCCCTGGCTGGGTCAGGTGCTACCTCAGGTGATTACTTGGAATGCAGCCTCCATTGCCCAAGAGGAGTACAGCCCCCAGGAGCCACCACATGCTATCTCATGGACCCCCAGCACTTTTATCTGTGTCCCAAACCAAATGACCAACGGGAACATCCCCCAGTGGATGCCACAGGAGATTCCATGGACCCCAAGGCCTCTCATCTCTTTCTCAAATCAATTCACCCAGGAGCATATGTTTCAGCTTCCACCAGAGATCATCCCATTTCAGCCTGTACAACTTCCCTATATCCAGCATCAAGCGACCATTGAGAACAATCCCCATTTTCAACTCCAGGACATCCCTTCAACTATTCCTGTTTCTGACATCATGGAAGATGAAGAGATAGGTCAGTGTATCTCCTAAGATAGACCCCAGGGAACCCATTCCACTGATACCCCTTTGTTCAAAATGGACCATGAAGAGCCAGCTAGAAACAGTTCCCAAGACCCAACAGCATTGAGCCCACAGGCAAATCTAAGAAGCCAAGGATCCAAACCCCCAAAACCTGAGAAACAGAGGATTCCTCAGTAAAGGTCAAAGCCCTGGAATAGATTCCCAAGAACTTTGGAGGTCATGGACTACTCATAAGAAAATAGGGAAAATTGAACAACTTCAAATAAAAATAAAATCTTCAAATAAAATCATAGTCCGTGTGATTCAAATAAAATCTGTTTTGACTTATGAAAGAATAGATGGCTTTCAGTGCTATATCTAGGTGCTTCCATTTCCTTCACTAGCGACAGCATTTGTTTCTGATCCAGTCTTCCTCACGTCTGTAGAGTATGTTTGCTTTGATAGTTTTCTTGCAAATGTGAACTTGAGCCTTATGACTTCAACTGTTTCTGGTCAGATTGAATGCATTTGTTTACTGTACTAGTAACTTAAAAGAAGTCTGGGTATTCCTTGAAAGCACTCAGTGAATTGATTCAAAATTGAGGCAGGAAAGAAGAATGCTATTTACCTTTGTAAGACGTTTCCCCTTCTTCTTTCCCCTGTTCCTTCTTTACAGCCTAAGGGTCCCAAGCTTGTAGGTAGGTGAGCTATAGAGTTAGCATAGTCAGAATAGACTAGTTCTAATATGTTGGCCTTCTTAGAGCTGTACCTGTTCATGATTCAAACCAAATACAGAAAAAGAAATTGATGTGCATTCATTTCAATCCTTTACTTTGTATTTTAGTTTCACGATCGCAGAAATGCATGGGTCATTTTTAGAATTTCCACTGAGTAAACTTTCCTCAGTTAGGCAAAAACTACAGGGAACAATTTTTTTTACAAATTCAAAATAATGAAGGAACCACTATAAAGTTTAGAGAAATGCCATAATCTCTTTGCACTACCAGAAGACTTGTGTTTGTGGCAGTACATTTCTAGTCAATAGAAGGTGGTTATATTTTGCTTTTTGTCTTAACCTTTCCTACTTCTAAATAAACGTAATTGCCCTTGGACTCTCTAGGTTCCTTGAGTCCCAAATTGATCCTTTAACCCAACCTCACCTTCCTATTGAGGCCTCCCCCTCATCCAAGGATAGAGGGCCAGGGAAGAAAGGTGCATTCCCTGGCACTGGTGAGCAGTGACCCAATCCCTCATTGGCATGAACATCATCATTCATTTGTAAACTGGGTAGAACCTTGTTGGAGAGTAGCAAGCCAGCCTCCAGGCCAGGAAGAAATGGCTCCAAGGCCTATCTTTAAAACCTACTGGCTGTGGAGCCTTGGGCAAGTCCCTTGGCCTCTCAGAGGCCCTGAGATCTTTTATTTGTAGGAATGGGTCCCAGGTCCAAGATGAGGGCAGAGGGAAGTGCCAGTTTCAAGCAGATCCCAAGGTTCATTCCCTTCTCTTGAAAAGGCAGACATTTGTGCACATCACAGAAGTTGTGTGTTTGGGACCTGGAGAAGGGTGTAATGGTGCCTTTGAAATCCAACTCCAGGGGCTAATCTGTTGGGCCTAGGATGGGAGGCCCCTCACTCCACTTCCCAGGTGAAACCATGGCACCCCCCCCCCCACCCAGCTCTCCCCTCCAGAGAGTATTCACCAACTGAAGGAGAAGGCCAAGAAAACAAGGGTTGCAGCTTTGGCTCAGAGCAAAGGTCTTGGGCCCGAAATCGGAAGGATTGTGACAGTGTGGAGAAGAATGGAGACAAACCCGGGCCACAGCACTCTGTGGAGGGTTGGATTCTCTTTGTGACTGGGCTCCATGAGGAGGCCATTACAGCGGACACACATGACGTGTTTGAGATTATTGGGAAATCAAGAATATCCACCGCAACCTGGACCAGCACACAGGATACCTCAAAGAGCATAAACTAGTGGAATATGAAATGTACAAGGAGGCTCGAGCTGCTGTGGATGGACTCAATGGCCAGGACATTATGGGGCAACCAATAAGTGTGGTCTGGTGCTTTCTTCAAGGGCCACCCAAAGGCCAAAGGAGAGGTGGCCAAACATGGAGCAGGAATCCAGAGCAGAGACAGCACTGACTGCACTACTCTAATGGCATTCTCTCCAGAGGATCAGTTGGCCTCCTTCCAGCCTTGGAGGAAAGGGGCTGGGATGGGACTCTGACTTAATCTCCTGCCTCCTTAAGTGTTTCTTTGGCCTTGTGAGTAAACAGTTTCATTTTCTTTTCTACATGGGAGAGAATCAAACATATCAAGTAAGCAGCCAGGGAGGCAACCCAGGCTTTTTCTGACTCTTGGAGTCGTGAAAACACATTTCTTTTCCAGCTAAGGGAGTGAAATGTACTGGAACATGAAGGGAAATATCAAGGATATTCTCCCAAGTACTGAATTCCTGAAGTCTAGAATGTTCTGACTCTGTCCCTTACTAGGGGTGGCAGAAGAATCTTCTCCACCAGGAGACTCATATGCCGGCTCTATTTTCTGTTTCACAAGGGGCTACAGGGAGAAGGTAGGGCTGCTGAAAAAGAGTTACTCTTGCAAGGCCTTCTCTTGCAACTGGGCTGCATAGAATATAGAATAGAAATAGAAATAAAATAGAAATAGAATAGAAATAGAAATAAAATAGAAATAGAATAGAAATAAAACTCTCAGGGGCCTCGAGCTCCTTTCCCAGGGCTCCAAAGTCAGTAGGTTTCAGAGGCAGGTCTTGAAGCCAAGCCTTCCTGGCTTGCTGCTCTCCAATAAAGTTCCACCCACTTTCCAAATGAATGAGGATGCTCTGAGAAGGGAATGGCTTCCCCCAGTGACAGGGCTCCCAAGGATCAGGGTTGGGACTGGAAGTGGGCTCTTGGCAGCTCAGGGCTTTCTTTCCTCTGTTCATGCCAATGTTATGTTGGGTCATTGCTCCCCAGTGCCAGGGATTGCACCTCCTCTACTCCCAGGCCCTCCATCCTGGGCAGGCTGAGGCTGGGGTAGAGGATCCATTTGGGATTCTGCCAAAGTGCCGAGGATGGTACCTGAAGATTCTGCAGGTCATTCTGGGGTTTCTGCTCTCCTTCTGCTGTCCTCGTGAATTGGATGGTTCATTTTGTTAAGTATGTCAGCCATGTTTCTGGTGATCCTGGAAGGAAGAGACAAGGCCGAAGTCTTCTCAAAAAATGAGCATTCTCCAGGTGACCCTCTGGGAGGAGGGATCCATTAAAAGAGGAGACAGTTTGGCTGCTTCTCCAATTGCCTTCCGTTGATTGGAGCCTGCTCCATGGGAAGCAACAAAGACATTTCTTTGAGTCTTTGCCATTTGCAGACCATTTGGTGCACATCAGCCCTGTGGGGGAGAAGGTTTGCCATTTCCTAGCTGTACAAACAGCTCCAACATAGTCACGTGACATGACCCTGATCATACAGTTACTCAGGATGATTGCTTGGATTACAATTGATTGGAGGGCTTCAGATTTTCCCTTGCCTTATAATCTTAGCTGCCCATTTCTCCATGCTCCTCTGTGATGGCTAAAAGGAGGGGAAAACGTCCCAAGTATGAGCTTTGCAAAACTTATGCTGAGGCCTTGGACGCTGATCGCACATAATACTCCTGGAATGTCAGAGTTACAAAGGACCACACAGGTCAGTCCAACCTGTTGTAGAAAAATTATGCCTAACTCCACCTGACACCAGGACTCCTGGCTCCTCTGACTCTTTCAGTTTCACCAGGTCTAGTCAATAAATTCACTGTGCACATAGTAGGGCTGCCATTAAATACACTGATTTGAGTCTAGGTCAGACTCTGAAAGGAATCTAATAATTCCCCCTTTGACTCCCTTGCTCCCCAGCTCCAATTCCCTCCAGAAACTGGTCAGCCAACCCAGAACCCTCACCAAAGCAGGCCTGGGGATACAGGAGTCAGGCCCCCAGAACCCAGGCTTCCCCTGACATTTCACCTTAGAGAAGGTGCCTCCAGCTTGGTGGTTGGTGCTCCTCATCAAAGTGCCTCCTCAAACAGCAATGTTCACAGGCTGACTTTCCTCAGGCTTATATAGGCCCTGTGACCTGATACTAAAGAAGTTTCTCTAATTACTAGGGAAGAATCCAATTTTACGTTAGAACAGAAAGTTCTATCAGCAGCTTTTGAAAAAAAATGGATTACAAACATTACAGAGGTCATCCCTTACACAAGATTCAAGCATGGCTATAAACCTTATGAAGCCAAGCAGCTACTTTTGACCAGCTTTGACATTTTCCTGGCTGATGAAAGAATTAGGAAATTAGGAAAGCATTTGTATCGCAGAAAGAAGATACCTTTATCAGTTGACCTTACAACGAAGAATTTGTGAGAACACATCGAGGGAATTGTTCAGGGAACTTCACTTACTGTCACTAATCATGGTTGTTGCAACACAGCATGTGTGGGTCACACAGGAATACCTGTAGATCACCTAGTGGAAAATATTGTTGATGCTGTAGATGTGCTCTCAGAAAAGTTTCCCAAGAAGTGGGAGAGTGTAAAAACGCTACACCTGAAAACAGAAAAATCTCTTTCCCTTCCACTCTTTTCTTCATTTCTCTCCCACTTGGCTTCTCAGAAAAGTAAGAAGCAAAACCAAGGCCACAAAGTGGATCCCAAACCTGCTCAGAATGCAGTCAAACCGGAAAGGAAGCGTGCTTTCCATGGTCAGGAGCTAGAGTCAGAAAAGGAGGGCAAAGCAGAGCCTGGCTCTGAGGATGAGCTTCCACAGCTAGCTCCAATTCAAGCATCATCTCCTCCAAAGCACCCAGAGCTTCAGAAAGCAGCCCTAAGAAAGGAATCTACAGAAGACAGCCTCAGTGCTGAAACATCACAATCAAAAACTCCTGGTAAAAAGAGAAAGGCCTCCAAGGCTCTGGAGACTCCAGAACAGATTACCAAAGGTTGCATTAAGTTGAAGAAGACTCCAACCACTGCCAAGTCTAAGAAGCCAAGGATCCAAATCTCCCAAAACCTGAGAAACAAAGGAAATACTCAGTAGAGGTCAAAGCCCTGGGAAAGATTCCCAAGGAGGTAGGAGTTCATTGACTTCTCATAAGAAAGTAGGGAAAACTGAATGGGTTTAAAATAAAATCTATTTTGACTTGCTTTTTTAGTTACTTCACATAATGAAAAAAATGGATTTCAGTACCATATGTATGAGCTTCAATTCTCTTCATAAGCTATAGCATTTGTTCCTGAACCAGTCTTCCTCATGTGTTTAAATTATGTCTGCAAGATTGAGTAGGAAATCCATGTGATGGAAATTGAGGGGAGGGCTCAGCTGCACCATTGGTAGGTCCTCCTCCAGGTGGCTGAGGCAGGATCTCTGGCCACTGGGGCACATGAGATCAGAACTATGTCCTCTTCCACTCAAAGTCCTTCATGGCATGTTTGCTCTGCTTATTGTCTGAGCTCTTAGAAGACCATGTCTGTACTCTCCCAATCGAAGGCTCCACTAAGCTACAAAATGAAATTGTCAGGTCCTACCAAAATTTTCCTAGCAATGCTCTCCCCTCACATAAGGAGCTAACTTTCAACTCTCATGAGCAAAACTCTACTTTAGATCCTCATCCCTTTGGGAACCTGATGACAGCCATGGCCCTCTATTTTGTCTTACATTTTCTTGCCCCAATTCACAAACAGCCTCTGCCATCAAGATTTTTCTTCTCAAATCTTCTATTTGGTGGAAGTGACCTTTTTTAAAGATTATCTTATCAAACCCTCTAATTTGACAGATGGAGAAACTGAGGCACAGAGCATAAATGAGTAGTTTAAGCAGAGCTGATATTTGATCCTCTGATTATAAATATTATGTTCTAACAAGTACAATGGAGGCAACAACATTGTTGTTGTTGTGTTTGTACTTCATTCTCAAAGAGGAACATGACATCAGGGAAATGATGACATGACTTCTAGTTGACTTTGATTTGAGTGAGGGAGGGTTGTACAAGGTCACCAGCCTCACTTTCTCCTCCAGAGCCATCTGGTTCCAGTGGCCTGCTATTCACCAGGAGGGCTGGAGATGGCCCAGGATGCATTAGGAGACCCTGGCCCTTCCAGGCTAAGATCTTTTCAGGTTCTCACTGTGAATGACATAACACCCATTCAGTGAATAGGCCTCTTTAAGAACTTAATCAAGGGATGGCCCCCTTAATCAAAAACTCAAAAAAGCAAACTGTGAGGGGAAGACCTTCAGGGTTCCTGTGAATCAGAGAAACAGTTAATATTTAGTGTTTATATTCGCTCTGTGCTAGGAGGGCAGGGCTCTATTGTCAGTCTATGAGGTCCAGAGTGAAGAGGTCAAGATACAGTGCTAAGAACTATGAGGAGGGAAACACCAATCCCAACTGGAAAAGGAGGTGGAGAGACTGACCCCTATACCTTTTTTTCTTCCCAATGACTCCAATTTGCAGAGATCTCCTTTCTCTGATTCCCTTAAGGATTTGTGTGCACCAAGGGAGCTAGACATTCATTCTTTACATGTCCTTTCTGGTCCTTCATGTCAGATCCCAGTAAGAGGTGGTCTTCTGAACAAAGCATTTTGAGAGGTGGTCACAATTGCCTTTCTTCCTTTTATCTCCCACCACCACTAAGGTTCATTCCTACTTCTATCCAGGAAAGGATGGAAGTGATCAGAGAGGCAATAAAAAGGAGCAGAAGATCAGTAAATGAGTAATTCATTAGATTAGGACAACTCTGACTTAATGTACTATTAGAAAGGAGCAGATTTTTGTCCAAAAAAAGCTGTGAAGTTTAAATGAACTGATGCAAAGTGAATTCAGCAGAACCAGGAGGACATTGTACACAGTAGCAGCAATGCTGAATGGTGATCACTTTGAAAGATGAAGCTACTCTCACAAAGACAATGCTAAAAGACCCGGGATGAAAAATTCCCTCACTAACACTTAGTTACTGGCAGAGGGGGGTCAATGCACTTAAATGAGCTGAGGAGGTTTCCCCACCTAGATACAGAGAAACTTGATTGAATGATTGATGTCCAAGTAGGAACTCAATGGCTTGTTACAAAGAGTTAAGGATGTCTTTTATCTAGGGTCCTAAAGAACTCTGGAGATGCCAAGAGGCTGTAGCTGCCTTATTCCTCACTGAGACTGAACAAAGTCCAGGACTGGGGAAGGGTCTTTCTCTACTCACTGGTCATGAAGTAGCTCAGGCTGGTCCCAATGAGCTCCAGACTGGATTTGTGGGACCAGCTCTTCAGCACAGTTACAGGGCCTATACAAACCAGAAGAAAGTCAGCCTGAGCAAATCTCCCTTTGAGGAGACAGCTGGAAGAAGAGCAGAAAGCACCAAGCAGAAGGCACCTTCTCCAAGGCCAAATGTCAGGGGAAGCCTGGGTTCTGGGGATATGGCCCCTGTGTGCCCAAGCCTGTTTTGGTGAGGGTGCTGGATTGGCTGACCAGGTTCTGAAGGGAATTGGAGGTGGCAGAGCAAGGGAGTCAAAGGGAGAATTATCAGATTCCTGTCAATTACCAATTATCAGAAGACAATGTGAATCAGTATATGCCATGGTAGCCCTACTATATGCTCAGGGATTTAAATGACTGGGCCTTGTGAAATGGAAAGACTCAGAGGAGCCAGGAGATCTGGTTCCACTGACAGCCACCTCTTCTCTAGATGATCTATGGAATGGATTGGATTGGTGGATCTCCTCCTTTCAGCTAGGAGGGTGGAGTGGTAGGCAGGATTAATGAAAAGTTAGTTTTTGGAGGTTTCCTTGGCCCTCTCTTGGGGAAAGGGATGGAAATTATAAAAATGGCCACTAGCTTCTTTTTCAGGCATAGGGGTTTGCAGCATGATTGAGCTCATACTTAGGTACATACTTCCACTGGTTCAGGTGTCTCCAATTTGTTTAATTGAGTGCCTTCATCAGGGTTAAACAGTGAATGAAAGACAGTAGTTATTTGTTTCTGCCCAAGGAAGGTCTGAGAGTAAAGAAGGGCTGTCAAACTCAAATAAAAATGGTGGCCCAGAAATTTAGAAGAAGATCCCAGTGGGTGCACATTGACCTAGATACCACAAAGTAACATCATTGACATGTCATAGTAATTTATATTACTTTTGTCACCTACTTCCGTACTTAATCACTAAGTTCCCTTTCAGGTCTCAATCACCTTGATTGGAGTCTAAGGGGGAAATAGAAACCCTTGTATTTTTCAGGATCCAGCAATGGAGTTGCACATTACTGCTTGGTAAGAGAAGAGAATTGGCCAAGGCAGGCTATTATCCCTCCTATCTCTGATATTCCATGGGGTTTCAAGCGCTGGCCCTCAAGATATGTGGTGCTCTCCCTGTGGGACATTCTATGCTTCACTTGCTAAGGTCCCTTTCACACTTGACATTCTCAACTTATCAGTCCCTTGTCGCTTAAACATGCTGCAGTGGAGGTATGGTTCCCACAAGGCTTTGACCTAAGGGTCTCTAAGTATTGCATAAAGTGAATATATATGTAGAGAGGAAGTCCTCTGAGGGCAGGATCTGGGATATGCAAGAAGAGCCCAGCCCTAGTGCCATGTCTAGAAGGACAGTAACTGATCAGAGAATAGATGTGACACATTTGATTTATTGATTTATAGACCAGTAGGTGGTAATGAGCTGGTTTCCAAGACCTGAAGATGACCCCTTTTTTCTCATTTTTCAAACTCTACAGATCCTTAGAGACTTTTTCTGTTTAATTCCCACAGAAGAAGGAAAGAGGTCTAGGGCTGGGGAGTGCCTTGGTGTTCACAACTCCTAGTCCTTAAGTAGGTAAGATGTCAAGCTGTCTGCCAATAGGATTGCTGAGATCAGGTGAGAACTTATGTCTCAGATGTACTTAAAGGACCGATCTAAGCCTGTGGGAACTCATTCTGACAAACCCCTGGTTGGAGGAGGCAGCTTCAACAGGACTAGCTCCAAGGCACTTTCTCCAAGAGAAAAGGTAAGGGGAATCCTGGCCTTGGACTTCCCTGGGCTTCATTGGATTACCTCTTAGGCCTCCTGAGGGTTAGAGTGTTGAGGATGGTTGGATTGCAGTCCAACTCTGGGAGGGATTTGGGGCTAGAGATCCCAAAGAAATTGAGAGTTGCTCATGTCCATTCAAGTTCTGACCTAGGCTCAAGTCCCTGGAAGCAATAGCAGCAGTAGTGTTTGCTGAGAAGTCTGAATGACTGGGTCTGTTGAAGTGAAAGGAGTAGGGGAGTCAGGAGACCTGGGTCCACCAAGACCTAGCTGGTCAGACATTCTCCCTCCTGAGCCTCTGGTTCCCCATCTATACAATGGGAAAATAGCCAACGTTCTCCTGGAAAATCACATTTGGTCTTCTGTGACCTGGAGCCAAAAGATAGAGGACTGGCTGTACATCCTGTCATTGCCATTTTCCACTTGTACCACCTTGGGGATGTCACTGACATTTTGAGACTCTATGACATTGGCCTCAAGTGAATATTCCTGACTGTTGAGGGCTAGGAAGGCTGTGGAAATGCCTTTAGGTTTTGAGGCCAAGGATCTGGATTGTCAGGCTGATGTTTCCTCCCTAGAGAATCTGAGAAATGTCCTCTGCCTTCTCTGAGCCTCATTTTGCTCTGCTGTTAATGAAGGTTCGGCACTAGGCAGGGCTCAGAGGGTGTCTATGACTCTTCCAGTTCGGACTCTGTGTCCTTAGAAAGTGAAAAGATTCCATGACAGATCCCCAGGGTTGGAGTGAGTCCTCCCTGGGAAGAGCATATCTGCATTAATATGTCTAGTGGTGGGCACTATATTTTAGCCTTCAGAAGATGCAGAGTGTCCGGAGCAGCGCAGCCAGCAGATGCAGCTCCTCCAAGCTCCTGCCACGGGAGTTGAATGAACAGGGGCTCCTTACCTTGGGGAAGACTTGGTGTAGATACAGCTACCTTTCCATATTTGAGAGGCTGTAACCTGGAAATGGAATGTGATTCCTGGTCATCTCCTATGGCAGATCTGGGAGCCTTGGGTGGTGGTTGCAAAGAAAGAAATTGAAGCTTGATGTCAGGAAAAACTTAACAACTTGTTTTCAGGAGAATGTTCTGTCTCTGAGAAGGCTTCAACCTTGTCTCTTCCCTACAGCATCACTAGAAATATGGCCGAAGTATATCATCAAATGAATGGATCAGTTTCTGAAGAGCAAGAGACTCAAGCAGCAGCCCCAGATTCTCCTGAAGAAGCTTCAGGTACCATCCCCTTCCTTGAGACAGTCTGGGTTCCTTGAATCCCAAATCCATCCTTTACCCCAACCTCACCTTCCCATTGAGGCCTCGCCTTCACACAAGGATGGAGGGCCAGGGAAGAGAGGATGTGCAATCCCTGGTACTAGAGACCAGTGACCCAACCCCCATTGGCATGAACATTCTCATTTATCTGTGAAGTAGGTAGACCCTTGTTGCAGAGCAGCAAGCAGCCTCCAAACCAGGAAAACGTGGCTTCAAGGACTGCCTCTGAAGCCTACTGACTGTGGAGCCTTGGACAAGTCCCTTGACCTCTCAGAGTTTGAGGCACCTGAGACCTTAATTTGTAGGATGGGGCCCAGCTGTGAGGCAAGGTTAGAGGGAAGTGCCAGTGTCAAGCAGATCCTAGTTTCATTCCCTCTGCTGAAAATGCTGGCATTGGTGACATCACAGAGTTGTGGGTGGGTAGGAACTAGGGAAGAGTATAATGGTGCCTTTGAAAATCTGATTCCAATATCACTGCTTTCATGTCAGATCTCAAAGCAGGAAGGTGCCAGTTCCAAAGAGCTCTTGACAATGCAGAGCATGGCTCAAGCTTGGACTCAGCATTTCTGGCCTGATTCCTGGAGCCCCCATCCGTCCCCGTCTAGGCCCCAGGATGGACACAGTCAATGTTAATGTAGCCCGTCCAGAACTCTAAGAATTTTTTTGTGTCTCTTTCAGCCACTGGAAGAAGCCAGAGGACTCATCAGTTTGCACCCGAAGGGGACCCATGGAGCCCAGAGTCAATTCGAGTCCTATTGGATGTGTGGGCCTCCCCTCATATCCAGGGTATGAGGGCACACAGGAAGAGACTCTCAGTAATCTACAGGGCTATAGCCAGGAGATTACATAAGGAGGGTATACAGAGAAGCTGGGTGCAGTGCCAGCAAATGATGCTCTCCTTAGAAGACCTATACTGGGCCATACAGGAGGCCAACCACAAAAGGCAGGGTGAGCCCATCCCCTGCCCATTTTATGAAGGCCTGGAAAAAGTCCTGCCATTCACATATATCTGGCATGAAGGTCCTGGACACGAAGTCCCTGAGGCTGAGCCCACAGGCTGTGATCCCTCAGGTAAGTACTGGGGAGATGGGTTCAGCAGGGCCATACTGCCCGGGAAAGAAACCTCAGGGGACCAAGACCTACAGTTCTGGAGGACACCAGAAGGGACCAACTGAGTGAAGTCCTTTGCATGGCTCTCTCCCTTGCCTAATACTACAGGTGGTCATGTGTAACATCAAACACCCTGGCACACCCAGGATGGCCTGCTGGCACAAGTTCTTTGATCTGCTTTTCTAAAGGAAAGGCAACTTTAAAGGAGTCAACAACCTTAGTGTAATTAACCATGTATATCATTCACTAGCTCAGGGGAAAGGTCAGCACCCTAAATGCGGAGAAAATACAAGCAGCAAAATTAGGACGGATCAACTGATTGGCTCAAACTGTCCTAACAAAGTAATACAATGACCTATAGACACCACAGATCAGGGGGAGCACCAACATCTGAGAAGTTGGGGGGTGGTGGGGGCTCTTAACAAACCACTACTCAGAGTCTCATCCACAGAAGCAAAAGTTGTTTCTCATCAGCAAATACCCAAAGCAACATCTCACCTTGCAATATATACATATATATAGATAGATAGATGTATATATATACAGAGAGAGAGAGAGAGATGTATGTATACACACATATAATATAAACACTTTTGGCTAATAGGCTTAGAGCCGTAAGGCATCAGAACCCTCAAGACTCAGTGCCTAATTAGCTTTGTACCAAAAGGTGTGAAAGACTTCCTACAAGGAAGCATCCCTGTAAGGAAGCATCTCCTTCACCAAGCTCCTCCTTAGAGAAGTTCCTCCTCCAATGGGCTCTTTGTGACCCAGGATGTATCCCAGCTCAGCCAGAGTTCAAAGCAGCAAGATATGCATGATTGAACACTTGTGGTTAACACAATAGGCCTATTAATGGACAGGGTAGACATTTCTATTCCAGCACAAGGAAAGGGGGCCATGAAGAGAAAGCTTGTAGGGTTAGACTTTTGAATCCTTTTCCCTCTTGTCACATTCACAGGGCCATACAGTTGGAACCCCATGCCAATTTGGACTCCTCCCTGGCTGGGTCAGGTGCTACCTCAGGTGATTACTTGGAATGCAGCCTCCATTGCCCAAGAGGAGTACAGCCCCCAGGAGCCACCACATGCTATCTCATGGACCCCCAGCACTTTTATCTGTGTCCCAAACCAAATGACCAATGGGAACATCCCCCAGTGGATGCCACAGGAGATTCCATGGACCCCAAGGCCTCTCATCTCTTTCTCAAATCAATTCACCCAGGAGCATATGTTTCAGCTTCCACCAGAGATCATCCCATTTCAGCCTGTACAACTTCCCTATATCCAGCATCAAGCGACCATTGAGAACAATCCCCATTTTCAACTCCAGGACATCCCTTCAACTATTCCTGTTTCTGACATCATGGAAGATGAAGAGATAGGTCAGTGTATCTCCTAAGATAGACCCCAGGGAACCCATTCCACTGATACCCCTTTGTTCAAAATGGACCATGAAGAGCCAGCTAGAAACAGTTCCCAAGACCCAACAGCATTGAGCCCACAGGCAAATCTAAGAAGCCAAGGATCCAAACCCCCAAAACCTGAGAAACAGAGGATTCCTCAGTAAAGGTCAAAGCCCTGGAATAGATTCCCAAGAACTTTGGAGGTCATGGACTACTCATAAGAAAATAGGGAAAATTGAACAACTTCAAATAAAAATAAAATCTTCAAATAAAATCACAGTCCGTGTGATTCAAATAAAATCTGTTTTGACTTATGAAAAGAATAGATGGCTTTCAGTGCTCCATCTAGGTGCTTCAATTTCCTTCACTAGCAACAGCATTTGTTTCTGATCCAGTCTTCCTCACGTCTTTAGAGTATGTTTGCTTTGATAGTTTTCTTGCAAATGTGAACTTGAGCTTTATGACTTCAACTGTTTCTGGTCAGATTGAATGCATTTGTTTGCTGTACTAGTAACTTAAAAGAAGTCTGGGTATTCCTTGAAAGCACTCAGTGAATTGATTCAAAATTGAGGCAGGAAAGAAGAATGCTATTTACCTTTGTAAGACATTTCCCCTTCTTCTTTCCCCTGTTCCTTCTTTACAGCCTAAGGGTCCCAAGCTTGTAGGTAGGTGAGCTATAGAGTTAGCATAGTCAGAATAGACTAGTTCTAATATGTTGGCCTTCTTGGAGCTGTACCTGTTCATGATTCAAACCAAATACAGAAAAAGAAATTGATGTGCATTCATTTCAATCCTTTACTTTGTATTTTAGTTTCACAATCGCAGAAATGCATGGGTCATTTTTAGAATTTCCACTGAGTAAACTTTCCTCAGTTAGGCATAGCTTAAACTATAGGGAACAATTTTTTTTTTACAAATTCAAAATAATGAAGGAACCACTATAATGTTTAGAGAAATGCCATAATCTCTTTGCACTACCAGAAGACTTGTGTTTGTGGCAGTACATTTCTAGTCAATAGAAGGTGGTTATATTTTGCTTTTTGTCTTAACCTTTCCTACTTCTAAATAAACGTAATTGCCCTTGGACTCTCTAGGTTCCTAGAGTCCCAAATAGATCCTTTAACCCAACCTCACCTTCCTATTGAGGCCTCCCCCTCATCCAAGGATAGAGGGCCAGGGAAGAAAGGAGGTGCATTCCCTGGCACTGGTGAGCAGTGACCCAATCTCTCATTGGCATGAACATCATCATTCATTTTTTTTTTTGCAGTCCTTGAATAATTACTTTATTTATTTATTTATTTTTTAAATTATTTTTTTTTATTTTTAGTTTACAACACATGTTTCTACATAATTTTGAGATCCAGATTTTCTCCCCTCGCCCTCCCTCCCCAAGATGGCATAGAATCTCATATAACTACCACGTATAACTTCGCGTTGAATTAATTTATACACTAGTCAAGTTGTGGAGAAGAATTATGACCAATGCAGTGAATCGTGAGAAAGAAGAGACAGAACCAAAAAAAGCCCCAAAAACAAAAACAAAAGAGAAGAAAAAAGGCGAGCATGAAGTGCGCCTCAATCTGTATTCAAACTTCACAGTTCTTTCTCTGGATGAAGATGGCATTCTACATCGTGAGTCCCCTGGATTTGTCCTTGCACATTACGTTGCTGAGAAGAGCGAAGTATGTTAGGGTTGGTCCTCACAGAATCCATATATCTGTGGTTGTGTACAATGTTCTCCTGGCTCTGCTCCGCTCACTCAGCATTATATCGTGTAGGTTTTTCCAGATTGTTACAAAGTCCGTATCATCCCCATTTCTTATGGCACAATAGTATTCCATTACCTTCATATACCACAGCTTGTTCAGCCATTCCCCAATTGATGGGCATCCCTTTGATTTCCATTTCTTGGCTACCACAAAAAGAACCGCTATAAATATCCTTGTACATATGGGTCCTTTTCCCGCTTGTGTGATTTCTTTGGGACACAACCCTAGAAGTGGTATTGCTGGGTCAAAGGGTATGAACATTCCTGTGGCCCTTTGGGCATAGTTCCAAATTGCTCTCCAAAATGGCAGGATCAGCTCACAACTCCACCAGCAATGTAACAATGTTCCAATTTTCCCACATCCTCTCCAGCATTTGTCATCCTCCTGTTTTGTTATTTTAGCCAATCTGACAGGAGAGATGTGGTATCTGAGAGTTGTTTTGATTTGCATTTCTCTAATCAGTAGTGATTCCAGAGTATTTTTTCATATGCCTATAGATAGCTTTAATTTCTTCCTCTGAAAACTGCCTGTTCATATCCTTTGACCATTTCTCAATTGGGGAATGGCTTGTATTCCTATATATTTGGCTCAGTTCCCTGTATATTTTAGAAATGAGGCCGTTATCAGAGAAACTAGTAGCAAAGATTTTCTCCCAATTTTCTGCTTCCCTCCTAATTCTTGTTGCATTGGCTTTTTTTGTACAAAAACCTTTCAATTTAACAATCAAAATTATCTATTTTGCATTTTGTAATACTCTCTAACTCATAAGTTAATACTTTTACTGACATAACTGTGTATACTGGAATCCCATTCCAGCTTCTTAAACAAACAAAAGAGGTTAATGACTGACCTCACAAGTTGATGGATTTGTCCCTGTTAACTCATTCTGGAGGAAAGGGACGCTTCAGGAATTAAGTCTTATACACATTGATAAGCTCGAACTCTCGTTTAAAATCACAAAGCCATCTTTCAAAACATTTCTAGAATTGTTTCCCTAAACTGAAGATGTCTCTGATTGAGTTGCAGTAATTAATTACACTATTTGTATCAATACCTAATTGCTCTTATCACTTAAAACATCCAAGAACTCTGTCTCACATAGATACAATATAACTTCAAATCCCAGCCTTAGTCTATGGGATGATGATTCAACCTTACATTTGTAAACAATATTATCTCATAAAACTTCTTTTCCCTTTTTTTCAAATTATTCCCATTAACACTTTAGAAACCATATTATCTTGGCTATACAAGAGTAGCAATGTAACTAGTCCTTTGATTAAAAACAACAAGATTTCACATATTTGCATTTATCCAATTTTCCATTTTCCCCATAAAACCAAGTTCTTTCACAATGGTAGCAGATTCTGGCAGATAACTTCCCTTTTGTTACTACCTGCTTATTTCTGATTAAAGAGATCTGCCATATCATCTCCCCCTGAGGGTGGGTTCTTTTCCATCAGTTGGCAGGCTTCACTAATAAAAATCTACAAAACCAAACCCATCATAAGTCTAGTCTATTCTTATCAGTTCTGTTGACTTTAAGAAGCCAGGTTTGGAGGCTTCTGACACCTACCGTTTTCTTACTTTCAGTAAAAATCAAATCCCAGTAATTGTTGCCCCTCCCCCTTCCTTCCCTTATGACAGGTGGGCTAAGGGATTATAGATAAGATATTGGGATCTGTGTGGGATGTAAGGGCCAAATTACTATCAGTCTCCTTCCTGCAGCCTCCTCAGAATTAGCATGATAAGTCAAGGGAAGCCTCCAGCCGTGATTCGCATTTAACAAGGATGAAAGAATTGGCCCCTTCCTCCTCTCTTTCTTCATGTCTCCCCCTAGACTTTTGGACGCCACTTGAGGAAAGCATGAACGGACCGAATCCACCTGGTTTTTCCTAGTTCTTTGTCTAGTTCTTTTTAATTTCTAAGGCCCCAAACTTAGCATTGTAAAAGAAACGATCATTGTCTACAAAACCACATTTTAACAGTTCACAATGTATCCTGAACTGACAGAGATCACGAGAGAACCCCAAAAGGCCCCTGCACAAATTCCTGACTTATATCAAAACCAATTTCAATTGAACTTTCAGACAAAACTTGGAAGTCATAATTTCTTAGGTTACAGCAATTGTCCAACTTCTTAATCTAATGCAACTTCAACAAAATTTATACTATAGAAATGTTATAATGCCCTAAACATTATTATGTATATAAAATTTGAACTACTCAATTCAGTCTAGGTAAATACATTTCTCAACCAAATGTGACAGTTTAAAATTACCAACTTTTCATCACATTCTTTAAAAGCACCCAATTCACATATATCAAACTCAGATTAAAATCATGTAATGGTCTTCTCAAATTTCACAATGTAAGAGAATTTTAGAAATACAATATAATTTCAGAAATACAGAAACAATAAATTTCAGATGACATCCATTGCATTTCCAGATTATCACATATAGGAATTGTTGATTCTATTACTTCTAGTATTTCTATATTAATACATTAATATATGAATATATGCATAATATATATCAATACATTAACATCCTTAATACACTTAATTTATTTAGCTGTATATTCTCAATCAGGTTACAAGTTTCTTTAAGCTTCAGCTCCCCACAGTCTTTCAATGTAGAGGGTGGGGGAAGGTTTGGCCAGGAGCACATGGCGGCTAAGAGCAGCAGCCCCGTCCCAAACCCTTTATTTCTAACTTCTATCTCTCTCTTTCCCGATCTTTACTGAAGCTTTTCTTTCCTTTTGACCCTCTGTATCTCCAATTTCAATCTTTCTTTCCTATTCTTGACACAAACTACCTCAAACATTTCAAGTGAATAATCAATTACATACTCTCCCAACTTTTCTTTTTTCTTTAGAATCTAACCAGCCCTTAATTCAGAGCCCATTTATCAGTTTAGGTGAGTGAATTTCTAAACCTCCATGCACAGAGAATCCTTCATCTCGTCCTTAAACCACCAGATATATTCTCATATTAAAAACTTTTTCACATGGAAAGTCTGTTCTTATGGTTAAATATCAGTATTAGTAATTACTCACTTGTTACAACCACATATAAGAGTTCCAAATTTTATCACATATAGAAATTATTCAACTTATTATTTTTGGTATTCAAAAACCACTTCAAAGGTTAACAATTACATTAAATCAGAGAGAGAGAGAGAGAGAGAGAGATAATAATGTTGTGTCTAAAATATAAACAACCATCGTTATTATTTCCCTTTACAAATCAGGAAACAGGTCAAACAGAGATGAAAATACAGGTTTGCAACTGGAACAAAGAAGTGTGAAGTTACCTAGAGCACAAGCTGGTATCCCAGTGGTGACAATTCTAGGAGGCAGAAAGTCCAAATCCATCTACCTCGCCCTTCCCCCACAACTGCAGAAGTTACTGAGCCTAGGGCAGTTTGCAGCTGCTGGGGACAGAGTGGGCAGAATGCATAGGGCCGGGATGACATTTCCCAACTTTGCCAAAAGGATGGGCTACGAAGGTACCCGGGGGCACAGGACTGACTGTCAGTCTGTGAATTTCTGTCCTTCTCCTCCTTTATGCCTGGTGGGGAAGGGTGATTTAAGTTTTCCCTACAGCTTTCTTGCATTTTCTTCTAATCTTATCTGGGAGGAGAGGGGTTTGTTCTTAACTGCTCTAACTTTTCCTGCAGCCCTGGCTCAGTCAGAGACAGGACAACAATGGTGAAAGATCTCAACGACTGTAATTCGAGCAAACTTTATGTTTTGCTCACACCTTAAAAACCTTTTTTTTGCACTTAAATCTAAGGGAAAACATTCCCTCCTAACTTTGGGGACAAAGAAAAACACAAGAGTCCCACCGGAAAGCTTTTACCAAACTCCGTATTTACGGATAAACAGAGGTTTTTAGCCAAAAGGCGTTCATTGGGCGGAGGTATTTCAGCAAGAGTAAGCTCCTGGGAGCGATCTAACAGTTTGAGGAGTCTCCCAAAATTCAACTACCCAATTTCCAAGCTTTTAACAATTTAAACCCAGAATTTGCCAAAATTTTAACCCTATTTCCGTCGTATTTCCAAGTTAACCACACATGGAACCACAAGGAAAAGAGTCTTTGTTTCCCTAGTCGCAGCCTGAAATCTCTGGCTGCCTTCATTTTAGATTTTTAACAAAATATAGACATTTCACAATTTTGACACAGACACACGAACACAGACAAACACAAAACGTGACAGAATCACAGTGTAGGTCAAATTGAAAGCTAAACCAAGTCCCCTCAGAGGAAAGAAAAAATAAACCAGATTTCCTCCTTAGGGATAATGGCCTCCAATCTTTCCCACACCCCAACAGGGAGAAGACAGCGTCCCGTTTCCGCCCCTCCCCCCTCCCCCCCACATCCCTGCGTCCAGGTTATCGTGTTAGCAGAGACCAGATGGCTAGGACTGGGAAGGGCCTTGGGACTAGGACTGGGAAGGAGGGAAAGAGGTGGAGGACTGGGAAGGGCCTTGGTGTTCACAGCTGCTAGTCCTTAAGTAGCTAAGGTGTCAAGCAGGCTTCCAATAGGACTGCTGAGATCAGGTGAGAACTCACCTCTCAGACCTCCTTACAGGACCAATAAAAGCCTGAGGGAACTCAGCCTGAGAAAGTCCTGATTGGAGGAGGCAGCTTCAGCAGACCCGGCTCCAGCCACTTTTTCCAAGGCGAAAGGTAAGGGGAAGTCTGGCCACGGACTTCCTTGGGCTTCGATGGATCCCCCTTATGCCTCCTGAGGGTTAGTGCTGAGGATGGTTGGATTGCAGTGCCGCTCCTGGAGGGACTTGGGGCTAGAGATCAGGAGAAGGAAATGGAGAGTTGCTCATGTTCATTCAGGAACTGACCTAGGCTTGAGTCCGTGGAGGCAATAGCATCAGTGGTGTTTGCTTCAAGGCCTGAATGAGGGGTATGTTGTGCTGAAAGGAGAAGGGGAGTCAGGAAACCTGGGTAAACCGAGACCTCGCTGGTCAGACATTTCCCCTCTTTTTCCTCTACTTCCTTCACGGTTGGTAAGACGATCTTCTGCTGGCTGTCTCAAGACCAGTGCAAATTGCATTGGACAAAATGAACAGCGAGAAAATTCTAGTCACAGAAGAGACCAGATCATAGAGAAAGATGCTGCTTTGTGTATCTTAATTGATGAAACGAACGAAAGGCCGTGAAGTCTTTTAAAAATTTGTTGTACAAACTTTTGGGGGATGGGGTGGGGTTATGTAGCCAAAAATTGTATGACATTGTCTTCCTTGATACTCTTGAAACTTGTATAGAAATATAAATTTGCCTGATCATTTACAGGCTGGGAATTGTTTTTTTTTTTAAACCTAAGTTCTTGGCCACGTGACTGGTGCTCGAAACATGGAGGAGCCGGAAACGGATAGGAAGAGACCTCGAGAGGAGGAGGATGACACAGCAGGGCGCCTGTCAGAGGATGAGGACTATGTGCCTTATGTGCCTGTCAAGCGGAGAAAGCAGCAAATGCTACAGAAGTTGCTGCAGATGCGGCGGAAGGGAGCGGCGGAGGAGGAGCAGAAAGACAGCGGCAGTGAGCCCCGAGGCGACGAAGATGACATTCCACTGGGCCCCCAGTCCAATGTCAGCCTCCTGGACCAGCACCGGCACCTGAAGGAGAAGGCAGAAGCCCGGAAAGAGTCTGCCAAGGAGAAGCAGCTGAAAGAGGAAGAGAAGATCTTGGAAAGTGTAGCAGAGGGCCGAGCTCTCATGTCGGTGAAAGAGATGGCGAAAGGAATCACCTATGATGATCCCATCAAAACCAGTTGGAAGGCCCCTCGATACGTGCTGAGCATGTCTGAAGCCCGGCATGACCGTGTTCGTGAGAAGTACCACATCTTGGTGGAAGGAGAGGGGATTCCGCCCCCCCTCAAGAGCTTCAAGGAAATGAAGTTTCCTGCAGTCATTCTGAGGGACCTGAAGAAGAAGGGAATCCATCACCCCACTCCTATTCAGATCCAGGGCATCCCTACCATCCTTTCTGGCCGTGACATGATCGGTATTGCGTTCACTGGCTCTGGCAAGACATTGGTGTTCACCCTGCCTCTCATCATGTTTTGCCTGGAGCAGGAGAAAAGATTACCATTCTCCAAGAGGGAGGGGCCCTACGGGCTCATTATCTGCCCTTCAAGAGAACTGGCCCGTCAGACCCACGGCATCTTGGAGTATTACTGTCGGCTGCTACAGGAAGACGGCTCGCCCCCCTTGCGCTGTGCCCTCTGCGTTGGGGGCATGTCAGTCAAGGAGCAGATGGAAACCATCCGGCATGGGGTGCACATGATGGTGGCCACCCCTGGGCGTCTCATGGACCTGCTGCAGAAGAAGATGATGAGTCTGGACATCTGCCGCTACCTGGCCCTGGATGAGGCTGACCGGATGATTGACATGGGCTTTGAGGGGGACATCCGAACCATCTTCTCCTACTTCAAGGGCCAGCGACAGACACTGCTTTTCAGCGCTACCATGCCCAGAAAGATCCAAAACTTTGCTAAGAGTGCCCTGGTAAAGCCTGTCACCGTCAACGTGGGCCGGGCAGGCGCGGCTAGCTTGGACATCATCCAGGAGGTGGAGTATGTGAAAGAAGAGGCCAAGATGGTGTACCTGCTGGAGTGTCTGCAAAAGACGCCTCCACCAGTGCTGATCTTTGCAGAGAAGAAGGCAGATGTGGATGCCATCCATGAATACTTGCTTCTCAAGGGAGTGGAGGCTGTAGCCATCCATGGAGGCAAAGATCAAGAAGAACGGACCAAGGCCATTGAGGCATTCCAGGGTGGCAAGAAAGATGTCTTAGTGGCCACCGATGTGGCCTCCAAGGGCCTGGACTTTCCAGCCATTCAGCACGTCATCAACTACAATATGCCTGAGGAGATCGAGAATTATGTTCATCGGATTGGCAGGACAGGGCGCTCGGGGAACACTGGTATCGCCACCACCTTTATCAACAAGGCCTGTGACGAGTCTGTACTCATGGATCTCAAAGCCCTCCTGCTTGAAGCCAAGCAGAAGGTGCCTCCTGTGCTGCAGGTCCTACACTGTGGGGATGAGTCCATGGTGTTAATTGGAGGAGAGAGAGGCTGCATCTTCTGTGGGGGTCTGGGCCATCGCATCACCGATTGCCCCAAGCTGGAGGCCATGCAGACCACACAGGTCAGCAACATTAGCCGCAAGGACTACCTGGCCCACAGCTCCATGGACTTCTGAGCCCCCGCAGGACTGGAGCCAGGAGTGCATGTGCCAGCAGCCCTCCGGGAGAGGCTGCCTGGGCTTTCTGCTGGGGCTGGCCCTGCCCTGCCCCCAGATGACTGCTGCTTCCATCTTTTCATCTCCTCCTTCTCCAGGGGTGCCACCTATTAAATCAGAAGTACTAAACTCACTCTTTATAATGTTTATAATAAATACAAGGACTGCAAAGCACCTTTCTCAAAATAACCCTATGAAAAGGCAGGGGGAGGGAAGGAGTGTTAGCTCCATTTTACTAAGAAACTCTGAGGCTTTGATCCTCTCAGTTGGAGATGTCAAAACTAGGATTTGAACCCAGGTCTTCTGGCTGGTTTTTTCCCAGGTTGCTGATCACTTCTTCTCCAAGGCCCTAAGGAGGGATTGTGGCAGCTGAGCTATCCTACTCTGGGTTTGGGAGCAGGCACTCAGTGGCCTCAGAAATCTTCCTGTCAATCTTTTCTTTGCCCCCACCTTTCCTTTTCTTCCCCAGAGGAGCTTAGAAATGTCGTTTGCCTTCTCTAGGCCTCAGTTTCCTCCTCTGTCAATGAAATGTGGGCATGCTATAGGAGTTGGTGCTAGCATTATCAGTACCTCCTTTGAGAGGACTAGATGACAATAAAGTAAGATTATTATCCCCTCCAAAGCTGTCTTCCTGTCTTTCTTGTGTGACCAGATCAAGAGTGATCCTGTACTAGCAGCCCTCCTGTGTGTTTATTTGTCTTACACTAGGTCATATTGTTATACCGATAGCGAGTGAGACACTCCACGGAGTATTTGTTTTAAATGGAGAATTTATTAGCCGGAGTCCATTTGGGGATGATCAACCCAAATCAGAATTGCCCCGGGTTGGGGTAAAGAAGTAGTTTAAATAGAAAATACAGGGTGCAGTGGTTAATTATCTCTTGAAATTTACAGGCCAGGTCACAGGGTGGTCTGGGGGAACAGGAACAAAGGTCCTGACAGATCAAAGATTCTGACAGGTTATCGTTAAGTGGGATAATCTTATCTATTGACATTCCTTGGAGGAGTCATGGAGCCCCAGGGCCAAAAGGTCTGAGTCCATACTTTATTATGCAAACTGGGGTTTTAGTTAGGGGCTGGGGGCAGGGTTCTCCTTGAATTCTCCAGTACCACATTCCCCACTTCTCTTTATGGAGCTATTCAAACCTTTGAAAAAGGAACCACCTGATCTGGACAGGGACAGAATTTGCATGAGAACACATTAGATTTGAGATATGAGAAAGTAATCAGGGACTTGTAGCTATGGCCAGGATCAATAAAATGAGGGGGCCAGCCAAAGCGCTAGCAGGGTGGTGAGCCAGGGGGGCCATTGAAAATCACCAGCTTAGGCTGGTCCCAGGTGGCATAGGTCTGCAGTAAAAACTCCCCAAACGCATCTTGCAAAGCAGAGCCCACAATGAAAGGGGGTTGGGAAGCAACTGAAGGCATGCACACAGCAACAATAGAGGGCAAGGCCGAGGTAGAAATTCAGAAGCTCCCTCAACAAGAGTGGCTGTAGCAGCCATGGAGTCCAACTGTTCTGAAAACAGGCAACTGTCCTGGGGCCAGGTCCCAAGGACTGTGCTAGGACTCCCAAAGCCTGTGCTCTCCCCACATCAACATACCAAGTGAAAAGTCTGCAAAGACAAGAGTGCTGACAAGGGCCAGTCAAAGCATATGCCTGCAAAACATTAAGCGAGGTGCTCCTCTCAGGATTAGGTTCTCATCCGTTAATGGCTAACAGGGGGAAAAACTGTCCTTAAGTCAGTCTGATCTGGCCTTGTCGACAGAGGTAGGGGTATTTCCTGAGCAAAGTTTAGAGAACAAAGAAGCCTAGGTCCTGGATCTTCTTCCAGTTACTCATTAACTCAGGCTCTGGGTCTGGTTGAAATTAAAAATGATACAAAATGGTATAAAACATTCCACATTTCCCCCTTTTGGTCAAAGGCAAACTGAAAGTTTCACCTAAAGACCAATTAAGGTATGGAAAAAGCTCTATCTTCCTCAGGGGTGAAGTTCCAAAAATCCTTATCTAGGTGGAGTCAGGTGTTTTTTTTTTCTTTTCTGTGTTTGGACATCCGCAGGGATGGGCAGAAATTGTAAACTAATTGTAAACAAGCAGAGGGAGTATAATAGCTAAAAATACTAAAAATACAGGAAAAACAGTCTTGGGAACACAAGGACTCAGAAAGGGAGCTGTCCTTCGTACAGGTTCTGGTCCAGAGTCTCGGGAGGGGCTGCCTGTGTCTGATGCTGTCCCCTTCAGGCTCTTTGAAACCGGAGGGCAAGGTCTCCTATGGGCTCAGATGTCCACTCGGGAGCAGGGGCAGTCCTCAGATGTGACAGAAGGATCAAGGAGTCGATACCCACCTAACAGGAGCTCTCAGAACACATATGACTTGATGATTGAGAGAAAAAACCACAACATAGGTCCCAGCCACACAGGACTGAGTTTAAACACTTACAGTAAAGTTTTTCCCATAATTCACAAAACCACACAATTACATTGAGTCAGGTACAGACCAAACCACCTAGATGGTTCACAGTAGAGGGGGAGATTTGTATGTCACATGCTTTACATTTACACATTAGATAACCAAGAAAACTTAAACATGAACCATACAAAGTAATGCAATCATTATTAACAATGCTGACTAACATTAAATTCCTCATATCCCAGTAGCACAGTACACATAACATTATAAACTTTTAGCCATGCCATGTCTCTTTGATGGCGTTTACAAAATAATCCACAAACCATTCTTAACAAGGCTTAAAATGTTTCTGATTTAATTCCAGCACTTAATTGCACATTTTGTACACAAAGTAACTTTAAATCACAGTTACATATTCACAATGTCCATTCAAAGCAGCACTTCTAAATCCCAGATACCTGATTGTACTTACCTGGTCCCTTGATAGTAAAAGAGAGTTCTGCTTTTCTGGTTCAGATCTAGAAATTCTCAGACAATTCTAAATTAATATAACTTACTACAATCACTTAAATCTGGCTCTCCTTTTTTGAAGCTTCAGAGTATTTCAGTTCATACATCATCTACTGTTTCTAACCTTACCTAAATTTTGTACCTGGTATAGGAATCCCTTTAAAATAGAAGGTCTAACCACAAATTGAACTCATCTTCCTGTTGCGGGCCCCCAAGCCTCGCAACTATACTCGGGGTTCCCCCCAAGTCCCAGGCCTTTGCTTAGCAAAGGGCCTGATCTCGCGGACAATGTATGGGGCAGGAGCCGAAAGATGGTGAATGACTCCGAATTTTATTTCAGCAAGCAGCATTTTTATATCTTTAGTGACGTAGGTACATTCTTTGGTTAAGTGCGTGAAAGACAGGTAAAAATCAGGACGTTCTCTCCCGGAGGGCTGCTGGCACCTGCACTCCTGGCTCCAGTCCTGCGGGGGCTCAGAAGTCCATGGAGCTGTGGGCCAGGTAGTCCTTGCGGCCAATGTTGCTGACCTGTGTGGTCTGCATGGCCTCCAGCTTGGGGCAATCAGTGATGCGATGGCCCAGACCCCCACAGAAGGTGCAGCCTCTCTCTCCTCCAGTTAACACCATGGACTCGTCCCCACAGGGTAGGGGCTGCAGCACTTCATGCCATCTTGGGGAGGGAGGAGGGAGGGAGGGGAGAAAAACTGGAACTCAAAACTATGTAGAACCGTGTGTGGTGAACTAAAAATAAATAAAGAAAAAAAAAAAAAAAGTTAACATATGGAAGAATAGGGTGGGAAGTGGTTTTTTAGAAATGTTTACAGTTACAGATGATTTTGTAATTGAAAGTAACCTTCCCAAAGATTTAATTGTAAGAGTTATAATTGATCATCTGAAAACCTTCTATTTTTAAGGAAGCCAGGCAATGGAGGTGTAGATTACTGTTTTGTAAGAGCAGAGACTTTGCCAAGGCAGGCTAATATCGCTCCTATCTTTGATATTCCATTGGTTTTCTAGCCTTGGCCTTCAAGGTCTATGGCCCTTTCCATATGGTACATTCTATGATTCATTTGCTGAAGTCCCTGTCAGAACAGACATTCTCAGTTTCACTAAATCTTTTGGCTTGAACATCCTGCAGTCAAGGTCCTATGGTTCCCACCAGGCTGCATCCTCAGGGTACTAAGTATTGCATAAAGTGAATGTATATGTAGAGAGGAAGTGCTCTGAGGGTAGGCTCCCTTGGACTGGGATGTGCAAGAAGAGCCCAGCCCTAGTGCCCTGCCTAGCAAGACAGCGACTCATCAGAGAATAGATGTGAAATATTTGATTGATTGATTTATAGACAACTAGGTGCTAATGAGAATGTTCCCAAGATGATTTATTGTTTTATAACAACTAGGTGCCAAGGAGTTTGGTCCAAACACCTAAAGATGATCCCCCTTACCTGGTGTTTAAAAAAAACTCTACAGATCCTTAAAGACATTTTCTGATTAATCCTCAGAGAGGAGGGAAAGATATCTAGGACTGGGAAGGGCCTTGGTGTTCATGACTGCTAGTCCTTAACTAGCTAAGGTGTCAAGCAGGCTGCCAATAGGATTGCTAAGATCAGGTAAAAATTTACCTCTCAGATCTAATTACAGGACCACTATACATCTAAGGAGACTCAGTATGGGAAACTCCTGGTTGAAGGAGGCAGCTTCAGCAGGACCAGCTCCAACCACTTTCTCCAATGCAAAAGGTAATGGCATGCCTGGCCATGGACTTCCTTGAACTTCAATGAATCCCCCTTATGTCTCCTGAGGGTTAGAGTGCTGAGGATGGTTGGATTGCCATCCATCTCCTGGAGGGACTTGGGGCTAGAGATCAGGAGCAAGAAATGAAGAGTTGCTCATGTCCATTCAGATTCTGACCTAGGCTTGAGTGCATGGATGCAAGAGCAGCAGTAGTGTTTGCTTAAAAGCCAGAATGACTGGTTCTGTTGAATTGAAAGGAGAAGAAAAGTCAGGAGACCTGGGTCTACCAAGAACTCCCTGGTAAGACATTTCCCCTCCTCAGACTCTGGCTCCCCACCTAAATGATGTACTAATAGCCAATGTTCTTTCCATAAACTAAAAGTAGTCTTTCCCTGACTTGAGACTAATACACAGAAGACCTGGCTGTGCATCCTATCTCTGCCACATTCCACTTGGACCACCTTGGGGATGTCATGATATTCTAAGGTTATCTGACTTTGGACTCAAGTGAATATCCCTATATTTAGCAGTGCTAGGAAGGCAGTGGAAATGTCTTTGGGTTCTAAGGCCAAGGATCTGGCTTCTCAGGACTGATGCTTCCTCCCAAGAGGATCTTAGAAATGTCCTCTGCCTTCTCTAGGCCTCAGTTTCCTTCTCTGTTAATGAAATGTGGGCATTAGGCTGGGCTCAGATGGCTTCTGAGACTCTTTCCAGATCTGATCCTGTGTCCTCAGAAAGAGAAAAGCCTCCATAGCCAGTCCTCAGGGGCAGAATGTACCCTCTGTGGGCAGAGCACATCTGCACTAATACACCCAGTAGTGGGTAGCAGGTTTTAGCCTTGAGGGCCTCGAGAAGCTGGAGAGTGTTCAGAGGAGGGTAGCCAGCAGGGGCAGCACCTCAAGCACCTGCCATAGGAGTTGAAGGAACAGGGATCTTTCCCTTGGAGAAGACTTGGTGTAGACACAGCCACCTTCACATATTTGAGAGGTTGTGACCTGGAAAAAGAATTCAATTCTTGGTTCTTACCTTATGGCAGATCTGGGAGCGGGGCGGGGCAGGGGGGTGACTGCAAAGAAGGAAATTGAGGCTTGATGTGTATAAAAACATAAGAACTTGTTTTAAGGAAGAATGTTCTGAGTCTGAGAAGGCTTAAGTCTTGTCTTTGCCCTGCAGAAGCACTAGAAATATGGCAGAAGTACATCACAAAATTGATAATTTGATTGATGAGGAGCAAGAGAGTAGAGCAGTAACACCACATTCTTCTGCAGAAGCTTCAGGTACCATTCCCTGCCCTTGGACTGTCTGGGTTCCTTGAACCGCAGAGACATCCTTTACCCCAACCGCACCTTCCCATTGACCCCACATCCCAGGATGGAAGGCCAGGGAAGAGAGGAGGTGCAATCCCTGGCACTGGTCAACTGTGATCCAATCCTCCATTGGCATGAACATCCTCATTCATTTGTAAACTAGGTAGACCCTTGGACAGCAGCAAGCCAGCCTGCAGGCCAGGAAGGCCTGTCTTCAAGGCCTGCCTCTGAAACCTACTGGCTGCGGAGCCTTGGGCAAGTCCCTTGACCTCTCAGAGCTTGAGGCCCCTGAGACCTGTATTTGTAGAAATGGAACCCAGCTACAACACAAGGGCAGAGGGAAGTGCCTGTGTCAAGAAGATCCCAGTTTCATTCCTTCTCCTTAAAATGCTGGCATTGGTGACATCACAGAGTTGTGGGTGGGTGGGAACTAGGGAAGGGTGTAACGGTTGCCTTGAAAATCTGACTCTAATATCACTGCCTTCATATCAGACCTCAAAGCAGGAAGGCACCAGTTCCAAAGAACAATGGCAAATGCAGAGCAGTGCTCAAGCTTGGACTCAGCATGTCTGGCCTAATTGCTGGAGTCCCCATCCATCCACAGGATCTTAGAGGATGGCATCTAGGCCCTAGAATGGACCCAATCACTGTTAGTGCAGGCTGTCCACAGCTCTAACCATTTCTTCATGTCTCTTTCAGTTACTGGAAGAAGCCAGAGGCCTCATCCTTCTGTACACCTGGAGTCCATTTCAGTCCTATTGGATATGTGAGCCTCGATCATATCCAGGGTATGAGGGAAGCCAGGAAGAGACTCTGGGTGATCTACAGGGCTTTAGCCAGTAGGGTACATGAGGAGGGTGTGCAGAGAAGCTGGGTACAATGTCAGGAAATGATGTTGTCTTTGCAAGAGTTGTACTGGACTATCCAGGAGGCCAAACAGAAAAGGCAAGGTGAACCCAACCGATGCCTATTTTATGAAGGCTTGAAAAAAGTCCTTCCCTATACACATGCCTGGCATGAAGATCTTGGACATGAAGTCCCTGATGCTGAGCCCACAGGCTATGAACCTTCTTGTATGTACTCAGAAAAGGGATTTACCTGGGCCACACTGTCCAGGCAAGACAACTCAGGGGACCCAAGATTCAGAGTACCTGCCTTCCCTGTTGGACAGCAGAACAGGCCAGCTGGGTGAAGTGCATCCCATCCTCTGCCCCGGGGGTCCACCTGAAGGCCCACCTGGGAGCCAGCAGAGGACAGGCGGCCATGCGTAGAGAGCTTCTAGGAATAGACTTTTGAAACATTTTCCCTCTTCTCACTTTCACAGGGGCATACACTTGGAACCCCATGCCAGACTGGACTCCTCCCTGGCTGGGTCAGGTGCTACCTCAGGTAATCACTTGGAATGTGGCTTCCATTGGCCAAAGGGGAGAACAGAGAGACAGACAAGAATGGCTCCCAGGAGCCACCACAGGCTATCCCATGGACCCCCAGCACTTTTATCTATGTCCCAAACCAAATGACCAATGGGAACATCCCCAATGGATACCACAAGAGGCTCCTTCGACCCCAAGGCCTCTCATCTTTCTCTGAGATAAAATCACCCAGGGGAATAAGTTCCAACATCCACCAGAGATCATCCCATTTCAGCCTGTACAACTTCCCTATATCCAGCACCAATGGACTGTTGAGAACAACTCCCATTTTCAACACCAGGACATCCCTTCAGCTATTCCAGTTTCTGACATCCTGGAAGATGAAAACACAGGTCAGTGTATCTCCCAGGACGGACCCCAGGGAACCCCTTTGTTCCACAGGGACCCTGAAGAGCCAGCTGGATACAGTTCCCAAGACCCAACAGCATTGATCCCACAAACTCTGCCAACACTTGAATCAATCCAGAATCAGGAGATAGCTGACAGCAACTCCCAAGTTCATACTCCACAGGAGATCTCCTACACCTCCAAATCCTGCATTCAGAATCAAGGGACCGATGAATACTACCTCCCACATCCTGGTTTAATGTCTCCAGCTCCATTTCCCTACTCAGAAGGACCCCCACAACTCTTCCCCCCGCCACCTCTGAATTTCTTTCCCCATTTCTGTATCCAAACACTATAGGAACTTAAAACTAAAGACATAATTTTCTCAAAAAACCAAGGTATTCATGTTGCCTACTTTGGAGAGGACTTGCCTCTTGGAGACCTTGGCTGGGTCCTGTTTTCATGTCCTCATTTTACCTCTCTTCCTCCTGGTTGGATACGTCTAAATAAGCTAAGACATTCCACAAATTTTGAGATGTCATTTGTCTGGAGATTGGGGACAAATCCGATGGGAATTTAGGGGGGAGCTCAGCTGTACCATTGATAGATCCTCCTCCTGGAGACTGGGACAGGATCTCTGACCACTGGAGCACATGAGATCTAAACTGTGTCCTCTTCCAACCCAAAGTCCTTCATGGCATGTTTGCGTTGCTTATTGTATGAGCTCTTAGGAAACCAATATCTTGTTCTATTTTTGCTCATTCTATTTTTCCTCTAGTCATCCTGGTATAAAAGTATCCAATATATCATTATAATCTATACTTTCACCTAGGCAATGAATATAGGATAATTTACTCAAATGCCTGGAAAAACGACACTGGCCAATTTCTGTCAACTTTCAGACTAATAGACATCCAAATCTTCAGGAATATCAACACTTATAAAAAATAAAATTTGTAAGTCTGGAGTCTGTTGAGACTAAGATGGATCAAGACATGACTTCAGTATACATTATTTCAGGAATAATTTAATCACTTTCACAAGTAAGAGACAAAAAACTGGGGTGAAACTCGCACTACATTATGAGCAAGTTTGAAAATTTCACCTTTGATTTGGAGGAAGGAATGCTTGTACCCCATTTACTCAGTAACAATTCCACAACACAGCAAACTCTCCTAAGGGTTTATGACTAGATGGTATCAAGAAACCTTGTAACTTTACAGATAAGGTCATTTTATAAGGTTTTTCTTTGTACCTTTTCCCCACACAGTAATCAATGATCCATTTTCCCTTGAAAATTTATGCATGTAAATACTTAATAGTTTTTAACCTTGTCACAATAACCCCTAATCACTTGACCAATAGTTTTGCAATTTTCTGAAGTGATGGTGAATTAGTTTTTGATGAAACTTCATCTAGACTATGTAGGCAAGCCTAGAAGTTTCTAGTTTCTCAAATCATATTACTTCAGAATATTAGAACATCTGATCAGCAGGGCTGAAAAAATAATATAACATTTTCCAAATAGTTTTCTTTTTTACTTTTTTCTTCTTTCAATTCCGTTCATAATCCAATTCAAGAGAAGATGCTTTTTATACCCTTTTTCAGGGCCCCAGGGCTTCACACCAGTTAAGGTCTCCAGACCTCTCCTGAACTAATTAGCAAAAGGTTGTGGGCCTTCCTACATACAAAGTCAAGACTCAATCAAAGGCACTTGATTGCCTTAGTGCTGAGAAGCACAACACAGCCAAAAGTGGATGGAGTAAATAATTAGAAGCAATAGGTACAGTGGAATTGTTTTTGAGAAAACTCCCAATTACAAAGGACTCTTACACCACAACTGAAATAAGTACATTGGTAAATGTCAGGTTTTTAATCGAGAAGAGCATGTCCTACAAGTCAGATCCTCATGGATTCTTTTAGATTCTTCCTTCAGCCAGTTGTTGGCAGTGTCTCAATCAACTACCCGGTTTAGGTCAGGATAGGAGCAGCAAGAATTATGGAAAATGTAAATTGTCTGGTCTAGAGCTTCCTAATTTGAAACTCTTGTTAGTGCTATGAGGTTTGAGCTAGCTCTTACCATATGACCTAGTGTAAGATAACTAAACACACAGGAAGGCTACTAGCACAGATTTACTCTTGCTCTGGTCAGACAGGAAGGATAGGGAGCCAGCTTTGGAAGGGTTGATAATTTTACTTTATTCTAGTCTACTCTTCTCAAAGGGGTTGGTGATACTGGTAGCACCAACTTCTATTGCACTCCTGTATCTCCTTTCTTGCAGATTCGGACAAGAAGCAGGGAGGGGGCAACTACCCCTACATCTCAGTAGGGTCAATTGAGACAGGCACAGCATTGCACTCTCCCAAGTCCCCTAAAGTCTCAATGGGGCAAACACAGATTTCCCCCAAGCCTTCCTGGGGACCAATCAAAGTTCAAGAATTGCCTGAGTTATCAAGAAACATAGCTTTAAAACTTGAGTTGCCTAGAAAATCATTAAATGAATTTTGGCTTGAGATTAGGACAGAATTTCTAATAATTTCTGAAATACCCTCAATATACTTCTACCATCTTCTACTCCATATTTATGCATAGCAGCATTCTCAGCACTGGTGATTATAATATCAAAATATCGATCAACTGTGAAAAATATTGAAGATGCTTTACATACAGCAGTATCAAATGTTCCACCAAGATTTAATTCTCTATGTAAAAATAAAGAAGCACATCCATCTTATGAGTATGCATATTTGCTTTAATATTTTATGAATGGTAAAATTATATTTATGCCATAGAATTGCTTTAAAATAAATTTCTTCATAATTTTTCGGGTATATTTTGATTTGTATTCCTATTTTGCATACCTACATACCCGGGGTCATGTAAAATTTCTCAGATGAAAAGGGGTCACAAAGGGAAGTAGTTGAAGAAGCACTCGGTTACAGTGTTTTACCTATTTTCACCAGAGAAGAAAATGTAGAAACATGATAATACTTACAATGTCATGAAACAAAACTCAGTACTAATCAGATGATATTAATTTGGCTAGAGGTACTTCCAAATTACCTTAATTAGGAAATCATTCAACCATTGCATACAGATTTAATACGGATAAATAAATTTGGGTGGAACTCACTTCCTTAACATAAGCTGATTTGTAATGTGAGCCAATTGATGAACTTTCTCCTTCTAGATAGGTGTGAAGCTACTTTCCCCACCTCTGCTTCTTGTAGCAATCAGGTTTAAGCATTACAGAACTTATATCATCTCAGCAGCAGAGCTAAAACAAACTGATAACCATGTACAGACAGCAAGTGTTAAAACATTGTATAAGATGAAGCAGCAAGGAATATTTTGGAGACCTTATTCGAATGCCGATGAAATTCTCCTGAAACAGTATCTTTTAGATAACTCTTTCACATCTGAATCTATAACAATAGTATCTGGATGGCAAATTAGTTTTCTAACTACTGGTAGTAACAGATTTCATACTCCAAGCATACAACAGTTCTAGAAAATCCATTTAAAGCTTGAGCACCTTAATTTCCTGACTGTAATTATTAGGTTAGCTCCAAGTATCCTAGGGTAAGTACTATAAGCCATTGCTTTGAAGATTTCTCCCTTAAGATTTTAGGTAGAGGACTGCATTTTGTCCCAGGCAAAAGCCTAAGGAGTTGGGTCAGGTGCTGGCAAGGAGTGTCCCCCTCTCCCCAGGTGAAATCCTTCAGTTTTCCCAGAACACAAAAAGAGTTCCTACAAAGGTTTTCAACTTGTATAGAGCATTCACTGAACACCACACTAGTCAACATGTTCCTAGTTCCTGGTCCCACGTTAAACATAGCAAACAAGACTCTATGACATTGGCCTCAAGTGAATATTCCAGCCTTTTGAGGGCTAGGGAGGCTGTGGAAAAGTCTAGATTTTGAAGCCAAGGATCTGGATTGTCAGGCTGATGTTTCCTCCCTAGAGGATCTTAGAAATGTCCTCTGCCTTCTCTGAGCCTCATTTTACTCTTCTGTAAATGAAGGGTGACCACTAGGCAGGGCTCAGAGGGTCTCTATGACTCTTCCAGATCAGACTCTGTGTCCTTAGAAAGAGAGAAGGTTCCATGACAGATCCCCAGGGTCAGAGTGTACCCTCCCTGGGCAGAACACATCTGCACTAATATGTCCAGTGGTGGGCACCATGTTTTAGCCTTCAGAAGCTGGAGATTGTCTGGAGGAGGGCAGCCAGCAGGGCCAGCATCTCAGGCTACTGACATGGGAGTCGAAGGAACAGGGGCTCCTTACCTTGGGGAAGACTTGGTGTAGATACAGCTACCTTCACATTTTTGAGAGACTGTATCCTGGAAATGGAATGTGATTCCTGGTCATCTCCTTATGGCAGATCTGGGAGCCTTGGGTGGTGGTTGCAAAGAAAGAAATTGAAGCTTGATGTCAGGAAAAACTTAACAACTTGTTTTCTGGACAATGTTCTGTGTCTGAGAAGGCTTCAATCTTGTCTATTCACTACAGCATCACTAGAAATATGGCTGAAGTATATCATCAAATGAATGGTTCAGTTTCTGAAGAGCAAGAGACTCAAGCAGCAGCCCCAGATTCTCCTGCAGAAGCTTCAGGTACCATCCCCTGCCTTCAGACAGTCTGGGTTCCTTAAATCCCAAATCCATCCTTTACCCCAACCTCACCTTCCCTTTGAGGCCTCCCCCTCACCCAAGGAGGGAGGGCCAGGGAAGAGAGGATGTGCAGTCCCTGGCACTGGAGATCAGTGACCCAATCCCCCATTGGCCTGAACTTCCTCATTTATCTGTCAACTAGGTAGACCCTTGTTGGAGAGCAGCAAGCCCGCCTCCAAACTAGGAAAACATGGCTTCAAGGCCTCCCTCTGAAACCTACTGGCTGTGGAGCCTTGGACAAGTCCTTTGACCTTTCAGAGCTTGAGGCTCCTGAGACCTTCATTTTTAGAATGGGGGCCAGCTGTGAGGCAAGGGTAGCAGGAAGTGCCAGTGTCAAGGAGATCCCAGTTTCATTTCCTCTGCTTAAAGTGCAAGCATTGGTGACATCACAGAGTTGTGGGTGGGTGGGAACTAGGAAAGAGTATAATGGTGCCTTTGAAAATCTGACTCCAATATCACTGCCTTCATGTCAGACCTCAATGCAGGAAGTTGCCAGTTCCAAAGAACTCTTGCAAATGCAGAGCAAGGCTCAAGCTTGGACTCAGCATTTCTGGCTTGATTCCTGGAGCCCTCATCCATCCACAGGATCTTAGAGGATGGCATCTAGGCTCTCAGATGGACACAGTCAATGTTAATGTAGCCTGTCCAGAACTCTATGAATTTTGTCATGCCTTCTTCAGGCACTGGAAGAAGCCAGAGGCCTCATCGGTTTGCACCCGAAGGGGACCCATGGAGCCCAGAGTCAATTCGAGTCCTATTGGATGTGTGGGCCTCCCCTGCTATACAGGGTATGTTGGCATCCAGGAAGAAACTCTCAGTAATCTACAGGGCTACAGCCAGGAGATTACATAAAGAGGGTATACAGAGAAGCTGGGTGCAGTGTCGGCAAATGATGGTCTCTTTAGAAGACCTATACTGGGCCATACAGGAGGCCAACCACAAAAGGCAGGGCGAACCCATGCCCTGCCCATTTTATGAAGGCCTGGAAAAAGTCCTTTCCTTCACATATATCTGCCATGAGTGTCCTGGTCATGAAGTCCCCGAGGCTGAGCCCACAGGCTATGAACCCTCAGGTAAGCACTGGGGAAATGGGTTCAGCAGGGCCACACTGCCCGGGAAAGACACCTCAGGGGACCAAGACTCACAGTCCCTGCCCTCCCTGGAGGACACCAGAAGGGGCCAACTGAGTGAACTCTTTCCCATGAGTCTCCCCCCCCACCCCACACCCCACCCCCGCTTATAATATAGGTGACCCTGTGTAACAGCAAGCAGCCTGGCACACCCAGGATGGCCTGCTGGCACTTTGATCTGCTGTTCTAAAGTAAAGGCAACTTTAAAGGCATCAACAACCGTACTCTAATTAAACATATATATCATTCACTAGTTCAGGGGAAAGGGCAGCACACTAAACGTGGCAAAAATACAAGCAGAACAATTAGGACAGATCAACTGATCAGCTCAAACTGTCTGAACAAAGTAATACAATGACCTATAGGCACCACAGATCAGGGGGAGTACCAACATCTGAGAAGTTGGGTGGTGGGGGTTCTCAACAAACTGCTGCTCAGAGTCTCATCCAGAGAAGAAAAAGTTGTTTCTCATGAGCAAATACCCAAAGCAAAATCTCACCTTGCAATATATATATATGTATATGTATGTATATATATGTGTGTATATATATGTGTGTGTATATATATATATATTATATATATATATATATATATACACATATAATATACACACTTTTGGCTAATAGGCTTAGAGCCATAAGGCATCAGAACCCTCAAGACTCAGTGCCTAATTAGCTTAGTACCAAAGGTGTGAAAGCCTTCCTACAGGCAAGCCTCCGTGTAAGGAAGCATCTCCTTCACCAAGCTCCTCCTTAGACATGTTCCTCCTCCAATGGGTTCTATGGGACTCAGGATGTATCCCAGCTGAGCCAGAGTTCAACGCAGCAAGATATCCCTGATTGAACACTTGTGGTTAACACAGCAGGCCTATTAATGGACAGGTAGATGTTTCTATTCCAGCACAATGACAGGGGGCCATGAAGAGAAAGCTTGTAGGATTAGACTTTTGAATACTTTTCCCTCTTGTCACATTCACAGGGCCATACAGTTGGAACCCCATGCCAGTTTGGACTCCTCCCTGGCTGGGTCAGGTACAACCTCAGGCAATCACTTGGAATGGAGCCTCCATTGCCCAAGAGGAGAAGAGCCCCCAGGATCCCCTACTGGTTATCCCATGGACCCCCAGCACGTGTGTCTGTGTCCCAAACCAAATGACCAATGGAAACATCCCCCAATGGATATCACAGGAGATTCCATGCACCCCTAGGCCTCTCATCTCTTTCTCAAATCAATTCACCCAAGAGCAGATGTTTCAACTTCCACCAGAGATCATCCCATTCCTTATATCCAGCATCAAAGGACCATTGAGAACAACCCCTATGTTCAACCCACGGATATCCCCTCAGCTATTCCTGTTTGGAACATCATGGAAGATGAAGAGGCAGGTCAGTGTATCTCCTTAGACAGACCTCAGGTAACCACTTTGCTCAACATGGACCATGAAGAGACAGTTGGTAACCATTCCCAATGATGAAACAGCACTGGATCCTACAGACTGTGTCAACTCTTGATTCAATCCAGAATCAGGAGACAGCTGACAACAACTCCCAAGGTCATACTCCTCAGGAGATCTCTACACCCCAAAATCCTCTACCTAGGATCAAGGGACCTATGAATACCACCTCCCACCTCCAGATTTAATGTGTCCATCCCATCTTCCCTCCTCACATGGACCCCCACAATTCTTCCCCCCAACTCTGAATCTCTTTCCCTATTTCTATATCCAAATGTGACAGGAACCTAAAAGTAGAGATATAATTTTCTCAAAGACACAAGGCATTCATGTTACCCACTTGGGAGAAGAAGACTTGCTGTTGGAGACCTTGCTGGGTCCCTAGACTCCTGCCTTCATGTCCTCATGTTATTGCACCTCCTCCTGGCTCAATTTGTCTAAATAAAACAAGATATTCCACAAATTTTGAAAAGTCGTCAGTTTGGAGATGGGGGAAATGGTGGGGCCATCCCACATGTAGGAGGATAGACCACGGTTAAGTAGGAAGTCCATGTGATGAGAATTGAGGGGGAGGCTGAACCAGGATGTCTGGCCACTGGAGCACATGAGATCTAAACTACGTCCTCTTCCAACCCAAAGTCCTTCATGGCATGTTTGCTCTGCTTATTGTCTGTGAACTCTTAGGAAACCATGTCTCTCCTTTCCCCTTAAGTACCACTAAGCTAAGAAATAAAATTATCAGGTCCTATCAGCCTTTCCTGAGCAATTCTCCGCCTCAAATGGCACTTAATCCTCTCTTCTCATGGCCAAATCTCTACCTTAGATCCTTATCCCTTTAGGACCTGATGAGGGCCAACGCCCTCATTATCTCTCTGCCTCCAGGCACTTGCCCCCTTCACCTACAGCCTCTGCAGTCAAGATTTCTCCCCAAGTCTTCTATATGGTAGAAGTTACCTTAAAGATTATCTGATGCAACCTTTTAATTCGACAAGGGGAGAAACCAAGGCACAGAGCTAAAATGAGTGGTTTAAGCAGAGCTGATATTTGACCCCAGAGTCTTTGACTCTTCAAATATTAGCAAGTACAATAGCAAGTACAATAGAGAGGTCCAGATAAAGTGCTAAGAACTATGAGGAAGGAAAGACCAATTCCAACTGGGTGAAGGGGGTGGAGAGACTGATCCTTACACCTTTTTCACTTGCTAGTCTACCAGGTTGGAGAATTCCATTTTCCATTGGAAAATTCCATTCCACTGATACACCTTTGCTCAAAATGGACCATGAAGAGCCAGCTAGAATTAGTTCCCAAGAACCAACAGCATTGAGCCCACAGGCAAATCTAAGAAGCCAAGGATCCAAACCCCCTAAGACCTGAGAAACAAAGGATTCCTCAGTAGAGGTCACAGCCCTGAAATAGATTCCCAAGAAGTTTGGAGGTCATGAACTACTCATAAGAAAATAGGGAAAATTGAACAACTTCAAATAAAAATAGAATCTTCAAATAAAATCACCATCTGTGTGATTCAAATAAAATATGCTTTGACTTATGAAAAGAATAGATGGCTTTCAGTGCTATATCTAGGTGCTTCAATTTCCTGCACTAGCAACAGCATTTGTTTCTGATCCAGTCTTCCTCACGTCTTTAGAGTATGTTTGCTTTGATAGTTTTCTTGCAAATGTGAACTTGAGCCTTATGACTTCAACTGTTTCTGCTCAGATTGAATGCATTTGTTTACTGTACTAGTAACTTAAAAGAAGTCTGGGTATTCCTTGAAAGCACTCAGTGAATTGATTCAAAATTAAGGCAGGCAAGAAGAATGCTATTTGCCTTTGTAAGACATTTCCCCTCCTCCTTTCCCCTGTTCCTTCTTTACAGCCTAAGGGTCCCAAGCTTGTGGGTAGGTGAGCTATAGAGTTAGTTTGGTCAGATTAGACTAGTTCTAATATGTTGGCCTTCTTGGAGCTGTCCCTGTTCATGACTGAAACCAAATACAGAAAAAGAAATTGATGTGCATTCATTTCAATGTTTTACTTTGTATTTTAGTTTCACAATCGCAGAAATTAATCGGTCATTTTTAGAATTTCCACTGAGTAAACTTTCCTCAATTAGGCATAGTTTAAACTACAGGGAACAAAATTTTTTACAATTTCAAAATAATCAAGGAACCACTATAAAGTTTAGACAAATGCCATAATCTCTTTGGACTACCAGAAGACTTGTGTTTGTGGCAGTACATTTCTAGTCAATAGAATGTGCTTATATTTTCCTTTTTGTCTTAACCTTTCCTACTTCTTTTTTTTGTTTTTGTTTTTGTTTTTATTAACACAAAGGCTCACAAGACCCAACAAATAGAATGACCACATTTTAGCAATTAAAAACACAGAAATGAGTCTCATCTGACTCCATAGCTTCAAGAACTTCCCCCAAGCTCATGCCATACCCACTGTTAAACCTGAAAATTTGGTTGAAGGAAACAACAGAGCTAGGTGATAGAGAAATCCATGTTGTTTATTATTTTACCTTAAAGCATAGTGGAGCTAGCTTACTTGAACGTACAAGGAGTCAGACTATAAAGTCTGGCTGCCTGAACAAAGCAATGAGAAAACTTATATACGTTATTTTAGCAGACCTAGCAAGCCTGTATTACCTCATTTTTTATGACCCCCATGTATGTTTAACCATGATACAAGAAGAGGATTTTCCTTAATGGAATAGAGTTGTAAAGGATGTTGACAAAAGTCAGTTGAAACTACAGCCCAGCGTCTCTGTGTCTCATTACATTCCATTACATAGTATATACCTGTAGAATATTAAGTAAGGTAATCTCTCTTGGGGTTAGGGTAATGTCCTTAATGATCTGGCCTTGTTGACAGAGGTAAGGGTATTTATTACCTGAGCAAACTTTTAGAGAGAACAAAGAAGCCCAGGTCCTGGATCTTCATCCAGTTACTCATTAATTCAGGCTTGGGGTCTGGTTAGAAATGATACAAAATAGTATAATATTTTCCACACCACACAGTAGACTTCTAGCCCTCAATTAGATCGTTTTCATGATGGAAAGTTATACCATGAGTGGTATTCCAACGAAAAAGCCAGAGAGAGAGAGAGAGAGCGAGGGAGAGAGAGAGAGAATGACTTTTTCCTCTCCACATGTCAGTGCTTGGCTACAATAACTTTTGTCTGCATCATTTTGCTCCTTTTCTTTCATATTTTTCTAAGTGCATTGGGTAACTGCTCCTCATTGTGCTCTGTTCCCAGTCATATATAGAATCTCTCAGCTCCCAAGATGACTAGGGACCTATTCCTCACCCATTCTACCTACTGCCTTCAGTGACTCCAGCTCCCATAACTCAGCTCCTAGAATCATTGTACTTTGTAATTCAAGTTTTGGAATCACTATAGCTTTAACTAAAGTAGCTTAGCTCCATTGTTCATTTACACAGTTTTGCCACTCAGTACAACATGATTATGATCTTCCCCCTAGAGAAGTAGCAATCTTGTAGCTGGCTCATGCAGATTACTTGTGAAACGTCTTACTGAACATGTTTGCAGTTTGTAAACTCATCTTTGAGTAAGAGTACCTTCATTCCTTTGAAAGAAAGAAAAGGAAACAAGTATATATTAAACCTCTGCTATGTATCAGGCATTGTTCCAAGCGCTCTTAAAATACTATCTCATTTGATGCTCATATCAACTTTGGGAAGTAGAGAAAACTGGGCCTTTTTTAACATTTTTTTTATTTTTATTTTTAGTTTACAACACATGGTTCTATGTAATTTTGAGTTCCAGATTTTCTCCCCTTCCTCCCCCCTCCCTCCCCAAGATGGCATGGAATCTCATATAACTACCACGTATAACTTCGCATTGACTTAATTTATACACTAGTCAAGTTGTGGAGAAGAATTATGACCAATGGAATGAATCCTTCCAGTTCAGCAGCCCATCATTCAGGCCCTTCAGCAAACACCACTGCTGCTATCGCATCCAAGGACTCAAGACTAGGTCAGAAACTGAATGGACATGAGCAACTCTCTATTTCCTTCTTCTGATCTCCAGCCCCAAGTCCCTCCAGGAGCTGGACTGCAATCCAACCATCCTCAGCACTCCAACCCTCAGGAGACATGGGGGGGCGGGGTGCGGCGTTGATTGAAGCCCAAGGAAGTCCATGCTCAGACTTGCCCTTACCGTTTCCCTTGGGGAAAATGACTTGGAACAGGTTCTCCTGAAATTGCCTCCTCCAACCAGGAGTTTCTCAGACTTAGTTCCCTCAGGCTTATGTTGGTCCTGTAAGTAGATCTGAGAGGTGAATTTTCACCTGCTCTCAGCAATCCTATTGACAGCCTGCTTCACACCTTAGGTAGATAAAGACTAGCAGTCATGAACGCCAAGGCCCTCCCTACTCCTAGACCTCTTTCCCTCCTCTGTGAGGATTAATCAGAAAAAGTCTTTAAGGATCTATAGAGTTCTTTAAAAAGGCAGGTAAGAGGGATCATCTTTAGGTGTTGGTATTTGCACCTGGTTGTCTATAAAACAATAAATCCTCTTGGGAACAATCTCATTAGCACCTAATTGTCTATAAATCAATTCCTCAATCATTTCATATCTATTCCCTCATCAGTTACTGTCATGCTAGACATTGTAGGAGGTCTGGGCTCTCCTTACACATCCCAGTCCAAGGGATCCTGCCATCAGTGGACTTCCTCTTTACATATACATTCACTTTATGCAACACTTAGAGACACTTAGCATGCAACCTGGTGGGAACCATACGACATTGACTACAGGGTGTTCAAGCAAAGAGATATACTGAGTGTGTCTGTTCTGAAAGGGACCTTAGCAAGTGAAGCAGAGAATGTCCCTTATGGAGAGATCTTGAAGGTCAGGGCTAAAAAATCAATGGAATATCAAAGATAGGAGTGATATTAGCCTGCCTTGGCCAACTCTCTTTTCTTACAAAACAGGAATCTACAACCCCATTGCCTGGGTTCCTGAAAGATATTTCCTCCTTATACATCTATTTCCTCCTTAGACTCAGATGAAAGGGATTGATGCCTGGAAGGGAATGTGGTGATCATCTGGGAAAATAGGTAAAAAAAAAATAACGTGATGAAACATCAATCACATTAATATGTGATTTTCTTTTTTCTTTTTTTTCTTTTATTTCATTTTTAAAAAATTTTTATTTTGTTTTACAATACACGGTTCTACATGATTTTGAGTTCCAGATTTTCTCCCTTCCCTCCCCCCCTCCCTCCCCAAGACAGCATGGAATCTCATATAACTACCACGTATAACTTCGCGTTGAATTAATTTATACACTAGTCAAGTTGTGGAGAAGAATTATGACCAATGGAATGAATCATGAGAAAAAAGAAACAGAACCAAAAAAAACCAACCCAAAAACAAAAACAAAAGAGAGAAAATAAGGGGAAAAAAGCATGAAGTGTGCCTCAATCTGCATTCATACTTCATAGTTCTTTCTCTGGATGTAGATAGTATTCTCCATCACGAGTCCTTTGGAGTTGTCTTTGCATATTGTGTTGCTGAGAAGAGCAAAGTCTGTCAGGGTTAGTCCTCACAGAATCCATATATTTATGGTTGCGTACAATGTTCTCCTGGCTCTGTTCCACTCACTCAGCATTATGTTGTGTAGGTTTTTCCAAGTTGTTATGAAGTCTGTATCATCCCCATTTCTTATAGCACAATAGTATTCCATTACCTTCACATACCACAGCTTGTTCAGCCATTCCCCAATTGATGGGCATCCCTTTCATTTCCAATTCTTAGCTGCCACAAAAAGAGCCGGAAATATTTTTGTACGTATGGGTCCTTTTCCCACTTGTGTGATCTCTTTGGGATACAACCCTAGAAGTGGTATTGCTGGGTCAAAGGATATGAACATTTTTATAGCCCTTTGGGCATAGTTCCAAATTGCTCTCCAGAATGGCTGGATCAGTTCTCAACTCCACCAGCAATGTAACAATGTTCCAATTTTCCCACATCCTCTCCAGCATTTATCATTTGCCTGTTTTGTTTTTTTAGCCAATCTGACAGGAGAGATGTGGTATCTAAGAGTTGTTTTGATTTGCATTTCTCTAATCAGTAGTGATTTAGAGCATTTTTTCATATGCCTATAGATATCTTTAATTTCTTCCTCTGAAAACTGTCTGTTCATATCCTTTGACCATTTCTCATTTGGGGAATGACTTGTATTCCTATATATTTGGCTCAGTTCCCTGTATATTTTAGAAATGAGGCCTTTATCAGTGACACTGGTTGTAAAGATTTTCTCCCAATTTTCTGCCTCCCTCCTAATCTTTGTTGCATTGGCCTTTTTTGTACAAAACATTTCAATTTAACATAATCAAAATTATCCATTTTGCATTTTGTAATGCTCTCTATCTCTTGTTGGGTCATGAATTCTTTTCTTTTCCATAAATCTGATAGGTAAACTATTCTTTGCTCTCCCAAACTGCTTTCAGCCTTTATTCCTAAATCATGAACCCATTTTGACTTTATTTTGGTATATGGTGTAAGATATTGGTCTATGCCCAGTTTCTGCCCTACCATTTTCCAATTTTCCCAGTAGTTTTTGTGAAATAGTGAATTCTTAGCCCAGAAGCTGGCCTCTCTGGGTTTATCAAAGAGTAGATTGCTATAGTCGTTGACTTCTCCATCTTGTGTACCTATCCTATTCCACTGATCCACAACTCTGTTTCTTAGTGAGTACCAGGTAGTTTTGGTGACTGCTGCTCTAGAGTACAGTTTAATATCTGGTATGGCTAGGCCACCTTCTCTAGCATTTCTTTTCATTAATACCCTAGATATTCTAGACCTCTTGTTTTTCCAGATGAATTTTGTTATTATTTTATCCAGCTCTGTAAAATAATTTTTGGTAGTTCAATTGGTATGGCACTGAATAGATAGATTAATTTAGGTAAAATTGTCATTTTTATTACATTAGCTCGGCTTAACCATGAGCAACTGATATTTTTCCATTTATTTAGATCTGACTTTATTCGCGTCAAAAGTGTTTCATATAGGCCCTGGGTTTGTCTTGGCAGATAGACTCCCAAATATTTTATAGTGTCTACAGTAACTTTGAATGGAATTTCTCTTTCTATCTCTTGCTGTTGGGCTTTGTTAGTAATGTATAGGAATGCTGAGGATTTATGTGGGTTTATTTTATATCCTGCAACTTTGCCAAAGTTGTTTATTATTTCAAGTAGTTTTTTACTTGATTCTCTAGGATTCTCTAAGTAAATCATCATATCATCTGCAAAAAGTGATAATTTAGCTTCTTCTTTGCCTATTCTAATTCCTTCAATTTCTTTTTCTTCTCTTATTGCTCCAGCTAACATTTCTAGTACCAAATTGAATAGTAGGGGTGATAATGGACATCCTTGTTTCACCCCTGATCTTATTGGGAATGCATCTAGCTTATCCCCATTACAAATAATGATTGTTGATGGTTTTAGGTAGATGCTATTTGTAATTTTAAGGAAGGTTACATTTATTCCTATGCTTTCTAGCGTTTTAAATAGGAATGGGTGTTGTATTTTGTCAAAGGCTTTTTCTGCATCTGTTGAGATGATCATACAGTTTCTGCTAGTTTTGTTGTTGATATGGTCAATTATGCTAATCGATTTCCTAATGTTGAACCAGCCTTGCATTCCTGGAATAAATCCTACCTGGTCATAGTGTATTATTCTGGTGATAAGTTGCTGCAATCTTTTTGCTAATATTTTATTTAAAATTTTTGCATCAATATTCGTTAGGGAAATTAGTCTATAATTTTCCTTCTCTGTTTTGATTCTACCTAGTTGGGGTATTAGTACCATATTTGTGTCATAAAAAGAATTTGGTAGGACTCCTTCTTCACCTATTTTCCCAAATAGTCTACAAAGTATAGCAATTAATTGTTCTTTAAATGTTTGATAGAATTCACATATAAAACCATCTGGCCCTGGAGATTTTTTCCTAGGGAGTTCATTGATGGCTTGCTCAATTTCTTTTTTTTCTTTTGATGGGGTTATTTAGAAATTTTACTTCCTTTTCTGTTAACCTGGGCAATTTATGTTTTTGTAGATATTCATCCATATCTCTAAGGTTGTCAAATTTATGGGCATACAATTGGGCAAAATAATTTCTAATTATTGTTTTGATTTCCTCTTCATTAGAGGTGAACTCACCCTTTTAATTTTTGATACTGGTAGTTTGATTTTCTTCTTTCTTTTTTTAATGAAATTGACCAAAGATTTATCAATTTTATTGTTTTTTTCATAAAACCAGCTCTTCATTTTATTTATTAATTCAATAGTTTTCTTGGTTTCAATTTTATTAATCTCTCCTTTGATTTTCAGTATTTGTAATTTGGTATTTAATTGGTGATTTTCAATTTGTTCTTTTTCTAGCTTTTTCAATTGTATGCCCAATTCATTGATCTCCTTTTTCCCTATTTTATTCATGTAAGCATTTAGACATATAAAACTTCCCCTAAGAACTGCTTTTGCTGCATCCCATAAGTTTTGGTATGTTGTCTCTATATTGTCATTCTCTTGAATGAAGCTATTAATTGTTTCTCTGATTTCTTCTTTGGCCCACTCGTTCTTTAGAATTAGATTATTTAGTTTCCAATTAATTTTTAGCTTATTTTCCCATGGTTCTTTGTTACAAATAGTTTTTATTGCATCATGATCTGAAAAGTATGCTTTGACTACTTCTGCCTTTCTGCACTGGATTGTGAGTTTTTATGCCCTAGTACATGGTCAATTTTTGAGTATGTGCCATGTACCACTAAGAAGAAAGTATATTCCTTTTTATCCCCATTCAGTTTTCTCCAGAGGTCTATCGTATCTGCCTTTTCTAAAATTCTGTTCACTTTCTTAACTTCTTTCTTATTTATTGTGAGGCTAGATTTATCAAGTTCAGAAAGGGGAAGGTTGAGGTCTCCCAATATTATAGTTTTGCTGTCTATTTCTTCCTGTAACTCCCTTACCTCTCCTCTAAGAATTTGTATGCCATACCACTTGGTGCATATATGTTAAACAATAATATTGCTTCATTGTTTATGATACCTTTTAGCAGGATGTAGTGTCCTTCCTTATCTCTTTTAATTAAATCTATCTTTACTTTTGCTTTGTCTGAGATTAGGATTGCTACACTTGCTTTTTTTACTTTAGCTGAGGTGCAATATATTTTACTCCAGCCTTTTACCTGTGTGTATCCCCCTGTTTCAAATGTGTTTCCTTTAAACAGCATATTGTAGGGTTATGGTTTTTAATCCATTCTGCTATCTGCTTCTGTTTTATGGGAGAGTTCATCCCATTCACATTCACAGTTATGATTTCTATCTGTGTCTTTTTCTCCATCCTATTTCACCCTGTTTATGCTTTTATTTCTCCCTTTCCCCTTCCACTCCTCAACAAAGTTTTGCTTTTGATCGCTGCCTTCCTCAGTTTACCCTCCTTCTTTATTCCCCTCCCTTGTCTTACCATTTCCCACTTGCTACTTCTCCCCTCCCTTCTGGCCACCCCCCTCACTTTTTTCCCCCTTTCCCCTCCTACTTCCTGTAGGATGAGTTAGATTTCTATACTTATCAGGGTATGTTATTCACTTCTTCAACCAGATCAGACGACAGTAAAGATCAAATACTGCTCTTCTCCCTCCCTTCTTTCCATCTACTAAAATGTGCTTTTGTGCCTTTTCATTTGGTGTAATTTACCCTTTTCTGCTCCTTCCTTACCTCTTCTCTCAAGGCCCTTCCTCTAGATCTCTTAAGTATGTTTTTTATCCTTATATCAGTTTTTTTCATACAGACATTCACGGTCTATGTGTATCCCTTTCAACTGTCACAATAGCTGTACTATTCTCAAGATTGACATATATATAAAACATACATAAGATGATATAATTCTATATAAAGATGCAAATAATTTGCCCTTATTGATTAATAAGGTTTGTAGCGGTTTTCCCCATTTATCTTTTTATATCTCTCTTGAGTTTTGTATTTGGAGATCAAATTTTCCATTGAGTTCTGGCCTTTTCATCAGGAAGGTCTGGAATTCCCTTATTTCATTCAATGTCCATCTCCTTGCCTGAAAAATTATGCTTAATTTTGCTGGGTAGTTGATCCTTGGTTGTAGTCCCAGCTCCTTTGCCCTTTGGAGTATCATATTCCAATTTCTCCTGTCTTTTAATGTAGAAGCTGAGAGATCCTGCGTGATCCTGACTATAGTTCCATGATATTTGAATTGTTTCTCTTTGGCTGCTTGCAGTATTTTCTCCTTGACTTTGTAATTCTGAAATTTGGCCATAATATTTCTTGGTGTTTTCAGTTTGGGATCTCTTTCACGGGGTGATCGGTGAATTCTTTCAATGACTATTTTGCCCTCTGGTTCTAGGACCTCTGGGCAGTTTTCTTTCATAATTTCTTCAAAGATACTGTCAAGGCTCTTTTTTCATCATGGATTTCTGGTAGACCAATAACTCTTAAATTGTCTCTCCTGGATCTATTTTCCAGGTCAGTTGTTTTCCCAATCAGATATTTCACATTTTTTTTCTATTTTTTCATTCTTTACATTTTGTTTTACTACTTCTTGATGCCTCATAGAGTCATTAGCTTCCACTTGCTCAACTCTAATTTTTAATGAGTTACTGTCTTCATTTTGCTTTTGACACTCCTTTTCCAATTGGTTGATTTTACCTCTCAGGGTGTCATTTTCTCTATTTAGGTTCTGAATCTCCAGAGCCATTTTGCCAATCTTATTCTTTAGGGATTTGATTTTGTCAGTGGATTTTTTTCCATTTTTTTTCTTTTACCTCCCTAATTTGGTTTTTAGAATCTTCCTTTAGCTCTTCCAGTAATGCTTTTTGGGCTTGAGACCAATTCACACTACCTTTTGAGGTATCAGATGTGGGTATAGTGTCATTGTTATCCTCTTCCAAATTGGTATTTTGATCATGCCTGTCTCCATAAAAAGAATCAAAGGCTCGGTTTTTTTGTGTTCTTCATTTTGGTTAGCCTTTTCCTGGCTTTACAATAAATTTCTGCTTTTGGGGCTCGGGGCTCTCTGTCCCAGTTTTCTTATTCTGGGGATTGTGAGTCTAGTTGTTGGCTTTGTGAATTATAACCTTCAGTTTCCTGAGGCGTGGGGGAGGGGTCTTGCTCCCTGATGTCTCTTTCCCTAGGGTTGCTCTCCAGCAATGGTCTCAGCTCTTTGTTGTTTGAGCTGGTGTCTGGCACTTCCCCTGAGGGAGCAAGAGTACATCTGGGCTCCTGGTGTTGACCCCTGCTGGCTCTGCCCCTCTGGGACTCAGGAACTTCCAATACTTGGCCACTGAAGCCCCACTTCTGTCTCCTCTATTCTGGCATTTTTTTTCCAAGGAATTCTCAGGGTGGGGAGGGGAGGGATTAGAGCTGTGTACCTAGCCATCATGTCTCCTGGAAGTTCAAGAAGCCGCGTTTCATACCTTTGGGCTGCAAGCATCAGGAATTGATGTCTCACTGCCAGTGACGTTGAGCTGCCTCTTGTCGCTTCCACAGACTGCTGTCCTGTGTTGGGAGGCCTGGGGATCTCTGCCAGTTTCAGGCACCCAGCTTTCTCCCTACCTGTCTCCCATGTGGGTTTTCCTGGCCGCTTCCGCTTTGGTGTTGTCTGGAGCAGCTCCACACGCTGAACACTCTCCAAGCCTACAGATTTGTTCCTTTGGCCTTTCAGACTCTCCTGGCTTGGAAATTTGCCCCACTCAGACTGCTTGTGGTTTCTAACTCTCTCAAATCTGCTCAAATTCACTTTTCTGTAGGAATCTGACAGAAGTTGTGAGAGAGCTCCGGTAAGATGCTGTTTTCATGTGGCCATCTTGCCTCTGCCCAATATGTGGTTTTCTATGTCAATGTTCACCCACAGCAATGTTTTTGTAGATTTTCTGCCTCTTTTTTCTATTTGAAGAAAGGTTTTCAGAGCACCCAGGACTGCATTAGGAGATGCTCTCAGAAACCACCAAGCTCTGTGACATGTCTGAACCCTGAGATATGATGGATTGATGATTTGGACAGAAGGAATGGGTTACTGAGAGACAGTTTACTCTTCTAATTCCTTCTGCATGCAGCATTCTTCTTTGTAAGGACAGCTTGCCAAAGGAGAGAGCTCCCAACTGCTCCTGTAAATACTTTGGTCAATCTGTCTGTCCCCCACCTCCCTCTCATGCTATTCCCATTATTTTAAGACACTTAAGTCTCATAATCAAAAATCCTTGAGGCAGTGTTTCTCATACCACTTAGGGATTCATTGAGGAGAATCAATCTCTCAGTGAATCACGGTGGGTGGGGTACTGTAGAGGAAAATTAATTTTATTGCTGTACCATTTTATTATTAATATTAATTTGAAATATTCCTTTCTCTCTTGAAAATCTCCACCTTTCCCTTTAGCTCACAAAGGAAAACAATTTCAAGAAACTGTCTGAGCATTCGATCACATTCCAACTCTTCCCATGTTCCAGGCTGGGCCTCTCTGTTAATTCTATGCATGAAAGCTAAACTGAGCTGGTCATTGCCATCAAGATCTACTCCAGCATCTTGCTGCTATCATTAGTTGGAGCAGCATAGTTCACAAAGGAAACATGAAGCCAAAAGAGAGTGTGGTTTCGTGACCAGATTTTTGGAGGCTGCTAAATCTCATAATGAACAGCCCTCTTCTATCGCCCCCTGAGGGACCTCTTGCAGGGACCTGAAGTGAAGGACCAAAGAGGGCCTATGAGGAATGAAAGTCCAGCTCCTTTGCTGCACACAAATCCTTGAGGGAATCAGAGAAATGGGAACTCTGCAGGTTGGAGTCGTTGGGAAGAACTGAGTGAGCTGGTCAAACTTGACAGAGTAGCCTCTGAGAAAGGTGTAGGACTCAGTTTCTCCATCCCATTCTCCCAGTTGGAATTAGTCTTTCCCTCCTCATAGTTCTTAGCATTTTATCTGGACCTCTCCATTGTACTTGATACAATATAATGTTTGTACTCAAAGACCATGGGGTCAAATATCAGCTCTGCTTAAACCACTCATTTCAGCTCTGTGCCTGAATTTCTCCATCTGTCAAATTGGAGGGTTTCACAAAATAATCTGTAAGGTCACTCCCTCCGTATAGAAGCCTTGGGGAGAAATCTTGCCTACAGAGGCTGTATGTAAAGGGGGGCAAGAGCCCAGAGACAGAGAGATAATGAAGGTAATCACCTTCATCAGGTCCCTAAAGGGATGAGGATCTAAGGTAGTTTTGGTCACAAGAACAGAGGGTTAGATGCCCATCGGAGGTGGAAAATTGCTAAGGAAAGTCTGATAGGACCTGTCAATTTCATTTCTTAGCCTAGTAAAGCCTTCCATGGGGAAAGGACAGACAAGGTTTCCTAAGAGCTCAGACAATAATGAGAGCAAACATGCCATGAAGGACTTTGGGTTGGAAGAGGACATAGTTTAGATCTCATGTGCTTCAGTGGCCAGAGATCCTGGCTTAGCCTCCTGGAGGAGGACCTACCAATGGTGCAGCTGAGCTCCCCCCAAGATTCCCATTACATGGATCTCCTATTTAATTTTAGTTTGTTCTCCTACATGTGGGATGCCCCCACCATTTTCCCCAATCTCCAGATAGAAAATACCTCAAAATGTGTGGAATATCTTAGTTTATTTAGACAAATCCAGCCAAGAGGAAGAGAGGTAAAATGAGGACATGAAAGGAGGCTAGGGACCCAGCCAAGGTCTCCAACAGGCAAGTCCTCTCCAAAGTAGCGAACATGAATGCCTAGTGTTTTTGAGAAAATTGTCTTTCAAGTTGCAATCATGTTTGAATAAAGAAATGGGAAAGAAGTTCAAAGGCGGGGGGAAGAATTGTGGGTATACATGAAGGTAGGGAAGTGGGTATGGACACAGTAAATCTGAATGTGGGAGGTGGTGGTATTCATATGGTTCTTTCATTCTGGGCACAGGATTTTGGGGGGTAGGAGATCTATGGAGTATGAGCTTGGAAGTTGTCATCAGCTGTCTCCCAATTCTGGATTGATTCAAGAGTTGGCACAGTCTGTGGGATCAATGCTGTTGGGTCTTGGGAATTGTTTCCAACTGGCTCTTCATGGTCCGTGTTGAGCAAAGAGGTATCAGTGGAATGGAGTCCCTGGGGTCTATCTTGGGAGACACACTGACTTGACACTTCATGTTCCAGGATGTCCGAAACTGGAATACCTGAAGGGATGTTCTGGGGATAAAATTGGGGATTGTTCCCAAAAGTCCCTTGATGCTGGATATAGCAAAGTTGTACTGGCTGAAAAGGGATGGGCTTTGGTGGATGTTGGAACACATGCTCCGGGATGAAGTGATTTGAGGGGAAGATGGACCATGGTGTACATTGGGTGGTGTTTCCATTGGTCATTTGGTTTGGGACATAGATAAAAGTACTGGGGGTCCATGGGATAACCTGTGGTGGTTCTTGGGGGCTGTTCTTGTCTGTCTCTCTGTTCTCCTCTTGTGTAATGGAGGCTCCATTCCAAGTGATCACCTGAGGTAGCACATGACACAGGCAGGGAGGAGTCCAAACTGGCATGGGGTTCCAAGTGTATGGCCCTGTGAACGTGACAAGCAGGAAAAGGACTCAAAAGTCTAATTTTAGAAGCTCTCTCCCCATGGCCCTCTGTTCTTGTGCTGGCTCCAGGTAGGGCTTCAGATGGACCCTAGGGTATCATGTTAATGGAATAGAAAGATCTTCCCTGTCCATTAATAGGCCTACTGTGTTAACCACAAGTGTTCAATCACTGCTGTCTTGATGCTTTGAACTCTGGCCCAACTGAGATACATCCTGAGTCACACAGAGTCCACTGGTATAAGAACTTGTCTAAGGAGAAGCTTGCTTAGGGGGAGGCTTCCTTACAGGGATGCTTGCTGGTAGGAAAGCTTTCACACCTTGGGTACTAAGTTCATTAGCCACTGAGTCTGGAGGGTTGTGATGCCTTATGGCTCTAAGCCTATTACCCAAAAGTGTGTATATATAGATAATTTATATCTATATCTATCTATCTATCTATATATATATATATATATGTATAGCTATACATGTATATTCAGAGGTGAGATTTTGCGACTCGAGTAGCAGTTTGTTAAGAGCCCCCACCCCCCAAATTCTCAGATGTTGGTGATCCCCCCGATCTGTGGTGTATGTAGGTCATTGTATCACTTTCTTCGGACAGTTGGAGCTGATTAGTTGATCTGTCCTAATTTTTCTGCTTGTATTTTCTCCACATTTAGGGTGCTGACCGTTCCCCTGAGCTACTGAATGATATACATGGTGAATTACAGTAAGGTTGTTGACACCTTTAAAGTAGCCTTTCCTTTAGAAAAGCAGATCAAAGAACCTGTGATAGCAGGCCATCCTGGGTGTGCCAGGGTGTTTGATGTTACACATGACCACCTGTATTATTAGCCAAGGGAGAGAGCCATGGAAAGGAGTTCACCAGGTGGCCCTTCTGGTGTCCTCCAGGGAGGGCAGGAACTGTTAAGTCTTGGTCCCCTGAGGTGTCTTTCCTGAGCAGTGTGGCCCTGCTGAACCCATTTTCCCAGTACTTACCTGAGGGATCATAGGCTGTGGGCTCAGCCTCAGGGACTTCATGTCCAGGACCTTCATGCCGGACATATGTGAATGTCAGGACTTTTTCCAAGCCTTCATAAAATGGGCAGGGGATGGGTTCACCCTGCCTTTTGTAGTTGGCCTCCTGTATAGTCCAGTATAGGTCTTCTAAAGAGACCATCATTTGCTGACACTGCCTCCAGCTTCTCTGTATACCCTCCTTATGTAATCTCCTGGCTATAGCCCTGTAGATTACTGAGAGTCTCTTCCTGGATGCCATCATACCCTGTATAGCAGGGGAGGCCCACACATCCAATAGGACTCGAATTGACTCTGGGCTCCATGGGTCCCCTTGGCATGCAGAAGGGTGAGTCCTTTGGCTTCTTCCAGTGGCTGAAAAAGACATGACAAAATTCTTAGAGTTCTGGGCAGGCTACATTAACATTGACTGTGTCCATCTGAGAGCCTAGATGCCATCCTCTAAGATCCTGTGGATGGATGAGGGCTCCAGGAATCAGCCCAGACATGCGGAGTCCAAGCTTGAGCTCTGCTCAGCAATTGCAAGAGCTCTTTGGAACTGGCACTTTCCTGCTTTGAGGTCTGACATGAAGGCAGTGATATTGGAGTCAGATTTTCAAAGGCACCATTACACCGTTAACTAGTTCCCACCCACCCACCCACAACTCTGTGATGTCACCCATGCCAGCATTTTCAGCAGAGGGAATGAAACTGGGATCTCCTTGACACTGGCACTTCCCGCTACTCTTGCCTCACAGCTGGGCCCCATTCAACAAATGAAGGTCTCTGGGGCCTCAGACTCTGAGAGGTCAAGGGACTTGTCCAAGGCTCCACACCCAGTTGGTTTCAGACACAGGCCTTGAAGCGCTGTTTTCCTGGTTTGGAGGCTGGCTTCCTGCTCCCCAACAAGGGTCTACCTAGTTTACAGATAAATGAGGATGTTCATGCCAATGGTGGATTGGGTCACTGATCTCCAGTGCCAAGGACTGCACGTACTCTCTTCCCCGGCCCTTCATACTTGGGTGAGGGGGAGGCTTCAATGGGAAGGTGAGGTTGGGGTAAAGGATGGATTTGGGATTCAAGGAACCCAGACTGTCTGAAGGCAGGGGATGGTACCTGATGCTTCTGCAGGAGAATCTGGGGCTGCTGCTTGAGTCTCTTGCTCTTCAGAAACTGAACCATTCATTTGATGATATACTTCAGCCATATTTCTAGTGATGCTGTAGGGAAGAGACAAAGTTGAAGCCTTCTGAGACACAGAACACTTTCCTGAAAACAAGTTGTAAAAGTTTTTCCAGACATCAAGCCTTAATTTCCTTCTTTGCAACCACCACCCAAAGCTCCCAGATCTGCCATAAGGAGATGACCAGGAATCATATTCTATTTCCAGGTTATAGCCTCTCAAATATGTGAAGGTAGCTGTGTGTACACCAAGTTTTCCCCAAGGTAAAGATGCCCTGTTCCTTCAACTCTCATGGCAGGAGCTTGAGGTGCTGCCCTGTGGGCTGTTCTCTTCTGGACACTCTCTAGCTTCTGAAGGCTAAAACATGGTGCCCACCACTGGACATATTAGTGCAGATGTGCTCTGCCTAGGGAGGGCACACTCTGACCCTGGGGATCTGTCATGGAACCTTTTCTCTTTGTAAGGACACAGAGTCAGATCTGAAAGAGTCATAGAGAACCTCTGAGCCCTGCCTAGTGCCCATCCTTCATTTACATCAGAGTAAAATGAGGTTCAGAGAAGGAAGAGGACATTTCTAAGATCCTCTAGGGAGGAAGCATCAGCCTGACAATCTGGATCCTTGGCTTCAACATCCAAACATTTCCAGAGCCTCCCTAGCCCTCAACAGGCAGGAATATTTACCTGAGGCCAATGTCATAGATTCTCAGAATGTCAATGACATCCCCAAGGTGGTACAAGTGGAAAGTGGCAGAGATAGGATGTACTGCCAGTCTTCTGGCTATTGGCTCCAGGTCAGGGAAGACCAAATATGATTTCCTCAGAGAACATTGGCTATTTTCCCATTGTATAAATGGGGAACCAGAGGCTCAGGAGAGGGAATGTATGACCAGCTAGGTCTTAGTGGACTCAGGTCTCCTCACTCCCCTTCTCCTTTCAGTTCAACAGACCCAGTCATTCAGGCTTTTAAGCAGACACCACTGCTGCTATTGCCTCCATGGACTCAAGTCTAGGTCAGAACCTGAATGGACATGAGCAACTCTCCGTTTTTTTCTGATCTCTAGCCCCACATCCTTTCAGGAGCTGGACTGCAATCAAACCATCCTCAACACTCTAACCCTCAGGAAGCATAAGAGGGGGTCTATTGAAACCCAAGGAAGTCCAAGCGCAGGCTTCCCCTTACCTTTTCTCTTGAAGAAAGTGCTTTGGAGCTGGTCCTGCTGAAGCTGCCTCCTCCAACCAGGAGTTTGTCAGACTGAGTTCCCTCAGCCTTATATTGGTCCTGTAAGTACATCTGAGAGGTGAGTTTTCACTTGATCTCAGCGATCCTACTTGACACCTTAGGTACTTAAGGACTAGCAGTTATGAACACCACGGCCCTCCCTAGTCCTAGACCTCTTTCCTTCTTCTGTGAGGATTAATCAGAAAAAGTCTTTAAGGATCAGTAGATTTTGAAAAATGAGAAAAAAGGGGTCATCTTCAGGTATTGGGAACCAGCTCATTAGCACCTACTTGTCTATAAATAAATAAATAAAATATGTCACACCTATTCTCTGATCAGTTATTGTACTGCTAGGCATGGCACTAAGGCTGGGCTCTCCTTGTATATCCCAGATCCTGCCCTCAGAGGACTTCTTCTTTACATATACATTCAGTTTATGCAATGCTTAGGGACCCTTAGGTCAAAGCCTTGTGGGAACTATACCTTGACTGCAGCATGTTTAAGCCACAAGGGACTGATAAATTGAGAATGTCAGGTGTGAAAGGGACCTTAGCAAGTGAAACATAGAATGTCCCACATGGAGAGCACCACATATCTTGAGGGCCAGGCCTTGAAACCCCATGAAATATCAGAGATAGGAGGGATATTGGACTGCCTTAGACAATTCTCTTCTCTTATAAAGCAGTAATGTGCAACTCCATTGCTGGATCCTGAAAAATACAAGGGTTTCTATTTCCCCCTTAGACTCCAATCAAGGTGATTGAGACCTGAAAGGGAACTTAGTGATTAAGTAGGGAAGTAGGTGACTAAATAAATATAAATTACTAGGACATGTCAATGATGTTACTTTGTGGTATCTAGGTCAATGTGCACCCACTGGGATCTTTTTGTAAATTTGTGGGCCACCATTTTCATCTGAATTTGACAGCCCTTCTTTACTCTCAGCCCTTCCTTGGGCAGGAACAAATAACTACTGTCTTTCATTCCCTGTTTAGCCCTGAGGGAGGCACTCAATTAAACAAATTGCAGACACCTGAACCAGTGGAAGTATGTACCTGAGTATGTGCTCAACTATGCTGTAAACCCCTATGCCTGAAAAAGAAGCTAGTGGCCATTTTTACAATTTCCATCTCTTTCTCCAAGGGAGGGCCAAGGAAACCTCCAAAAACTAACTCTTCTGTAATCCTACCTACCACCCCACCCTCCTAGCTGAAGGGAAGAAATCCACCAGTCCAATGCATTCCATAGATCATCTAGAGAGGGGGTGGCTGTCGGTGGAACTAGGGCTCCTGGCTCCTCTGACTCTTTCAGTTTCACCAGGCCCAGTCATTCAAATCCCTGAGCACATAGTAGGGATACCATGGCATACACTGATTCACATTGTCTTCTGATAATTGATAACTGACAGGAATCTGATAACTCTCCCTTTGACTTCCTTGCTTCCCCACCTCCAGTTCCCTTCAGAAACTGGTCAGCCAATCCAGCACCCTCACCAAAACAGGCTTGGGGACACAGGGGCCATGTCCCCAGAACCCAGGCTTCCCCTGACATTTGACCTTGGAGAAGGTGCCTCCTGCTTGGTGCTTGCTGCTCTTCTTCCAGCTGTCTCCTCAGAGGGAGATTTGCTCAGGCTGACTTTCTTCCAGTTTGTATAGACCCTGTAACTGTGCTGAAGAGCTGGTTCCAGAAACCCAGTCTTCGGTCTACTGGAACCAGCCTGAACTACTTAGTGACCAGTGAGTAGAGAAAGACCCTTCCCCAGTCCTGGACTTTGTTCAGTCTCAGTGAGGAATAAGGCAGCTACAGCCCTTTGGCATCTCCAGAGTTCTTTAGGACCCTAGACAAAAGACATCCTTATCTCTTTGTAACAAGCCATTGAGTTCCTACTTGGACATCCATCATTTAGTCAAGTATCTCTGTATGTAGGTGGGGAAACCTCCTCAGCTCATTCAAGTGCATTGACCCTCCTCTCCCAGTAACTAAGTGTTAGTGAGGGAATTTTTCATTCCAGGTCTTTTAGCATTGTCTTTGTGAGAGTAGCTTCATCCTTCAAAGTGATCACCATCCACCATTGTGGCTACTGTGTACAATGTCCTCCTGGTTCTGCTGAATTCACTTTGCATCAGTTCATTTAAAACTTCACAGCATTTTTTGGACAAAAATCTGCTCCTTTCTAATAGTACATTAAGTCAGAGTTGTCCTAATCTAATGAATTGCTCATTTACTGATCTTCTGCTCCTTTTTATTGCCTCCCTGATCACTTCCATCCTTTCCTGGATAGAAGTAGGAATGAACCTTAGTGTTGGTGGGAGATAAAAGGAAGAAAGGCAATTGTGACCACCTCTCAAAATGCTTTGTTCAGAAGACCACCTCTTACTGGGATCTGACATGAAGTACCAGAAAGGGCATATAAAGAATGAATGTCCGGCTCCCTTGGTGCACAGAAATCCTTAAGGGAATCAGAGAAAGGAGATCTCTGCAGATTGGAGTCATTGGGAAGAACTGAGTAAGCTGGTCCACCTGACAGAGGAGCATCTCAAAAAGGTGTAGGGGTCAGTCTCTCCACCTCCTTTTCCAGTTGGGTTGGTGTTTCCCTCCTCATAGTTCTTAGCACTGTATCTTGACCTCTTCACTCTGGACCTCATAGACTGACAATAGAGCCCTGCCCTCCTAGCACAGAGCGAATATAAACACTAAATATTAACTGTTTCTCTGGTTCACAGGAACCCTGAAGGTCTTCCCCTCACAGTTTGCTTTTTTTGAGTTTTTGATTAAGGGGGCCATCCCTTGAATAACTTCTTAAAGAGGCCTATTCACTGAATGGGTGTTATGTCATTCACAGTGAGAACCTGAAAAGATCTTAGCCTGGAAGGGTCAGGGTCTCCTAATGCATCCTGGGCCACCTCCAGCCCTCCTGGTGAATAGCAGGCCACTGGAACCAGGTGGCTCTGGAGGAGAAAGTGAGGCTGGTGACCTTTTACAACCCTCCCTCACTCAAATCAAAGTCAACTAAAAGTCATGTCATCATTTCCCTGATGTCATCTTCCTCTTTGAGAATGAAGTACAAACACAACAACAACAGTGTTGTTGTCTCCATTATACTTGTTAGAACATAACATTTATAATCAAAGACACTGGGGTCAAATATCAGCTCTGCTGAAACTACTCATTTATGCTCTGTGCCTCAGTTTCTCCATCTGTCAAATTAGAGGGTTTGATAAGATCATCTTTAAGGTCACTTCCACCAAATAGAAGATTTGGGAAGAAAAATCTTGATGGCAGAGGCTGTTTGTGAATTGGGGCAAGAAAATGTAAGAGAAAATACAGGGCCATGGCCGTTATCATGTTCCCAAAGGGATGAGGATCTAAAGTAGAATTTTGGTCACGAGAGTAGAAAGTTAGCTCCTTATGCGAGGGGAGAGCATTGCTACGAAAATTTTGGTAGGACCTGACAATTTCATTTTGTACCTTAGTGGAGCCTTCTATAGGGAAAGGACAGACATGGTCTCCTAAGAGCTCAGACAATAAGCAGAGCAAACATGCCATGAAGGACTTTGAGTGGAAGAGGACATAGTTCTGATCTCATGTGCCCCAGTGGCCAGAGATCCTGGCTCAGCCTCCTGGAGGGGGACCTACCAATGGTGCAGCTGAGCTCTCCCCTCAATTTCCATCACATGGATTTCCTACTCAATCTTGCAGACATAATTTAAACACATGAGGAAGACTAGTTCAGGAACAAATGCTATAGCTTATGAAGGGAATTGAAGCTCATACATATGGTACTGAAATCCATTTTTTTCATTATGTGAAGTAACTAAAAAAGCAAGTCAAAATAGGTTTTATTTTAAACCCATTCAGTTTTCCCTACTTTCTTTGAGAAGTCAATGAACTCCTACCTTCTTGGGAATCTTTTCCAGGGCTTTGACCTCTACTGAGGATTTCCTTTGTTTCTCAGGTTTTGGGAGATTTGGATCCTTGGCTTCTTAGATTTGCCAGTGGTTGGAGCCTTCTTCAACTTAATGGAACCTTTGGTAATCTGTTCTGGAGTCTCCAGAGCCTTGGAGGCCTTTCTCTTTTTGCCAGGAGTTTTTGATTGTGATGTTTCAGCACTGAGGCTGTCTTCTGTAGATTCCTTTCTTAGGGCTGCTTTCTGAAGCTCTGGGTGCTTTGGAGGAGATGATGCTTGAATTGGAGCTAGCTGTGGAAGCTCATCCTCAGTCAGGCTCTGCTTTGCCCTCCTTTTCTGACTCTAGGTCCTGACCATGGAAAGCACGCTTCCTTTCCGGTTTGAAATATGGCCAAAGTATATCATCAAATGAATGGTTCAGTTACCCCAACCTCACCTTCCCATTGAGGCCTCCCCCTCACCCAAGGAGGGAGGGCCAGGGAAGAGAGTATGTGCAGTCCTTGGCACTGGAGATCAGTGACCCAATCCCCCATTGGCCTAAACATCCTTATTTATCAGTTAACTAGATAGACCCCTGTTGGAGAGCAGCAAGCCCACCTCCAAACTAGGAAAACATGGCTTCAAGGCCTCCCTCTGAAACCTACTGGGTGTGGAACCTTCAACAAGTCCTTTGACCTTTCAGAGCTTGAGACTTCTGAAACCTTCATTTTTAGGATGGGGCCCAGCTGTGAGGCAAGGGTAGAGGGAAGTGGCAGTGTCAAGGAGATCTCAGTTTCATTTCCCCTGCTAAAAATGCAAGCATTGGTGACATCATAGAGTTGTGGGTGGGTGGGAACTAGGAAAGAGTATAATGGTGCCTTTGAAAATCGGACTCCAATATCACTGCCTTCATGTTAGACCTCGAAGCAGGAAGGTGCCAGTTCCAATGAGCTCTTGCAAATACAGAGAAGGGCTCAAGCTTGGTCTCAGCATTTCTGACCTGATTCCTGGGGCCCTCATCCATCCACAGGATCTTAGAGGATGGCATCTAGGCCCTGAGATGGACACAGTCAATGTTAATGTAGCGTGTACAGAACTCTAAGAATTGTGTCATGCCTTTTTCAGGGACTAGAAGAAGCCAGAGGCCTCATCGGTTTGCACCGGACGGGGACCCATGGAGCCCAGAGTCAATTCGAGTCTATTGGATTTTTGGCCTCTCCTCCTATCCAGGGTATGAGGGCATCCAGGAAGAGACTCTCAGTAATCTACAGGGCTATAGCCAGAAGATTACATAAGAAGGGTATACAGAGACATGGAGGCAGTGTCAGTAAATGCTGGTCTCTTTAGAAGACCTGTACTGGACTATACAGGAGGCCAACCACAAAAGGCAGTGTGAGCCCATCCCCTGCCCATTTTATGAAGGCTTGGAAAAAGTCCTGCCCTTCACACATGTCTGCCATGAAGGTCCTGGACAAGAAGTCCCTGAGGCTGAGCCCACAGCCTATGAACCCTCAGGTAAGCACTGGGAAAATGGGTTCAGCAGGGCCACACTGCCCAGGAAAGACACCTCAGGGGACCAAGACTCACAGTCCCTGCCCTCCCTGGAGGACACCAGAAGGGGCCAACTGAGTGAACTCTTTCCCATGAGTCTCCCCACCACTAATAATATAGGTGACCCTATGTAACAGCAAGCAGCCTGGCACACCCAGGATGGCCTGCTGGCACAGGTTCTTTTGATCTGCTTTTCTAAAGCAAAGGCAACTTTAAAGGCATCAACAACCTTACTCTAATTAAACATATATGTCATTCGCTAGTTCAGGAGAAAGGTCAACACACTAAACGTGGAGAAAATACAAGCAGAATAATTAGGACAGATCAACTGATCAGCTCAAACTGTCTGAACAAAGTAATACAATGACCTATAGGCACCACAGATCAGGGGGAGTACCAACATCTGAGAAGTTGGGGGGGCAGGGGTTCTCAACAAACTGCTGCTCAGAGTCTCATCCAGAGAAGCAAAAGCTGTTTCTCATGAGCAAATACCCAAAGCAAAATCTCACCTTGCAACATATATATGTATATATATATATACATGTATGTGTATATATATATATGTATGTATGTATATACATATACACATATAATATACACACTTTTGGCTAATAGGCTTAGAGCCATAAGGCATCAGAACCCTCAAGACTCAGTGCCTAATTAGCTTAGTACCAAAAGGTGTGAAAGCCTTCCTACAGGCAAGCCTCCCTGTAAGGAAGCATCTCCTTCACCAAGCTCCTCCTTAGACAAGTTCCTCCCCCAGTGGGCTCTATGCGACTCAGGATGTATCCCCGCTGAACCAGAGTTCAACGCAGCAAGATATCCCTGATTGAACACTTGTGGTTAACACAGCAGGCCTATTAATGGACAGGGTAGATGTTTCTATTCCAGTACAAGGACAGGGGGCCATGAAGAGAAAGCTTATAGGATTAGACTTTTGAATCCTTTTCCCTCTTGTCACATTCGCAGGGCCATACAGTTGGAACCCATGCCAGTTTGGACTCCTCTCTGGCTGGATCAGGTGCTACCTCAGGTGATCACTTGGAATGGAGCCTCCATTGCCCAAGAGGAGAAGAGCCCCCAGGATCCCCTACTGGTTATCCCATGGACCCCCAGCACTTGTGTCTGTGTCCCAAACCAAATGACCAATGGAAACATCCCCCAATGGATATCACAGGAGATTCCATGCACCCCAAGGCCTCTCATCTCTTTCTCAAATCAATTCACCCAAGAGCAGATGTTTCAACTTCCACCAGAGATCATCCCATTCCTTATATCCAGCATCAAAGGACCATTGAGAACAACCCCTATGTTCAGCCCAAGGATATCCCCTCAGCTATTCCTGTTTGGAACATCATGGAAGATGAAGAGGCAGGTCAATGTATCTCCTTAGACAGACCTCAGGTAACCACTTTGCTCAACATGAACCATGAAGAGACAGTTGGTAACCATTCCCAAGATGAAACAGCACTGATCCAACAGACTGTGTCAACTCTTGATTCAATCCAGAATCAGGAGACAGCTGACAACAACTCCCAAGGTCATACTCCTCAGGAGATCTCCTACACCCCAAAATCCTCTACCTAGGATCAAGGGACCTATGAATACCACCTCCCACCTCCAGATTTAATGTGTCCATCCCATCTTCCCTCCTCACATGGACCCCCACAATTCTTCCCCCCAACTCTGAATCTCTTTCCCTATTTCTATATCCAAATGTGACAGGAACCTAAAAGTAGAGATATAATTTTCTCAAAGACACAAGGCATTCATGTTACCCACTTGGGAGAAGAAGACTTGCTGTTGGAGACCTTGCTGGGTCCCTAGACTCCTGCCTTCATGTCCTCATGTTATTGCACCTCCTCCTGGCTCAATTTGTCTAAATAAAACAAGATATTCCACAAATTTTGAAAAGTCGTCAGTTTGGAGATGGGGGAAATGGTGGGGCCATCCCACATGTAGGAGGATAGACCACGGTTAAGTAGGAAGTCCATGTGATGAGAATTGAGGGGGAGGCTGAACCAGGATGTCTGGCCACTGGAGCACATGAGATCTAAACTACGTCCTCTTCCAACCCAAAGTCCTTCATGGCATGTTTGCTCTGCTTATTGTCTGTGAGCTCTTAGGAAACCATGTCTCATTGGCTCATTGGCTGGTTACCTTTCTACCCCCAGAAGAGTGAGGGCTCAAGACCTTCAAATTGACCTGATTCTAGCAAAGCCTTCATTGCCTGAATAGTTAGAAAATTCAGCCACTAGAAGGCAAAATCCAAACTCCCCTCTAGGAAAGGGGAAGATGCCATTTGCTCCATGGCCATGTCCCCTTCTCCCCTAGGAGGGGGCAGAGGCCAGGGATACCTGAGAGAGCAGATAAGGCCACTACTACCTTCCCTGGATGGATTAACAAGTAGACCAATCCAGCAACCAGTGGACTCTTGCCGGGAGTAGCCTGGAAAGTTGGGGCTTGTCTGAGTTCCAGAGAGAAGAGGGAAAATAAGAATGACAAGGAAGTCAACCTAAGTTTGTCAGGGAAGGAGTGTGGCATGGTGGTAAGAATGCCTGACTTGGCATCTAGACACCCTGCATTGAAATGCCACCTAGGCTATTCTCCCTGTGCCCTAATTTTTTATAAAGGCTTTATTGCTAAGATATATAACGGATTGATTCAAATGTATAACACTGAGCTTGCTAACCAGGGTTGATGCTGCTGCCATGTCTCCTCCCACCCCAGCCCATCCTCCATTCACCTGTCAAAGTGGTCCTCCTAAAGAGCAGATCTGACCACCCCACCCCACCCTACCCCCTGCCCCAACTCTATCTACTCCAGCAGCTCCCTATTACCTAAAATCCTCAGGTGTTCAAAGCCTTTAATAACCTACCCTTTACCCATCCACCTCTTACACCTTTTACACACACACACACACACACACACACACACACACACACACCAGTGGGGGGGGGAGGAATTCAGTCAGTTTGCACCGATTCAGTAGAACCGGTACCTAATTTTAGGTTGAGCTCAGCCAATGGGTTGTTAGCGAGGGGCGGGGGCAGGGCCAGGGCCTGTGCCCAACACATCAGTGGTGACGGTGGGGCCTTGGCTCCTTCAGGTGGAGAACCGCTTGTTAATTTATTTGAATCCCACACAAACACACACACACACACACACACACACACACACACACACACAGAGGACCTACATTTTCCCCAGTTCCTCCAACAAGACACTCTCTCCTGCTTCTGCACGTTTTTTCCTGGCTGTCCCCCATGCTTAGAATGTTCTTCTTCCTCTTCTCTGCCTCCTGCATGTATAGCTTGTTTGTGTATAGCTGTTTGCATGCTGTTTCCCCTGACTCTGAGCTCCTTGAGGATAGGAACTGCCTTTTGCCATTTTTGCATGCTCAGAGGTTAGCAGAGTGCCTGGCACAGACACCTAATGTTTCTTTGCTGACATATATGTATATTTGTATATCCATACGTACACTTATATATGTATATACACCCATACACCCATACACACACACACACACACACACACACACACACAAGTTCATTGAGGATGGAAGCCAAGGTCCTCAAGGGCCATTTCCTTTTTGTCTTCGTATCTCCAGCAGATACATAGTAAGATCATTAATGGATGCTTGTCTGATTGACTCATTTCACAGATGAAGAAACTGGGGCAAACAAGGTTAAGTGACTTGCCCAGGGTGACAGCTAGTAAATGGGGTCACATTTGATCTCCAGATGAGTCTTCCTCACCAGGCCTGGCATTCTATGCATTATGGCACCACCTAGTGGCCCCAACACAACTGTTGATTGAGTGGTCGATTACTGTATTTCCCATGTATAAGACACACCTTTTTTGGAAAATTTGGGGGTCTAAAAACTGGGTGTGTCTTATACAGTGGTTGCAGATTTTTTTACTTGAATTTCCCGCTTTTTCACGCTTGTCTTTGCGCTCATTGTTTCGCATTTGTTACCGGTATATTAGGTTATGTTTTACCACGTTCTGCCCAGAAATGGCACAGAAAAGATTTTGTACAGCTGCCATGAGAGACGAATGGAACCAATGGATGAAATCTTCTGGGGACAATTTGACATCAGCAGGAAGAGTGAAGAAACCAACTATAGGAGAAGTTTGTACCTGGGTGAAAAGATCCTGGGATAATATCAGGATTGAGATCGTTGTCAAGTCATTTAAGAAGTGCGGCATTTCAAATGCCACAAATGGAACTGAGGACAAGACAATATATGAAGAAAGTGATTCGTCATCAAACACAGATGAGGACAAGCTAACAGATGGGAGTTTTGACAGTGATGAGGAGTTGTATGAATTTTATGATGAATAAAACTTGACTTTGATAACTTTATGTAATACATTTTCAAATTTTGGGCCCCAAAATTAAGGTGCGTCTTATACATGGGGGCGTCTTATACATGGGGGCGTCTTTTATGTGGGGAAATACAGTATGTCAGAATTTGGTCTGGCCATTTGGCCAAACCCAACAGCTGTATAATCTAGCTCACATTTCTCTCCGATTTCCCGTTTTCATTCTCCTTTCAGTTCTGATAAAAAGGAGATAGGCCTAGAATCTATAAGCTGAACAACCAGTTAATTAGCAAGCATTTATTAAGTACTAAGTATCTATTAAGTTGTAAGCCCCCCCTCACTTATTGCCAGGAAATGTGCTGAGTGTTTGGGATTTGGGACAAAAATGAGGTCGCTGAGCTCCAGGAGAATGAAATCTAACTTGACTTCTAATTAAAACCTTATAATCTGGTTGCCTTGTTCATTGTCTATCAACATTTGAATGCTAAAGCCTTGGGGGTGGCTCCTCACCTTGGATAATGAGATATAGGCCCAAAGGAGCTCCTCTCCAGTTTCAGCAAAAAACAAAGTTTAAAAAAAAAAAGTAACATGGTCTACTCAGTTGATGGGCCCCACAATCAAAGAAGACAGGCCTCAGGGCCTTCAGATCCAGCCGGTAAGCAGCCCTCTACTGCTTCGCCCAATTACTTGTCATTCAGCCGTTGTTGTGGCCCTGGAGAATTTTGCTTCCCTTTGATTTTCCAGGGCCCAAGATGATTCCAAAAGGGCTGAGCAGAGCAGGTACTGAGACCTCCTACCAGAGAGGGGACGGGCCTTCTTGCTATACTGTTCTCTTTTCAAGGAAGGAAGGCCTAAAAGAGTGGCAGGCTGAGCTTTGCTCTTCTTCCTTTCATCGGGATTTCTGGAGTCCAGCAACTAAGAGAAGACATCCACGCTGGAGCATGGGGTGGGGGAGAGCTGGGTTTTGGGAGCAGTCAAGGATGCGATGGGGAGAAAACACAGCGAAACAACCCAGAACATCTCCTAGACCATGCATGGGCTACTCTGAAGTGTGTGTTTTTTTTTTATTATATATATTTATTATAATCATGTGTTATTAATATTATCTTAACCAGACTGGTGAGCTGGGCAGAAAAGCCACCCTCTCCATGTGTCTCGCCCCTGAGAGAGGGAACAACAGTCCCTCTTCTCCCCCCATTCTTGAGGAGTCTTATGATTGCAAGGCCCTAACTCCTCTCTCATAGGTGCCTTTCTTTAGGGGAAGGGTAGTGAGTGGTTTTGTACTTCTTTTAAATTAAGGAAACACCAACAGCCAAGGTGATGATCGAAGGTCTGACCATGTCATACATATGAACATACCTCACCAAGCTCCAGGACCCCCCTACCTAATTTGGCTTTTAAAGATTTCCATAACCTGGATCATAACTGAATCCAACTGGATTCAAAAGGCTGCACTTGAGGACCTAGAGGGCCACATGTGGCCTCGAGGCCGCAGGTTCCCCACCCCTGACCTGGACCCTTCATCCCTTTACAGTCTTCTTCCTTATATCTTACTCTCTTCCGTGTCATCTATAATCCAGATATATAATGATCTACTCAAAGTTGCTCAAACAAGATACTTCATCTCCTTCTTAGAATATTTAATACCTACATTCGTAACTGAAGGAAAAGCTCATTTTCAGCTGAGAGGTTGGTGAAAATAAAGATGTAATTTCTTCTTCCCATCCAAGTTCACAAACCCTTTGAAATCTATCCACAAACCCAATGGGAGTCTGTGGATCACAGGTTAAAAACCTTTATTAGAGATCTTTAAGTCAGCAAATCTGGTCAGGGGCAAAGGGTGAGAGGCTTCTGGGAGAGTGGACATTCTGCTCCAGTTCTATGGTCTTGGGTAAGTCACTGGAACTGCCACACCTCATTTGTCAAATGAGGGAGGTTGTATGAAAAGATGAGTTCCTTCTCCTCCAACATTCTGGGAGGCTGAGTTACCATCTCTTAGAAACCAACTCTCAAAAAAAAGAAAGAAAAAGAAACCAACTCTCCTTAGAAACTCATCTCCTGCCATCTATACCCAAATCTACCCTCCAAAATGGCCCTTGAGAGAGATCATGCCTAGGAGGTGCCACTCAACTCTGAAAGCCAATGGGATCCTGCCCCTTCACCCAGCTCTGAAACCCCTTTCCACCTCTTATTCTGAGAACTGTAATCAAAACTACCATTGCTCATTGAAAGGGCATGTCAATTTCCCTCCCCTGTGATTTCCCTGACCAAACCCCCTTCCCTGCCTGCCATTCACTGTGACAGGGTGTCCCAAAAATCGAAGCACAGTTTAAAGCAATTAAAGTTTATACCTTTTGGGACACCCTGTATATGTTGTCTCTCCATGTTAGAATGGAAGCTCCCAGGAGGCAAGGGATGTCTTGATTTTCTACATGTATCCTCAGCACCTGGTATAATGTTTGAAGCATAGTAAATGCTTAATAAATGACTTCTCATTCATTCATTCTTCCTGCCTTGATAAAAGACATTTCCAAACAGAAGAATTGGCCATACATAAATCACTTTTTAAAAACTTTTTAATTAATAAAGAGGGAGGCAAGAAAGAAAGAAGTATTCATTTAAATAACTATTGCAGAAAAGGAGATCTGGGCCAGCTGATGAGACCCACGTCTCCCAGAACAGGATTCCATGATGATATAAAAGAAATAAATTACTTCATTCAATACTGTTTGGCATGACTGCATTTCCCGCCCCCCATCTTAAAAACACTCAAAACAGCCTCTTCCCCAAGCTTCAAGAGGGGACTAGCAGGCCCCCTGTGTCACTCAGGGATGGGTGGGGGAGGCCTTGTTTCCAAAGGCAGAGCAACAAAATCTGCCCTGTCCCAGCCATCCGATTCCTATTCCCCTTCCCTTGGGACTGACTGGGAGACAGGCCCATACTGCCCAGCCCTATCACTTCAGGGTTTTCTCAGCCTTCCTGGAAGGGCCTGTTGTCCTAAAAGAGGCCATGAGTGCGTGAGTGTGAGAGCATGTGTGTCTGCCCAGGAGGAATTGTGGAGACTGTATCAGTGCTGGGTGAGGAGGTGGGGCAGCTTCACAGAAGCCTTTGCTCCCTCCCTTCCCAAGATCCTCTGACTCTGAAGGGCTAGCATCCAACCAAGGTCTTCCCTTGGGGAGATAGCTAAGTTTAAGGCAGCCAAGCAGATAGTCAGAATGGAACCCTTGGCTGCGCCTTCCAGAGCTGAAACAGGCAGGGTAGAGACCCAAAGTGAAGGATGATGGGGAGGAGGCATGCAGTGGGGGCAGGCCCACCCCCTCCCCAGAGAGGCTCCTGGCTAAATTGCATGGCTAGCTTAAAACAAAAAACAAAGCACCCCCTCCCCCTTTGGTGCCCAAGCCAAGGCTGGCAGCTTCAGGGTAGCTACTTGGTAAAATGGAAGCAGATCCCACACTCCACACCCCTAGCCAACAGGCTTCCTGAACCTGCCTGGCACGGTGGGGAGAAGAGGGAAGAAATGCATGCACCAAGCTGGTGAGTTGTTAGAGCCCCTTAGCTAGAACTTTCTGGAAGGGTTGCTCCCCAGAGCTGGTCTGAGTAGTGCAGAAACAGTAGGGTTTGGATCTCGGGGGATCTCTTTGCCTCTCCCCTTGGAGCAGGGTACGCAGAAGAGTGAGGGCCAAGGGCCAAGAAGGGGAGCAGGAGTTGGAGTGATTGTAGATTGAAGGCCTGTTGGATCTGAGGTGCCTGGGCTTCCCCCCAGTGCCCAGGGCCATAATTCTTGCACCCCCTGCTCCAGGATCTCTCCATCCCCAGCCCCCAGGGAGGGGCTGACTTCTCAAGTGAGAAGTTGGGAGCTCCAGCTAAGTCTCTCCCATAGGGAGTTAAGTGCTGATCCAAGGGGTGAAGAAGTTGAGTGGGAGAGTCAGAATGAGGGCACCCACAGCCCCCAGGGCTCAGGGTTCCCACTATGATTGCATTTTGCTTCAGTGGGGTCTACTCTACCCTCCGGCCCTGAGGAAATAAAGGAAATATCCTGGATCAATTGTTATGTGCCTAGAGAGCTGTGGAAGGGCTCCTGCTTGACTTCTTGGGCAAAGCTACCCACAAGAGGCCAGTGTGCCACCTTTCCCTAAACAATCTGATTACGGTGGAAAGCCTTGGTGTGATCCCCCTCCCTTCCTCTCCAAAGAAGCCACAGGAGGACTGGCCAGAAGAGGGTGACAGCAAATGGAAGAGGGGTCCTTTTCTAAGCACTCATGGTTGGATGGACCAGGAAGGGCCCCCCAGCCTTCTTCCTCCCTGGTTAGGAAGGGCCTCCAGAAAGAGGGATGCTGCTTGCTGCTTCTGGGGGGCTTAGCTCGCTGAATCCTCTTCCTCTCCAGTCTCTGCCCTGTGTGTCTTGAATATCGCCCACTGCGGCTTCCACCATGGGGATTGCTTAAACCAATTGGTTTGCCTTAAATTTAAAATAATAATCATAGTAATTCCACACACAAAAAAATACCCCTATCCAAAAAGTGTAGGAGGGGAAAGTAGCCACTGGCTTGACTCTGAAGGTCACTTGCCTCTGCCAGAGCCCCTGGGTCACAGCAATCATTGGTCCCAGGCACTGGACTCACCCGTGAGTCCTTCATGATTGCTTTGGAGAACAAAAGCCTCCACTCCATCACCCTGTGATTGGGGCCAGAAGTTGGCCTTTCTCCAGACTTCTCAAAATTGGTGGGGAGAGGGAAGACAGATGCTCCTGATTGGTTTCAGAGACTCCAAGGGGAATCTCTCATGATTGACTGGGAAACTTCAATACTTCTGGGACAAAGCAGATGCCTTGTGAATGGCCTCCAGGCTCCATCTAGAGAGAGAGCAATGGGTCCCTTGTGCCTCCGGCCACAGCAGCAGAAAGGTACAGTTGGGTGGCCAGGGCTCAGTTGCCCCGAAAGACCTCGATCTTGCTGGCCTTAGCCAGCATGTCAATGATGTGGGCTTCAAAGTCCGCATCGTGTACCCCCGTCTTCCGAAACTCCCCGGCGTAGCGGTTATTCTCCCAGTAATGATGCCAGTTGCCTCGACTGTCTGCTCCGAACCCGTAGACATTCACCTGAGATCGGAAATAAAGAAGGCGTGGGTCAGCTGAGGGACAGGAGCAGAGCTGAAGGGCTTTGGGTCAAGAATGGCCTGTTGGCCCAGTCTTCTCCCTTCCTCTCTCTGAAGGCCTGTGGATAGTCTCATATCGCTCACCTAGTAACCAGCCAGAGGTTTCAGGTAAGGGAATACCCATTAAGAGGCAGCTAGGTGGAGCAGTGGATAGAGCGCCCACCCCGGAGGCAGAAAGACCTAGGTTCAAATCCTGCCTCAGACACTTGACACTTAATAGCTGTGCGGCCCTGGACGACTCACTTAACTTTGCCAAAAGTGGAGGAAAAAAAAGGGAAGACTCATTGAGAGGAGGTTTGGGCTCAATGTGCCAGTGGAGACGCTGGATACCTTGTACTAGGAGTCCACTTTAGCGACATGGAATAGTACCCAAAGCTCCAGGCCTTGAGTTCAAATCCAGCTTCAGATACTTACTAGCAGTGTGACCCTGAGCAAGTCCCCTCTGCCTGCCTCAGTTTCCTCATCCATAAAATGGGGATGGATAATAATAGCCCCTACCTCAGGGTTGCCGTGAGGCTCGAATGAGATAATGATCATCAAGTACCTGGCCCAGTGCGCATAACAAGACCTCCATAAATGCTGGCTGTTATTATCATTAATCTCTTTATTTAGTTAGTGTCTCAGGGATTTTCATGTCAGAACCAGGGAGAGATCCAAGCTGCCTGATAATCTCCAATCCCACCTGTGACACAGAACGCCCCGGGACCCGGGAAGATCGAGGCTCAGTCTTCGCTCCCTAACTCAGGACCTCTCCTACCTCCCAGGACGAGAGGAGGGCAGCTGCCCGGGCTCCCTCGGCTCGCCTACCTCATCACACACGTGTAAAGCAAAGAAGAGCACCAGCATGCCCGTGGAGGGGTAGCGCCCGTGATGCTCCGTCCACCTGTCGTGGATATATTTGAAGAAGGCCGGGTTGTAGATCTGGACCTAGGAGGTAAGAAGCCAACTGGTCAGGGGAAAGCTGGGCCAGGCGGGGCGGGGGAAGGGAAGGAGTTCCCCAAAGCCACAAGGATGTCTTTGGGAAGCTTTGGCCCCTTCTAGTCAACCCAGGTGGTTCCTGAGGTCTGTAGCTGAGCCTTGTCCCTCATGAGGTGGGTGCTTGATAAGGCTATCCAGGCATAGGGGTCAAGGAGCCATCAGAGGCCCTGAAGTAGGTGCCCCATGGGCTGGTTGCCTAGAACAGGTCAGGTACTTCTAGCATTGGAGATGTACCAACACTTTTTGCAAATGGGCCTTTCCCAAGATCTGATATCAAACTACTACTTCTATCCAGTAGAGGAAAAGCTAGGCCGCTAGGTGGCACCATAGTGCACAGAGTGCTGCGCCTGGAGTCAGGAAAACAGCATTTCATATCCAGCCTCAGACACTTACTAGCTGTGTCTCAGCCTGTGTGTCAAGCCTCAGTTTTCTCATTTCTAAAATGGAGATCATTGTAACCCCTCGAAGGGTTGCTCAGCACAATATCTGGCCCACATTAAGCACTATACAGCAATACTTCCCCTTCCCCTCCCTCCAAGGCCGAGTCAGCCTACCTTTTCCTTGTCCACTCGGAGGAAGGACTTCACCGGAGCATAGGTGCTGTAAACAGAGAGAAGGCTGTACTTAATGGGGAGGAAGTCCTCAGAACGCTCCTGCCACAATTCTAGCTCACTCTGCATACACCACCGGATTAATCTTCCACACTGGAAGGTTTTGTTGAATTGAGGGAGCCCTGCCTCTGCCACTTATCCGCTACAGAGGCGGGGCTCCCTTCTCTTGCTTTCTACCCAGCAGGTTACAAGATGGAAATGGTCCTTGGCCAACTCTAACTAACTCATCTAACACTCTAGACCCTGCTCACCACTGCCCCCTCTCTGGTCTTTCAGCTGAGTGTGCCAAAGATTCCCAGACCCAAATCCCAGGGTGAGAGTGCCCCCCACCCTGCCCAGAAGTCTTTTTAAAAACTTCACACTCCCCATCCCCAAGGAGAAGGCCTCACAATCGGATCTGTCCCGTGGACAGGGCGCTGGCAATCCATAGCAAGTCCAGGGCCTTGAAGGGGACCAGCACAAAGCTAACATTGGCAGGCAGGTTCTTGGCACTCTCTGGGTACATGAAGTGATGAGTGGTCCGGCTGCCAACATCTTGCTCAAAGCCCACTGTTGGGGCTTGGTTCATCCTGAGAGGGAGAGAAGTTGGACAGAAAGCTTAAGGGATCAGCCTCAATTCCAGAATTCTCACACCTGGGCCCTTCCTCCTCCCTTTCTGAAGTGAAGGCAGGAGAGATCTAACACAGGAAAGCTTTAATATGGCCCACCCTTGAATCCTTAGTCTAGAAAGAACTGTTCTAACTAGCAACCCAAGTCCAGCCTATTCATGGTCCAGGAACCATTTAACCATATTCCTAAGAATAGGAATTCTGGGTCTGGTTCCAGTCAGCTTTCAGCCCCCGTCCCAGCTCAGGTCTCTCCTTCTAGACATCTGAACTCATCATTCTCTCTCTTGGTTCCCAGCTTCTATTTTCAGTCCAGGTCTAATTTCCTTGGTCTCTTATGATGCCTAGCTCCTAATGAACTTAAAAAACCCTTCTCTTTTACTGACATCTGATACCTAGCTAGATGCTTGAGTTTCCTCTTCACTATCATTCTTTGAGACCCAGAGACATTTTGGCTCTCCTTGGAAAAGACAGAAAGGCATCCTTGTCTACCCATTACCAATTAGCTGTTAAATATATATATGTGGGGCAGCTAGGTGGTACAGTGAGTAGAGCACCAGCCCTGGAGTAAGGAGGACCTGAGTTCAAATCCGGCCTCAGACGCTTGACACATGTACTAGCTGTGTGACCTTGGGCAAGTCACTTAACCCCAATTGCCCTGCCAAAAAAAAAAAAAGCAAAAAAAAAAGGCAAAAAAAAAAATATATATATATGTATGTGTGTATACATACACACAGAGACATATATACATATGTATATATAAGTATATAAGCATGATTACTCATAGCTAAACTGACTATGGGGAAGTTTGCCACCAGGCCATAGTTGAGCAGGAACATGGTAAGATGCCCAGGTGCAACCTTAACTGGAGATGATGCCCAAACCAAGGAATGATGGATTCATCTTTATCTTTCTTTCTGATTAAGGAACAGGCTAGTAGGAAGAAGCTTCCTTGGGCCAGGGCTGAGGCCTCTGGATGAATAGAAATGCCAGCCTGAGAGCAAAGGTAAGGACTCTCTCCTAGAGGGATGAAGAGAAACCACCAGCAAACTCTTCATATTAGGGGAGGGTGCATAGAATTATGGTCAGCCAACAAAGCCCCAATATTCTGCTCTTAGGACTGCAAGGCTAGAGGGGGTTTCTATGGTAACATCTTCGGGGGCTTCATTTTCTCTTGAGCACTCAAGGGCCCAACAGACCAGAGGGGTTTCAGACACTCTGGGTATTCTCCCCCAAGGTCACTCTCTTGACCCTTAGCCACAACATCAGTGCCCAGAGCATCTGTTCTCATATTAGTCATACAAGACCCTCCTGGGACTCTCTTAAATCCTCTCTTCCTGGAAAACTCCCCTCCACACACTGAGCAAGTTTGACTTTTCAAAACCCTGGGCAGGGAGAAGAGACAGAAGTTGGAAATCTGAGTGGACTGGGAGTTGGATTTGGAAATCTTACTCAATGGGAAGAGACCAACCCCAACCCTGTAACTGGTAGGTTCCAAGGCAGGAGGCTCTCTGTGCCTTATTTGGGGTCTCTCATGGACCTTCAATTCAGGAGAACAGAACAACAAAGAAACACTGCCACCTCCTTTTTCCTCGGGGAGATATACAAATAAGCAAGGACATAACAGCTTTCTTCCATGATATCAGAGCGTTTAGCCATTTGTTGAGTCATTTTTCGAGCATGTCCTACTCTTCATGAAACCATTTGGAGTTTTCTTAGCAAGGATACTAGAGCAGTTTGTCATTTTCTTCTCCAAGAAGAGAGACAGCGTAGGTGCTTAATAAATGCCTAGGGGCGGCTAAGTGGTGCAATGGATAGAGAGCCAGCCCTGGAGGCAGGAGGGCCTGAGATCAAATCCCAATAGTTACTGTTACTGTTATTATGTTGCCCAGGTTTCTCTAGAGTGTGCCACAGATTGGATGGAATTTCCCCTTCCAGTCAAATGTGCATGCCTGAAGCTCCTGTCTGTCTTGGAGGTGTTGCTCTGGAGGACAGCGTGAGGCTAATGACTCTGCACAGCCCCGCCTCACTTCAGTCCAATTCACTTGCAAGTCGAGACATCGCCCTCCTGAAGGACGAACAAGTGTTCCCAACTCAAGTGTTCAGTATGCAACAATTCTTGACAGCAAAGAATAATAAAGTTTGAGAAATACTGGTGTGGGTTAAAGCCTGGGTCACTGGCCCTGCGTGCTCTTCATATGCGTAGCTAGGTGGCGCTTGGAACCAGAAAGACTCATTTTCAAAAGAGTTCAAACCTGGCCTCAGACACTTCCTAGCTGGGTGACCCTGGGCAAGTTGCTTCATCCTGTTTGCCTCAGTTTTCTCATCTGGAAAATGAGCTAGAGAAGGAAATGGCAGACCACTTCAGTACCTCTGCCAAGATAAACCCCAAATGGGGTCATGGAGAGTCAGAGATGATTGAAAGATCACTTAACAACAACAAACCTTCACTCTCCCTCTGAAGAGGAGCTGCAGAAGGGAAGGGAAGGGCCACAGTCGTAAGAAGGCTCTGAGCTCCAAGGCAGAGAGGGATTTGAGGAAACTTGGGGCTTTCTAAATACCCTGATTCACTCAAATGAACACTTTTCTGGCAGAGAAAATGGAGGCCCCTCTGTGTTCCCCTGAGTGAGGGGCAGGAGAGTCTCCTGTAGACACGGTGCTGTCTTGGCGTTGCTATGGAAACAGAGCCCTGCAAAAGCCTCTAAGACAAGGCTCTTCCTCTTTCTTCCTGAGGAGCCCAGGCTTCCTAGGATGCCAATTCCAGGAGATGACTGGAAGGAACAGGGAACTTTCCACCTATTTTTCCTTCTGGCTCCTCCTCTGCAGCTTCCCACTCTCTCCCAAGGCCTTGGTCTAACCCCAAAAGGAAAATAATTCAGGAGCAGATGGAGGGCACTGGGATTTTTAAAAAAAAATTAAGGTTTGGAAGTAATTTTTAAAAAAATATTCAAGTCTCTGCACATGTCTAACCTATAACAAATTGCTCTCCTTCTCAATGAGGGGGGAAGGAGAGAGAATTTGGAAGTCAAAATTTTTAAAACAAACGTTAAAAATTGTTTTTAGATGTAATTGGGGAAAAAATAAAATATTTTAAAAAGTCAAATAAAGTGTTCAATTCTCAGGAAGATAAAAGCGGGCAACAAAAGGCCTTGGCAGATGCTCTCAGTAGGACTCAGCAAGTGAGATTCCGTGGAGCAGCTGGCACTTTTCAGCCAACCCTGCAGAGGCTTAGGGATTGGGCCCAGGTCACTCTCAAGTTACAAAATGAACTACTCATACACATACTGGGCAAATAGCCTGAAAAGCTAAAGTGAAAAAGGAAAGGCCCCATATGCACACAAATATTCAGTGCACCACTTTTTACCATAGCTGAAGAAATGCAATGGAATGTTATTGTGCCATAAGAAATGACAGAAGTGATGGATTCAGAGAAACTTGGGAAGATTTATATGAACTGATACAGAGCGAAGTAAGCAGAACCGAGAGAACAATTTATACAATGACAATGTAAAGGAAAATAACATTGAAAGAGTTAAGAACACTTATCAATGCAATGGTCAGCCATAACTCCAGAGGAGTGAGGATGAGGCATGCTTCCTTACAGAGCTGGAAGCCTAGAGGTGCAGAGGCAGACATACATTTTTAGACAGGGCCAATATGGAGAGCTGTTTTGTGTGACTGCTCACTCATTAGAAGGAATTGTTGTTGTTTTTAAATTTTGTGGAGGGAAACTGGAGAGAGGAATGAGAAGGAGGGAAGGAAGGAGAAAGAGAAAAAAAGAAAGGGAAAGAAGAAAGGAAATTAAGAAAAGGAGAAAGAGAATAAAAGAAGGAAGGAAAAAAAGAAGGAAAGAAAAGGAAGGGAGGAGAGAGGGAGAAGAGGAAGGGAAAGGGAGAAAGAGAGAAGGGAAAGGAAAGAAATGAAAATAAAGAGAGAGAGAGGAAGGAAGGAAGAGGAAGGGAAGGAGCCTGGCAGGCAAGAAGGAGGGAAGGAAGATAAAGTAGAACAACAAAAAAAAAACCCTTTAAAAAAACCTGAAAGGGGACAGCTAGGTGGCGCAGTGAGTACAGCACCAGCCCTGGAGTCAGGAGGACCTAAGTTCAAATCCGACCTCAGACACTTGACACACTTACTGGCTGTGTGACCTTGGGCAAGTCACTTAAACCCAATTGCCCTGCCTTGCCCCCTGCAAAAAAACAAAACAAAAAAAAAAAACCTGAAGGATTCTCAATACACAAGTCTGGTTTCACAGTCCTGGGCAGTTTCCAGGGGGGGAATTCAGGGCTCTCTAGAGCCATCCCCTTCCCTTTCCTAATGACCATAGGGTGGGCACCCAGTTGTCTCATGCACACACATGCCTGCACACTTGGAGCCAGAGAAGATTGGCTTCAGCTGTCCCAACCATCCACTCACCAACCTCACTCAGGCCCATGTGTTCTTTCCCTTGATCCCATCATGTTTGATGGTAAAGCTCACCTCATGATAAAGTTGTGTCCATCTACATCCCTCCCATAGCCAGAGCCACGCAGATTGCCTGAGTTTCCAACCACAGCACAGCGCCGGCACTTGTGGGGGTCCCGGAAGCGGTAGGGGTTCTCCCCTGGCACAATCTGGAACAGCTTCTCCAGCACCTCATTGGTGTTGTGTGATTTGAACTGGGGCTGCAGCATCTGTGGTGAGGGAAGACAAAGGGGGGAAGCTGGGGAGGAAGGCCAAACTTGAGGTTCCCATCTGCCCTTCTCTCTTCTTCCTGAGCCTGCAGCCACGCCGTGCCCAGAGCCTCCCAATTTGGCATTCTACCTAGGCCTCCTCTTTCATAGGCCAAGCCAAATACCTTCCCCTCCCTCATCAGTATTCCCCAGCCCTTGTATTCCATTCCCTCTTGGGGCCCTGCTCTCTCCTGATAAACTACTTTTTGCTGATGTGTTAGTGGGTTAATGCGCTACTCATTACCGGGTAATGTGCTGGCATTTGAACAGGTGCCCAAAGCCAATTTCAGACACCAGTCTCAATGTCACTCAGATCACACGAGTAGGCAACCACCTACTCCATCTACTTCTTCAGCCAACCTTGAAAGCCTGCAATGCCCCAGTGCTACACAGGAGAGAGAGGTTGCCTAGGCTTTGGATGCTCCTTTCCAAAAGCCTACAGAAGGTGCTCCAGGCTGGTCCCCAGGTATAGAGTGAGCTCTGAACTAGGCAGTAGGAAAGGCAAAAAAAGGGAGGAGAGGATGGACAGCTCATGAGATCCCCTTCGTTAGCACCTCCGAGCCCGTGGCTGAGCCAGAGGCTTGGAGCCACAAGGCAGGGGCTGGCATTGGGCAGAATCTAGGCTTCGAAGTGTGGGGCACGATTGTCACAGGATATATGGTGACAAGACCAATGATCAGCACCGTGAAGAGAGGGATCACACAACCAATTACTTGAGCCTACCACTAAACCTAAAAAGTAACTGAAGTTGGTTCTTTAATTTGCACAAGAAACTGAACTTATGTTTTCTTTGTTGTTGTTGGTTTTTTGTGGGGAAGGAGTGGGGAGGCAATCGGGGTTAAGTGACTTGCCCAGGATCACCCAGCTAGTAAGTGTCTGAGGCTGGATTTCCTGACTCCAGGGTTGGTGCTCTATCCACTGTGCCAGCTAGCTGCCCACTGAACTTATTTTTTTCTAAAACTGTCAAACCTGAACATCAAAATAGGGTAGGAACCAAAACTCAGAGATGGGGGCTGGGCCGCTGGGAATAGCCTAGGAAGTAAGAGGGGTGGGGAAATCTGGCTGCATTCTGCTCTGAACACCAGGGAGGAGGCGGGGGCGGGGCTGTCAGGGACACCAAATGATTCAAGAGCTCCAGGAATGGACTTAAGAACAAGAAAATGAACTCAGTCTGGAGAGGGAGCTTGGCTCTGAGTCAAGAATTCCTGAGCTTGGGGGGAAGGAGGAGGAGGGACCAGGCCCCATTGAGAAGCATCTGAGAGGGGGCACATTTGGTGGTTAATTGCCTGATCAGAATACATTAACATGTTGGGGGAGCTGTTTCCTCTGGGCCCTCCTTAGCCACAGCCTGGCAGTGGGATTGTGGGCAAGTCCCTGGGCCTGGGGAGGCCTTCATTTCACCTCTAAAGCAAGGATCCTGACCATGGATGCCAGGTACTGTCATAAAGGGCTCCGAGCTGTCCATCACATGACCACTGACCCCTGCCCCTCACAGCCTCTGTCAAGAGTGACTACCAGGCTTGCTATCTGGAGGTGCCCTTTCCACCCCCAATCACACTGACAGGGCTTGCAAGTCTGCCCCCATGCAAAAGAAGAAGAAGGAGAGAGATTTTCTCTTCTTTGAGTTTGGAGTCTGATGATGGGTTCAAACCTAGCCTCTCTCTGCTATTTACCTTGACCCTAGGCAAGCCAAAGACTCCCAGCCTCAGGATCATAGGCAGCACTTATAAATGTTAATGTTTGATGCTCACAAAAAGCCTACGATGCAAGTGTTATTAGCCTCATTTTACAGGTGAGGGCAGCTAGATGGCGTAATGCATAGAGTCCTGGGCTTGGAATCAAGACGACTTCACCTTCCTGAGTTCAAATCCAGCCTCAGACACTTACTAGTTGGATGACCCTGGGCAACCCTGTTTGCCTCAGTTTCCTCACCTGTAAAATGAGCTGGAGAAGGAAATGGCAAATCATCCCAGCATCTCTGCCGAGAAAACCTCAAATGGGTTCATGAAGAGTCAGGCACAACTGAAACAACTAAACAAGTATGGAAACTGAGGCTAAGAGTTTCTATGGCTTGGCCAGGGAGACACACCTAGTAAATGTCTGAGACAGGATCTGAACTTGTCTTTTTGACTCTGAATCCAGGGCTTTATCCACTGTACCACCTAGCTGGGATAATAACAGCTGGAACTGGCTACTCCACAGGACCATCATGATTAAAGTGTTCTGTGAACCTTAAAACAGCATATGAAGGTGAGCTATTATCTTTCTTCCCATTTGGGGAAACTGAGTTACACAGAAGCTCAAAGGTTCCCAGGAGAAGCTGTTGGGACTCAGAAGACATCCAATATCCTATGCTAAGCCCCAATCCTACCGATCAGTCAGTCAATCAACCAGCATATATTAAATGTCTACTCGGTGCCAGGTACTGGAGAATTTAAAAAAAAAAAAAAGCAAAATGAGTCCCCATTCTCAAAGAGCTCAGTCTAATGAGGAAGCAACATGCAAATAGCTATGTACAAACAAGGATATATATATAGGATAAATCGGGAGTAATGTGAGAGATGAGGCACTAAGATTAAAGATGTCTGCGAAAGGTTTCTTACAGAAGACTTCAGCCGGGACTTGGAAGCATTGGAAGCCAGGAGGCAAAGATGAGGAGAGACAGCATTCCAGGTATGAGGAACAGCCAGGGGAAATGCTGGGGTCATGAGATGGAGGACCAGAAAGGAGGTCAGGTCCTACGGTACAGTGCTGGGAAGGCAGGGGCAGGGGCCGGGTTAACAGGAGCTTGGGAAGCCAAGCAGAGGGTTTTTTAGAAATGATTCTGGGGCAATAAGGAGCCTTTGGGGGAGGGGTGTGCTTTAGGTAAATCACTTTAGGAGCTGAATGGAAGATGACCTGGAGTGGACTCCCACCCAGGAGTGGCCACTGCATTGTCTAGGCCCAAGGTGACAAGAGCCTGCACAGTGTCAGAGGAGAAAGGAGGAGCATACAGAGGTAAAATGGACAGGGATTTGCAACAGTTTTGATACATGGTGTGAGAGCTAGTGGGGAATCCAGGACTCTCAGTGGCTATGAGAAGACCAGCTAACAGAGGACAGTGGTGTTCTTGCCAATAATAGGAAGGTGAGGAATTTGGATGCGTATTTTTGGAAGGGGAAGGGGTGAAAGATAATGAGTTTAATTTTGAATATATTGAGTTTAAAATGTCTACAGAAATGGTGCCAAATTCAAATAGTAAAAAAGGCCATCATACATACAGATCCCTATGGGCCCCCAGTTACTTAGAAAATCACATTTTAACATTATCTATACTCTATTTTATTGGGGTGGGGGCTGCCGGGTGGCATAGAGGCTAGAATGCTGGGCCATGGGTCAGGAAGACTCATCTTCCTGGGTTCAAATCTGGCCTCAGACACGTCCTAACTGTGCGACCTTGGCCAAGTCACTTCACCCTGTTTGCCTCAGTTTCCTCATCTGTTAAACAAGCTGGAGGAGGAAATGGCAAACCATTCCAGTGTCTTTGCCTAGAAAACCCCAAAGGGGGTAACAAAGAGTCAGGTACGACTGAAAAATAACAGAAAAAAACTCTTAGGCTTCCACATAAAGGAAGCCAGAATTCTCTGAGTCAGAGGTGAGGATAAATAGTACAGGGAGAAGGTGAAAAGGTCCAGGTGGGTCTGAGGTCTTCCCCACCTAGGATTTGGAGCCCTCAGGTAGTCCTTCCCTTCTACCCCATCCCAGGGTCTGGGAGGTTTGAAAATACTTTCAATTAAAGCTGCCAAGACCTCTTTCACAACTTGTCTTCAAAGCTCTTATCCAGTAGTCTGGGGCTTGAGCACTGGAACCCCAAGTGCTCTTCCCTGGGCTGGCCTGGAACAGCCTTTCTAGCATTCCACTGGAGATCTGGGCCTTGACTCCGCCTAGATGGGAAGAGACGCCCTTGGGCCTAAAGGGTTCATCTCCACCCAGGGGCCGCCACTTAGCTTGGCTACCTGGAGTCCTACCCCAGGCTGGCTTTCATCTGCTCCTTGTCCCTCCCCTTCACCTCATCCTACACAGGCCACTGACCTAATGATGAAATTGGGCCAGTCACTATCTCCACCCTCATCCCTTCCTGACTCCAGTTTTAGCCCACATGCCAAGCTCTGGGGGCAGATTTAGTGGGAAGTTGAGAAGGTCCTAATAAGGGAAGATTCAATTCCATTCCCTATTCAGTTAAATAATACAACAGATAAGCACCTACTAGGTGCAAGGCAGTTTGCTAACAAAAAATGGAACTCTACCCTCAAGAAGCTTCCATTCTACCAGCCTGGACAGAACACTTGCACACACAGACAGAAAAAGACGGCCTCTTACCATCCACCACCGCTGGACGTCTAGGGGGAGATCCATGTTCTCTTTGGTCCAGACAGGGGAAATGTTGCCGTCGTAGTGACTGTCAAACCAGTCAGAGGCCCCCGTGTCCCCCATGCAGCGGCGGCAGGTGCAGCTTTTGCTCAGAAGGCTCCCCTTGGTGAGCCGCTGCAGGCCCGCGTAGCTTGGCACCAGCTTGACCCGGTGCGTGCTGCCGAGGCCTCCAGAGTCCAGGTAGGGCAGGGTGGCCATGCTGTGGTGGGAGTAGGTGAAAAGGAGAGACATGACAAACACCAGCAGGAAGGCCGTGGAGAGGAACCAGAAACGCAGGGAGCACTTCATGGCTTGGCCGAGGGGGGCGGGACCCCCTGCTGGGGCAGGGGTCACCGGGGTCCCTCCCTCACCAGCTGGCCCCAGCGCTGCCCACCTGCTCTGGCTCCACAGGGAAAGAGCATAGAGGCCCGAGCCACGATAAGGAAGGGGGAGGCCAACGGGGGGGAAAACCCCGTTCTCTCCCTCAGAGGTGAGAAGAAAACAAATCAGGCAATTGTGGCTTCCTCTGAGCTGGAGACTCTGGACCTGCCACTAGCTGGGCCACAGGGGCTGTGCGTCTCCAGCCCCCCCACCAAGGGGGAGGTCAGTCCATGCTAGCCCTCTAGTCCCTTGGGATTGCTGGGCACCAGCTCCAGGAAACCTTCTCTTTGGTGATTCGGAATAGTCCAGTCTGGGGAAGCCGGGGTCCTTGTGGCTCATGGGCAGACTCTGAGGCTGTCCCTCTCTCCCCTGCACCAGGGGAGCTTGCTCTGACCCCCTGGGGAAACCAAGGATTCCAACCAGAATAGAAAACTCGACACGTGGGACAGGGTGTGTGGAGAAGGGCACAAAGAGGCGTCAGAGAACCAGAGCCCTGGCCCCAAGTTCACGTGATCCTAATCCCTCTGGGCAAGGAGAGGGGAGGACCAGGCCCTTGATTCTTAGAGGACTGGGGAAAAAAAAACCAACATCAGCAGGCTGACAAGGTTTCAAGGACACTCAGTGGAGGGTGACAACATTCCATGTTACCTCAAAACTTGCCCTCTCCTTCTCCACCTAAGCCTCCCCAACTCTGAGGCTGCAAACACCTTGGCCCAGGCTGCCCAAATGACTACAATGTGCTCATTCCAGAGGTGCGGTGCCCCCGTCACTGGCAAACACACTGGACGTCCCTCTGGTCTCTCCTCCGTCTTCCCAGCAGTGCTGGCCGGGGTTCAGCTGCCCCTCTGCCCATTCCTGCTCCCCGGTGGCTGTGTCCTCAGCTGAAGGAGCTTTCAGTAATCCCCTGGCAGCCGCTGCTGGTCAGATGCAGGTCTGCTGAAACTGCAGAGAAGAAAAACACTGATGTACAGATAACATTCTTTGCCACCACCACCTCTGCCCTCGTGTTGCCCCTACCCCAACCCCCACCGCCACTGTGTTGTTGTTCAGTTGTATCTGACTCTTTGCGACCCCACTTGGAGTTTTCTTGGCAGAGATACTAGAAGGGTTTGCCATTTCCCCCTCCAGTTCATTTTACACATGGGGAAACTGAGGCAAACAGAGTTAAGTGACTTGTCCAGGGTTACACAGCTACTAAGTGCCTGAGGCTGGATGTGAACTCACGAATTTTGAAATTTGAACTCTACAGTGTGGTATAATGTCTAGAGGCTGGGTTTAGAGTCAAGAAGACCTAGATTCAAATTCAGTCTCAGATACTTACTAGCTATGAGACCATGGGTAAGTTACTTAAATGCTCTGTGCCTCAGTCTCCTCGTCTGTAAAATTAGTGGCTTGAATGAGATGGCTTCTAAATCCTTTCCAGTTCTAAGTCTATGACCCAAAGAAAAGAAACGCCAGAAGAGGGGAGCCCCCTCAACCATATAGGGGCCATACTAGAAACAGATCCCATCTCCCTTTACATCAACACATCTTAGCCGATGTGTAAAATAAGTCCCCGAGAAGTTCAATGCCATGTTAAGGTCACACAGAAAGACACTGGCCAAGCTTAGATGAGGCAGCTAGATTGATCGATAGTGTTATTAATGATTATTTCTATGTGCTGGGCACCGTGCTACTTTAGATATTTCCTTGGTCTGTTGGTTCCTAAATGACAAGTGATAAGTTGTGACCATTCCCAATTGCTCCAGGGTCTGTGTGTTTTGTTTCGGTTTTTTTTTTTTGGGGGGGGGGCCCTCCAGTGAGCGAAGAGGCCCATTGCTGGTCCAACCCAATCTGCCTCTTTATTTCCTGTTTTTTGCGGAGGGAGATCTTTTTTTTTTTCGTTTTTTTAATAGCATTTTTTCCAATTACATGTAAAGACAAATTTTATCATTTTTTGGGTCTTTTGGTAATTTTTTTTACTTTAAGCTTTAATACAAAATGAAAAAAGAAAAAAACAAAACATAAGAGAGGATTCAATATAAAATAATACATTTCCATTTCAAGAAAAACCTATATGGGGCAGCTAGGTGGCTCAGTGAATAGAACACCAGTCCTGGAGTCAGGGGGACCTGAGTTAGAATCTGACCTCAGACACTTGACACTTAGCAGCTGGGTGTCCTTAAGCAAGTCACTTAACCTCAATTGCCTTGCCTTCCCCCTCCAAAAAAAAAAAAACCCTATATAATAAATACTACGAATTTTTTCCAGTGCTGCCCAGCTTTTCTTTGTTCCTTGTTGGCTTTTTTTTTTGTTCTCTGCTGTATACTTTTTGCTATGATAATTTCTTGTAATATTGTATCAAGATTTTTTCATATTGTAATTTTCAGATAGTCCAACTGTTCTTATATTCTTTCTCCTCAGTCTGTTCTCCAGATCAGTTGTTTTTCTGATGCATCATTTCACCTCCTCTTCTATTTTTTCATTTATTAAATTTTGTTTTAAGATTTCTTGGTGTCTTAGAATGTCATTAGCTTCCCCTTGCCCAATTCAAGTTTCCAAGGAATTATTTTCTTCTTTAAGTATTTGCTTCTCTATTTCAAGTTGACTTTCTTTTCATAATTTTCTTGATTTTCTTGGATTGCTCTTCTTTTTTAAAAAAATTTTTCCTCTATCTCTCTTATTTGGATTTTAAAGTCCTTTACAAGTTCTTCCAAGAACTTTTTGTGCTTGGGACTATTTGCTGTTTCTCACTGAAAAAAGAGTGGGTTTTTTTTAGCTCCATTATCTTCCTCTGTATTGAACCCAGATCTCCTCTATCCCCATAGTAACTTGGGTTCTTTCTCCTTTGCTTACTCATTTTTATTTGTTTTTTGTTTTATTTTGTTTTTAGCAGCTATCAGTGTAATCAGGTTGTAGTCCTGAGATATAGGGAATGATGCTCCAAACCTCAGGTCCTTCTTACTGTTATTTTCTGAGGTCTGTCTGGGGACCCAACCTTGGACTCTCCTCTCCACTCCTAAGCCAAGGCTAGGGCCCCGGGCCACACTGTCCAGCAGATGATCTTGCTCTGCCATCCCTGTGGTGGCTGCAAACTATAGCTGTCCTTTCTGCCCCAGAACTGAAACCAGAGACTCTGGTCTCCTGCAAGTGCCCACAACCAACAGGTTCCCCGACCTTTGCTACTGCACTAACCAGGTGTGTGCTAGCTCCTTCTCTAGAAGCCACAGCCCTGGACACTGGTCAGCACAGGTGTGCTTGCCGTTCCTCTACAACAGAGGGTCCTTCAGTCTCCTACTCAACCTCACACTCCCCACACGCAACTGCAAAATCAAAGTTTATAAGGCTAAGACTCTCCACCCAGCTGCCCCCAGGGCTAGTTGTTTGGTGAATCCCGGCAGGGTGGCCTGGAAGTATTTGTACTTCATTAAGGCCAGACTGGTCTTTCCTGCAGTCTTCTCAAATTGTCTTAGGAGGACAACTGCTTTATTCCATGTTTATTTCTGCTGCTCTGAGGCGATGGTCTGTCTTTTTTTGTGGAGGAAATTTGGAGAGTCAAAAGTTTTCTGACCTACTCTGCCATCTTCCCAAGAATCCTCTCTGCCATTTGCTTTTAACAGAAGTTCTGAGGCTGCAGTCAATGTTTCCTGGGCCAGGCTGGAGGCCAGAGGTGTAGACCATAGCACCACCAAACCACATTCAAATGGACTTCCTATATGATTTTAATGGGTTGATATGTTCATTTTTTAAAAAAGAAATCTAGAAACATATGTGGTTTTCTAAGTCAATTTGTGGCCAGTGGGCATCCTTACAGATAGTTTAGTGAGGGGGCTCCTGGAAGTCACCATTGGTATCTATGCTGAGCACGGGTGTCCCAGGGGCCAGTCAGTGAGTGGGCTGGGAGAGGATTCCAGTTGTCCTGTCTCCCAGACCTCCATTTCCCTCCCTTGACCTGTCCACCATGGTGTTTGTCTTGATTTTCTGGTATCAGACCCATAGCCTCAGCCTTTCTTCATAAACTCCACTGACTCCATGCCAAATTCCCAGCCAACTTTCGTCTCTGGGGGCCTCCCTCTTCTAGTTCTGTGGCTGATCAGAGCACAGCCCAGCTCAATCAATGAGCCTGGGCATACCTGGAGCTCTATCTCCAGGCGGCCACAGCACTCACTCCCTGCAGCCCAAAGGGTTTCCTTTCTCCCTGGGTGGAGGCAGGTTAAGAGAAAAGAAGAAACCATTTCCCAAGAAACAAAAGACCAGATTGCCTAGATGTCACCATGCTAGAACCCAGGAGTCAGGAAGCCCCATCTTTCCTGAGTTCAAATCCAGCCTCAGACACTTACTGGCTATATGATCCTGGGCAAGTCACTTAACCCGGTTTGCCTCAGTTTCCTCATCAGTAAAATAAACTGGAGAAAGAAACAGCAAACCGCTCCAGTACTTTGCCAAGAAAGCCCCAGATGGGATCACAAAGAGTCAGAAACAAGTGAAATGACTGACCTGAAGGCCTGATGAGGTTAAATGCTTTGGCCAAGGTCACACAGATAGCCAAGAGCAGAGTTGGGATGTGAGCCTCATCCCACCATTAAGTAAAGTGAAAAATGGGAAGATGACAAATGCCTGGGAAAAATCACAGAGGGCAAAACTGCCCCAAGGACAAGATCAAGAAAACATGAATAACTACCAACCCTGGGCCTCCTTGCTCTGTAAATGACCTTTGAGAATAATCTACATATACATACACGTATCCCTTCCCAATCCTCCTCAATTTGAGTGCCTTCCCTCTGAATTTTTCTCCAATTTATCTTGTAGATGTCTTGTTTCTACATAGTTATTTACAAGTCATCTCTCTCATTAGGACGTAAGCTCTTAGATGGCAGACACTGGGTTTTGCCTATTCATTCCCACTGCTTAGCACAGAGCCTGGCACATAATTTTTTTGTTGTTGTTCAGTCATCTCAGCCATGTCTGACTCTTTGTTCTTGGCAGAGACACTGGAGTGGTTTCCCATTTCCTTTTCCAACTCATTTTACAGATGAGGAAACTGAGGCAAACAGGGTGAAGTGACTTGCCCAGGGTCACACAGCTAGTAAGTATCCGAGGCTGCATTTGAATTCAGGGAGATGATTCTTCCTAATTCCAGGCCTTGCACTCTATCTCACTGTGCCACCTAGCTGTCCTTGGTATTCAATCAACCCTTCTTGACAACACATATTTCTTCATGAAAATATGAAAAGAGAAAAGACAGGCTTTCCCAAATGAATTCCTCAAGCAGACCATATCTTCCCAGTCACACACGACTGAAAGATGCAGAGAATACAGGATCCCACCATGTTGACTGTTCATTGATTTTTGAAAAACTGAATCAGCAAAATGCAGCTTAAGAGCCCCCCTTCAACAGAGTCTCATGCATATGTTAAGACCCTACGCAACCCCAGAGACAGCTTTGTTCAAGGATCCTCTTAAGCATAAAGCAGGGAGATATAATTTTTGCCAAAGAGGCCGCTGTCAGTCGCTGAAGGTGCCTTATACAGAAAACACAGAGAACAAGGGATTCCCCGATAGAACCTTTTGGTGTGTAATTATAGATGTCTCTGACTACACGCTGGTGAAATGTATGGAGCCCTTCTACATAGGAAAAAAAATGTTTCTAAGTGCATAAAATAAAGCACATAGGATTACCAAGGGAATGAATTCTAGTGAAATTCAGATGCCAACATATATCAAAAGACCAAGTTCCTGGCCCCCAGGTTAAGGATCCCTGCTATAAATAGACAGTAAAGTCCTCCAGATAACTCCTGTTTATGGATATTGATCTTGTGGTAACTGCATTAATCCCCAGAGTATGAAAAGAACTAACTCCTCAACAAAATTCACAACCCCTAAAGAAAGACTCTTAACAATCCACGCAAGGAAGAAAAAAAAAATCCTAACCTATATAGACAAAACTGCTCCTAGCCTTCCTCATCCTTTCCAATTTCCTGGGTATAAGGTAAAACATAGGGATTGTTTTGATTTGTACTTTTCTTCTGATTTATAATTTAGAGCAATATTTCATATGGTTATTTTGTCTTTTGATCAGACCTGTGATTTCATGGAGTAGAGAAGTCCCAGTGACGAGCTTTCTCTTCCAACAGAGATCAAGTACCTTTCTCTACAACTTAGGAGTCTTAGTCGGGTCACTGAAAGAAAGATGACGTGATTCACCTGGGGTCACGGTAGGTACATGAAGCAGGACCCCAACCCTGATCTTCTCAACTCTGAGACTAGCTCTTAATCCACTATGCCATATGGTTAATAGTTCAAAACTCTCCTTTTGAGAAGATGGGAATTGTCAATTATGGAGGGTTATAGAAAGAAAGACACATTGATGCATTGTTGGTGAAGTTGTGATTTGGTCCAACTAGTCTAGAAAGCAATTTGGAATTATGTGAAGACAAAATGACTAATATGGAAATATGATTTACATGATTACACACATAACCTATATCAGATTGCTTACTATCTCAGGGAGAGGAGAGGGGAGGGAGGGAGGGAGAATTTGGAACTCAAATTCTTTTAAAAAAGAACATTAAAATTGTTTTTACATGTAATTGGGGGAAATAAAATATTATTTTAAAAAAGCAATTATGTATAAATAAATGTTTAAAAAAGGACTTAGAAGAAAATGACTAAAATGTTCACATTTTTTACTCCAGAGATCCTATTGCTATGCACATGCCCTAAGAGAGTCAATAACTAAAAAAAAAAAAAAAAGGTTCCACCTCCTCCAAAGAATTTATAGTACTACTTATCGTAGTAGCAAAGGACTAGGGAGAAAAAGTAGATGCCACAGCGGAATAGCTAAACAAGTTAAGGTACATGGATGAAATGGACTATTACCTTACTTTAAGAAATGATGAATACAAAGAAGTATGGAAAAACTTACTCAAACTGATGCAAAGCGCAATAAAGAAAACCAGGAAAACAATATACACACAACACCAATGGAAAGACCACCACCAACAATAGCAACAAAAAGCAATCAAAACTGAAAGCTGCGAAATCATAATGACCAAATTTGGCCCAAAGAAGAGATATGAAGGCACCTCCCTCCCTCCTTTGCAGAAGTGTAGGATCATGGTTGTGGGACACTGCAGATAACATCAGACTTTTTCAGGGTGTCAGTTTTGCTGTATTTCCTTCCTGTTTATTCTTTGGTATAAGAGACAGCTCTCTGGGAGGAAGTAAGCAGAAGGATATATTGATGAATATAAGTGATATAAAAACCAAAAAAACAGCAACTTTTTTTAAAAATCCATACAAGAAAACCCAAATGGATGAAGAATAGTTCTTGCTAAGACCAGGATGTATGATAGGATCAGCACCCAGTGATGAGCATCCCTCTTCCCCCAAATCTGAGAGTTCATCAGTACGTTTATCTTGGAGAAGCACTGCAGATAGCAATGAGGCGGACTGCATAGGAGGAAGGAGGCAAGCTGAATTGCACTGGGGGAAATCCACAGCACTTTTAACAACCACGAGCTTTCAAATGCCAATATTCTGCTGGGGGTGCTATAGAATTGTCAATCACAGAATTCTGCAATCTCTGAAGAATTAAAATTGCAAATGATGATAGACACACAGAGAGGATATAAATAGGCTGCCACATGTTCCTGATGGTATCCAATAATATCATCTGTTCCACTTTTTAATTTAAAATTTTTTTAAAAGTCTGAACTTAACAAACAACAAATAAAACAAGTATTTTCATAGACATTTTTCTCCACTTGTTGAGTAAAAGTCATCACCTGGTTAATGTGTGATGATGATAAGATGTGGGCTGGCCATGGAGAGAGAGAGTCTGAGACAGTGGTGGGGAACCTGAGGCCTCAAGGCTGCATGTGGCCCTCTAGGTCCTCAGGTACGGCCCTTTGACTGAATCCAAACTTCACAGAACAAATCCTTTTATTAAGGGGATTTGTTCTGTAAGGTTTGGATTCAGTCAAAGGCCTGGAGGCTGCAGGTTCCCCACCCCTGAGGGCTCTCCATTGTGGCCTAGACTAGGGGAAGGCCTCTAGTCCATCACGTAGCTTCTCTATAGAGGATCTGGACAAGAATTGCAGAGGAGGAGAAGATATGGATGGCTGCTTCACTGCTGAGGTCAATGCAGAGGTCCAGGTTGCCAAGCTGAGGAATGGCTTGCCAAAAGCCACATGATCCTTTCCCAATCCTCTAAGGTGGGAAATAAACCCAAGCTGAAAGGATGGGTAGGTTTGGCTGACAGAAAGAACCATACTTTAAGCCCTGAACCCAAGTTCCTTAGAACAGATAAGGACAGGGTAATTCTTAACCAAAAGTGACATCAGCTCTTCCCCTTTCCCCCTGCAGCTTAGTTTGCAAAAGTTGCTGGTTTGAGCAATCTGGAGTGGGTGGATTACCAGTGCATGGGAAAAGGCGTGTAAACAAGCTTGAGGAACCAGCTGTTTGTTAAGTGAACTTGGTTGTCAGCGTTCCCAAGTCTGCAACTCATTATGTGATGATGCCAGAGAAAGAAAGATGAAGTGTCCAAGGAGATGCAACCAAACCCTACCTGCGCATTGATATCTGGAAAGGAGGAACTGTGGCTGGAAGACAAGGGGGAGAGAGAAGGAAGATAGCAGGCTAGGTAAAGTTTCACTTTTCCAAGTTCTTGGAGATTGAGCACAAGGATCACAGATTTTTTTTTGTCATCTGAAAATTATTGATATATTTTGTTTTTGTATCACTTCTATTTCCCAATATTACCCTCTTCTGCCCAACTTTGAGAGCCATCCCTTAACAAAGAATTTAAAAGTGTGGGGGGGTATCAGATTACATGCCTTCTGGAGGGAAGGGGGAAGGAAGGGGAGGGAGAGAAAATTTGGAACTCAAAAACTTGTGGAACTGAGTGTTGTAAACTAAAAATAAAAAAGAAATTAAAAAAAGAAAAAAAAGGGGGGGGGCAGGGAGCAGTTCAGCAGAGCTAACCAAGGCATTAATTAAATCTGACCACATGTGTGATGTCCAGCCTCCATAGTCCCCTACCTCTGCAGGGAGGTGCATTCTTACGCTTGGTCATTATATAATTACATATCATTTAGTTTCAGTGGAAAGACAGCTGGACCTTAAGAGAACTAGGTTCAAGTTACAGCTACAACACTAATTAGCTATTTAACTTTGGGCATGTCTCTATCTTCTCTCAGTCAGCCTCAACTTGTTCATCTATAAAATGGGAAGAATAACCAGCCTGTCTACTTTATGGGATTCCAGTGAAGATCAAATTAGATCATGTCTAAAAGAGTTTCACAAACTGGAAAGCATTATGCAAATGTAAGGCATTATTAGTGTCATTATTCTAAGAGAATTCCTGTCCCAACTGCCTTCCCCACTTCTTACTCTGTTTCCAGGACCTAGGACCCAGTCTTGGCTGAAGGTACTCAGATCGCTCCAGGCCACAAGCAGAAAGGACTATTTGGGTCATTAGGGTCCCCAACTAGAGGAGAGCAATTCTACTTCTTCCCCCATGTTGGTCTATCTTCTCTTTCCTGCTTATTCCTGCTGGTCTTAGCCACCACCTCCAGTTTTTGGCAAAGACCCAGCCCCCTTTCTCCTGTCAGAGAATGAGAGCCCGGAAAGAAATTCTCAGCAGCACCAGATTAGAGAAAGGATTAATGGCATCAAAGGGTTGTAAGCAGGTGGCAATGGTGGACTCTATCGAGAAGCAAAGTGAAATGAGGGCTCTGAGGAGAGGCTTAGAACTTGACTCTCTCCCTTCCTAGTTTGCCAGCCTAATGGCACACTGCTACTCTGGCTAGGGTAGATGAGCTCCCAGGTCCTGCCTCAGACAGGGAGTGGGGCAATCCCATGGCAGTGTATCTGCCCAAGGATGAAATGGTACAAGACCAAATGATCTCTTCAAGGCCAAGGTAGCAGCAATAGGAGGTCCTGGTCCTAAGTCGCCCACAGGAGGGACCAGGGCATTAACCTAAGTAGGCATAGCAAAGCACTGTTCTAGATCATTGTGACTGAACATTGTCTTCTTGGCAGACAGAAAGCCAAGGCATCAAAATGAAGCACAGGACTTGGCTAGGAGTCAAGGTGGGGGTAGGGTAGGGGTAAGGTCAGGCCACAGGCTGAGGAAAGAAAAGCTCAATTCATCCCACTGCCCTTAGCATCCAATCCCATGGAAGCCGTGGACCACATTCCCCAACAACGCCCCCCCCCCCCAACTCTTCAGTGTATTTTGACCTGGGTATGCCCTGGCCTGAGGGCCCCTCCCCCAAACACCTATCACCTACAACCAAAGGGCTGCTCCAGCTTGAGGCTGATATCAAGGCTCTATGTTCTGTCCCTGCCTCCCTGTCATGCCAGCACCACCTGGGCTGTGCCCAGCCCAGCAGATCCAACTGCCATCTGGAGAGAGGCTGGTATCCCAAAAGCCTGCCCCAGCCAGGGATGCCATCTGGAGCAAGCCCAGTATCTTTTGGGAATCAGCTGAAAAGTCTCACTCCCAACTCCCCAGAAGCACGCCCTCATACATCTGGGAACTGGTTGCTTCATCCCCAATAGCGTGGTTAGTTTGAGCCATAGACATTGTGAAACCTCGACACTGGCCTGGGGTCCTACATCCATAACTGTTGCAGCAGAAAGGGAGACAGAACCTTTTCTTCATCACTCTATCCCATAGTTAACTGACCCTTCCTAGCTCCATCAAGAAGATAGGCAGGAGGAAATAAAATAGCCAAATGGTCCACAGCCTTTGACCCAGAAGTCCTACAGGCAGTCAGTGACATAGGGAGCCCCATGTGCCGAAAAAGTACCAAGGAGATACCCATCGATTGGGAAAGGGCAAAACCGAGGTATATGAATGTAATGGAATATGACAGTGCTCTGAGAAGCAACAAGGAGGCTGACTATGGAGAAGCATGGAAAGACTTACATAAACTGATGCAGAATGAAGTAAAGAGCCAGGAAACAATGTACACAGTGGTTGCCACAATGTAAATGGAGAGAAATACCACCCAACAATCAAAAACGAATGTTGCGAAATTACAAAGATGAGATAAGAGAAGATACTTCCTTTGCGGAAGCTAGAAGGAGGCATGCAGACCGTGAGTGTGGGTTTTTTGGTTTTTCTTTTTTTTAAATGATGAGTGGTTTTACTGAAATTTTTTTTCTTCCTCTTTTTTCTTTGTTTTTAGAGATGGCTCCCCGGGAGGAAGGGGGTAGAATACAGAGGGAAATCTAGGGCTGATAGATAAAAACACAAGACAGCAATAAAAATCTATTTTTTAAAGGGGGCAATGAGTTTTGTCCCCCAGGAATCCTCTACTTCTGCCCTATATCTGTCTCCTCTCAAAAACACTGCATAAACCTTCCAGCATCAAATCTCATCCTCTCATACCCTGCTCTGGGTCTTCCTACCAATTGCCCTGGGCAATTTTGGGGAGCAGGCATATTTGGTCACCCGCTCTCTGCTTGCTCCCAATGGCCCTCCTCCTTCCCAGGCCCTCAGTAGCCCCAAGCTACCTCTCCGGTCACAGAAGAAAGGACCTGCTAAAGCCATTGCCCAAAGGCTTTCGGGATTGAATGTTACCCTTTCCAAAGGGATTTGCATTGATCAAAAGGACCCCTGAAGAAGGATAATTTTTAACCCTAAGGAACAATATTTTAATGGTTGTATTTCCGGCACAGTGGCACCAGGAGAATGTCCCTTCCTAGCACACCTCCGCCCCCTCAGCACATCCTTAGGAAATTATCTCAACTTCCTAGGACCAGCTCTACTTTTTGCCTTCTCTCCTGGTGGCTCCCCTCCCTAGTGCTCTAAAGGTTTTTGCACACTCATTCCACCTGGACCAAGAATGGAAGTCGAAGATGTGTAAACAAAATAAACACCCAAAGTTTGCTCAATAGTTGAGCAAACAAAGAATGAAGGGGGCAGAGAGGGGGGTGGGGGGAGATAATTAAGGGGAATTAAAAACCAGTGAGAGATTAGGAGAGCTCCAGTGAAACTCACCTTTCTTTCCAGCTGTCCTGGCCTTTCCACATTTGAAGTTTCTTCTTAAAGGACCAAACTATTTGTACCAGGGAGTTTCTGATTCCTGGCAACTCCCCACCCCAGAGAGAGCTCCCTCCTCTTGGGAGAGAAAACTATGAAACCATCTCTTCCACGAAGCCTAAACTCTCCTGCCAGCAAATTCGGGCAGGCTGATTTTGATAGCCTGTGGCAAGCTGATAAACGGTTCTAATTAAAACGGCCCCTCCCAGCCTCATTCCGCTCCAGAAGAGGAAGGCCTGGGGAAGGGCTAAAGGGAGCCCAGGCCGCAGTAAAGCTCTGAGGACCAGGCAGGCCTTTATAACGGGGGTGGGGGGGGCACTACCATCACCTCCTCCCTTCCCCACCGGCTGGCTTTGTGTCACAGCTGGTTTTTCATACCGCTAGTAAAAAGCTCACTTTTGCTGCAGAGACAGCAGGGCCTGAAAAGGCCTCTACAGGCTCTCCCGGGCTCTGGCCTGACATCAGTACAGCTGATGTCAAGGACCCAGGAGGCCCGTGGCTAGGGAACCCAGAGGGAACTTTCAACATTCTGGTCTAGAGGGTTAAAACACTGGAGACAGGAAGCCTGGCTGGCCTTGAAAATCTCACCTCTGACACATCCTGGCTGTGGGACCCTAGGTAAGTCATTTAACTTTCTGGTGTCCCCAGGCAACACTCTAAGACTGTAAATTAACAGGTGCCAATTTACTTTGATAGGGAAGGGCACAAGCATTTATTAAGTGCCTACTCTGTGTCAGACGCTTCACAATTATCATCAGATTTGATTCTCACGAGAGACAATCCTGGGAGGTAGGGGCTATTATTATCCTGATTTTACAGATGAGGAACCTTGAGGCAAACAGGGGGTCATATACTCAAGTCTTCCTGACTCAGGACCTAGTGTTCTATTCACTGCCAGCGCTATTCTCCCCATTTTACCACTGAGGAAACTGAGGCAGATGGCATTTGAGTGACTTGTAGCCAGTATGTATCTGAAGCAGGATTTGAACTTCTTGACTCTGGGTCCAGAGCTCTATGCACTGCCCTAACAGCTTCCCAGAGACCAGAAGATCTGCCGGGTCCTGAGTCATGCCCCAGGGGTCAATGAGATTTTGTGAATCCTGCAGAAAGTTCCCGCTTCATTTAAGGGTGGGAGAAAGCTTTTGGGAGAAAGTGAGGATTTGGATCTCTAGGTCTTCAAGCTATGAAGGACTTTAAGGGAAGTCATGTGACAGGCTGGCTCTCCCCCAGTTCCTAATGCCCCAAATTCTCCCTCCAGTGCCTGTTGCCCGAGCAAGGGACTTCTCTGTGACCTCATCACTTTGGGGTAGCACCAAATGAGAGGGTCTAGAGGCCCGATGCTATCATCTTCCCTTTGCTACTTGGTGAGTAACCCTGAGATAGTCACTTTCACTCCGTCAATCTCTTTCCTGGGTAATAACCAATCATAATAAAATGGAGCATTCCCATGGCCCTCCAAGCACACAGTACATAGGTATTATCTTAGAGGATCTTCCCACCAGCTTACTATTATTATCTGCAGTTTACAGATAAGGAAACAGGCTTAGAGGGCGACTGGCCCACCGTCACACTGTTAGTTGGCATCTTCCTGTCGCCAAGCCCAGTAAGTGATCTGACCGATGTTCCACCTAGCTGCCAAAATGATATGAAAGTCTAATCCCTGGTTAGGCAGGGCTTGGATAAGGCCGGCTGGAGACAAAATGGATTGTCTCTGGTGCTACTGCTGTCTCTCCGCACCTAACCCTGGCTGGGTTCTGGACCTTTCCTGACATCCTCCCTTTTCATTACTGGTTCTATAATCCATTCTCCTGGACCCCGATTTTAGGCTGACAAATCTTGGGGCTTTAAAAGTCTTTTTTTAAATTTCTTTTTCTTTTAAAAGGGAGCCTTCAAAGCCTTAATCTAAAGGAGAGACTCAAATGGTGGGAATCTACTGCACTGTGATAAGTGCCCACCCAGGCAGGGTTTATTTGGCATCGGACTAGCACCAAGACCACAGAGAAGAGATATACCCGAGGCAAGGCCATTTCAGTATAAGGAGAATCTCCCAGGCAGGCCTAAGCCTCAGAAAAAATATGAAATAAAGATTTTATCTTCCTTGCCCCTAGTTTCTCCCTTCCATCCTTTTTATGACTTTTGCTGATGTCTTCAATGTCTCTTCCTTCCAGGTATGTGGGATTTTCTCTCCTAGTCTCAGTAAGAGATCTGAAAAAACTTATTCATATGAAGCCAAGTCCTAATGAGTTTTCCCTTCCAAGAGTATTTGTATTTTAATGAAAAGCAAAGATTTAAGCCAAAGGAATGACTCTCTAATGGTGTACTTTTGAGTGGGCAGAGAAGGGTTTGGGGCTGGACAGCAATACGCAAATATCTAAGGATTTTCTGATAAGGACAGTTGCCAACCATACTTTTCAGAGACCTCAGGGCATAATGTGAGATCGGGTGAAGAGATTTAGAGGAAGAGCCTCAGGGTAGACTCCACACCTTACTAGGGCTGTGGCCTAGGGCCAGCTGCTTCCCGGCCAGAGCCTCAGTTTCCATATTTGTAAAACAAAAGGGTTGCCCTCGACTATCTCCAAAGCTTCTTCCAGTTTTCAATTCCATGAGCTCATTCCAAAGATCCACCCTGCCACAAGCCTCGGAGGACAGAAGGTCTGCCAACATTCTGCTTTGTTTCTTGCCAGTCCCAACATGAAACTCTGGGAGGGGAGAGCGTCCTTGTAGGCTAGAATAGAGAAGGCGCCTCAAAGTCCTTGCAGCTTTTCCATTTTTCCCTGATAAAGCGACAGGAATTCACCGGCACTAGCCCAACAGCTGGAAAATGAGCCCAATTTCCTGGAATCATTGTGAAATTAATCCAGGGGACACTCACCCAGTTCATGGCCCTTCTCCCAGAAAGGCAGAGCTCATTGGTTTGATGCTGTAATGGCAGAATCTGCAGGCAGGCAACAAGGGCCCTGTCCTTCTGCACCCTTGAGGACAAATGTACATGAGGCTGGGTGGAGGGAGTGGAGAGGGCAGGAAGATGGGCTTCTTCTGGTAGCTACATCAGCAAATCAGGAGTTATTTTCCCAGCTCTAGAATAACATAATTACTGTATCTCACCATATACTTTGGGCTTTCCTCTCCTAAAGTTTAGGGTCTGACTTAACTGAACTTTAAACAAAATCTTTAACTTTAACTGAAATCTCAGTTACAAAGTCAGTCCCTTTGGGCTTTGCAGGTATAAACATTATGCTGTTTACTGATTCAGGGATCTGGGAAGAGATGCCAGGATGTCTTCCCAGGAGGAGCCTGGAGGCAGTGACACAGACCTCAAGGACTCCAGGGAATGAAGCTTATCTTTTCATCATAGCTCAGTGAACCTTTGCTGCCACATACTGTGTGTGGGGGGGGGGGGGGGGAAGGGGAGGTGGGAAGGAAAAGGGCTTAAGAGAACTCTGAGTGATTTAACCCAAGGTCATATTTATTATATAAATATGATATAATAAATTAGTAGAGCTGACATTAGGCTTTTTAGCTATAGGCTGTTTGTCAACAAACAGCCTATATGTACTATGTAACGTACTATGTAAGTAGCCGCTGTGTCAAGCATCAGGGCTACAAGAAAGGCAAACATGTCCCTGCACTCAAGAGCCCTGAATTCTAATGGGACCAAGTAAGGCAGCTGGGAAACACCTGATCTCAAGCCATCAGCTTCCTTGAGACTCCAGACTCAGAGTACAAGGGCTCCTACCCACAGCACAAATAACTTCCAACTGATGGGATTTAGACTGTGGGAGCCCCCTTGACCTCTCCTAGAATCTTCCCACTAGATCTAGATAAGCTTTTCATTATCGCTAGCCCCAAATCTCTACCTAGCCTAGCCCTCTATTGTCCCGCTGCTTCCTACCTTTCATCCCATCAAAATCCCATTCTCTTGGTTCCTGGAGTCTGTCACCCCAGTCCCATCTGTACACCTCCTCCCATCACCCCAGACTACCTGACCACCCCTAGATCCCTCCCACAATCTTTCTATATCTAAATCTCATCTTGCCTCCATGAAGGCAGGCGCTCAGATTCAATCTAGCTCAGCTTAGATTCCATTTGGCCCACCTGGCATTAGCATCACAAATGCTCAGGCTCCCTAAGAATCTACCCATCACAGCGAATCCTTAATAAACTTTGGCTGAGAAGGCTTGAGTTGAATTCATTCGGCAGGACTTGGTGCATCGGTATTTTGGGGTCTCGAGTACCCCTAAAAACATATGGTTCCCAAAGATTATCTGGACCCAACCACTTTGCATCCTTCTGAGGTTTGCTTTGATGCTAACTCCATGTCCTTCTCCTCCCTGGCCCCTGAGCTTCGAGTCCCCATTGGTGAAACTTCATGATGACCCTAGCCCACAAACTCTGAAAGAATGGGGTAATTTTTTTTGTGGGGTGGGGGGGGGTGGTATCTTCTCTTCCATTCAGTGAGCTGCTGAGGATAGGCCCTACACCTGGTTCTTTCTCATTCTGTTCTGGGGAGAGATCGGACAAAACAGTTTTATTTCCCAAACACCTACCCAGGGATCTTGACTTTTTTTGTCTCTCGGATCCTTTTGGCAACAGTCAGGTGAAGCCTATGGATCCCCTGGTGACTGTGCGCAGCCCTCCCTCACTTAAATCCAATTGCACATCATGGCATCAACTCCTTGATATCATGGTCTTCTTCAAGAATGAAGGACAAATAACGATAGACCCCCTTCTCAGAACAGCATTTTCAAAGGCACAACATAAATGAATTGGATTATGAAGAAAAACAATTACATTGAAATATAGTTGACAAAATTTTTTTTTAACATTTTCATACCTCAGGTTAAGGACCTTTGACCTAGACTACCCTTTCCCCACCCCAACACCCATCCCAGATACCTTCCACCTGATGCCAGATGGTCTCTGCTCAGGGCCTCCTGCCACAAAAGCTTTCATTAATATGGTTGAACCCAGCTTCAACTCGTCCTTGGGAACAGCTGGAAGCTACTAACACACTCTCTTCCTCTCCTCCCTATCCCCTCTCCACCCCCCCACCCCCACCCCTAAAGCTCTACACAGCATCCTAGGGAAAAGAATATGCTTTTAGCTGGGCCCTGACTTCCCCAGGGCTGGGCTTGGGGACCTCTGATTGGAGAGAAATACTAGCAAGTATTAGGCCAAAGAAAACAGTTACTGGGAGCTCTGAGCTCCACTCTGCTGGGCCTCAGGCCATGTGGAAGGGCAAAGGGGCTCCCGAGTCTCCAGACAGAGGAGAGAACAAGCCCCCCTGCTCACTTGTTACCTTAGCAAAAGCTCATTCAAGTAAGAAGTCTATCCACAACTGGTTATCTATCCTCAGCAGCCCACTGGATGGAAGATAACCACCCCCCCCCCCCCCCCCCCCCCACAAAAAAACTACCCCATTCCCTCAGTTCATGAGCTAGGGTCATCATGAAGTTTCACCAAGGTGATTATGAAACTCAGGGGCCAGGGAGGGAGGAGGAGTAGGACACAGAGATAGCATCAAAGCAGGCCTCAGAAGGATGCAAAGTGGTCTGGCCCAGTTAATCTTCTGGTGGCCTTCAGGGAGAAAGCTAGGGATGAGATGAAACTGGGGCTCAGGCACAACCTAACCGGAATTTACAGGATCAAAACCAAGCCTAGACCAGGGTCCCCCTCCCCCTCCCTCCAAGGGATCCGTGGAGAGATTTCAGAGATAAGAGGTAATATTTGTAAAGCACATAGCACAGTACCTGGTACACAGCAGGCACTTAACAAAAGTTTATTCCATCCATCCATCTATCCATCCTCGGGGTCTGTGAACCTGGGGAAAAGAAAAACCTCACATCTTTGTTCTAATCTAATTGGTTTCTTTTGTAATCCAGCGCATTTTATTTTATTCCTTTAAAAACATGATTTTGAAAAGGGGCCCATGGGCTTCACCCAACTGTGTCGTCGAAAGGAGTCCAGGACACAAAGAGCTTAAGATGACAAAAGAAAACTGAATTTAGACCCTTACTTTCTATGTAACCTTCGGCAAATCACGGGTCTCTTAATTCAGCTTCCTCACTTACAAAATTAGAAAGCCGCTGGGAATCACCCAGTGCTCAGAGAAGTGTTTTCAGATCAGATATTTATAACACGCTCCAAATTCCTTTCAAATAATAGGGAAACTCAGGGTGACTTGACATTTACAGTATTTTCTTATGAATTTCGTCTCAGCCACAAGCAGAGGGCTCAGGGTTTCGTTTTTACTTCCACATTTGTGTCTGAAATGTGCTTGGGGATTTAAAGAGAAAAAGAAGAAGACATTAAATCACCTGACATCTGTTCCTCCTTCATTATTTGTCCCATATTTGATAAAAATACCTACGAGTATGACAAGGGCTGTGGATGGCCCTGTGACACCCCCCCCCCCCCACCCAGCAAGACTTTTTCCTCTTTGATCCATGTTTCTATCCATCCATCCATCCCTCTGTCCATCCATTTTTTCACTCAAATACTTATTAAGCACAACTGATAGACAAAATCCAACTTTAGGCAGTTAGAACACAAAGATCCTTGACATTCTGCCACAGAGGTGGTCTTTCCTGACTTCCTCCTTCGTTATTTGTCCCATAATCCATACCCTTGTACCTTAATTTAGGTTGACTGACTGGGAAACCAAAGGAGCTCATTGTTTTCATGCAGCACGCCCATTTCCTACCTTTTAGGGGGCTTCAGGGCCTAAATCCACAGTTTATTTTCCCCAAGACAGAAAAAGTAGAACTTTCCCCCTCTCCCCTCCCCCCAATTAAGGATCTGAGAGAAGGAACAATACAATTTTTCCCCTGGGGAAATTCCAGGCAGTCTTTACATAGTACTTTGACCAAACAAACAAACCTCGAGGATTCTTCCGGAACACTGTCTCCTCCTACTCTGGGCCAGGTGAGCAGATGGTACCAAAACAACCGAGGCTGATCGCCCTTTGGCTTCTCCCAGGCCACGTTCCTCAAAGAGAGCTTCTCCTCTAAAAACCCAGAGGCTGTTGGCCTCAGAGCAGGGCTTCTTGACCTGGGGCCTGGAAACTTGGTTTTTTTTTTTTAAAGTGTTTTAATAGGTGCACTTCAGCGGAATTCATTTCTTTCTACTCCTGTGTGTTTTATTCATTTAAAAAAGAGGTTTCTGAGAAGGGGCTCTCCCTGCAACGCTGCCAGAGGGGACCATGACCAAAAAACCAGAAGGGAAGAAATTCTACCTTAGACCAGAGTCCTTTGGCACAAACCCATCTCACTATACCATGAGATCTGGAGCTGGAAGGAACCTTTAGAGATCGGATCACTCTTCCCCTCAGGTGTGCTTTGCACACAGTAAGTGCTTAATACATGCTTTTCCATTCGTTCTTTGGTTTTACAGGCAAGGAAGCTAAGACTCAGACAAGCTCAATGAGATGGTCAAGGGGATAAGTAGCAAAGTCAGGATTCACGTGTTCTTTCCATTTCACTATGGTTGCTTCCCTTGATTTTGGTGGTGGTGGGAGTGGTGTCCTTTCAATCACATCTAACTCTTGGTGACCCCATTAGGGATTTTCTTGGCAAAGATTCAAGAGTAGTTTGCCATTTCCTTCTCTGACTCATTTTACAGATGAGGAAACTGAGGCAAACAAGGTGAAGTGACTTGCCCAGGGTCATGCAGCTTTGAGCTCAGGAAGATGAGTTTGCCTGATTCCAAGCCCAGTGCTCTACCCACTGCACCACCTAGCTGCCCCGACTTGATCTTTAAGCATCTTGAGAAGGGGTGCGAGTTGGTGCTCAGGTCACTATGCTATTGCCAGAACTCCTCCCTTTGGGTCTCTTGCATGGCCTGAAGGTAGATCATTAATAGTGGAGGACCCAGGACTCCACCCTCCAGTTACAGACCACTTCCCAAGGAAGGTTCTTTCTCCCTCACTCTGGTCCCTCCCTTTCTTGCTCCCCTTGGTCATCTAAGCCAAGAGTGTGTAACCTTATGTGTCATGGCCCTCTTTGACAAGTTAGCCAAAACCTATGGACTCCTTGGACTAAGGTTTTTAAATAATTGAAGGGAATGCTCCATTTCAGATAGAAGTTAGTGAAAATGCAGGGTTTTTTTTTCTTTCCAAGTTTATGGAAGCCATGAAATTTATTCACAGACCCCGTGGGTTACAAACCTGTGTCGATTCACTCTCTGCCTTCTTCCCCCCACAGGGATAGGCTGAGCTGTAGAAACAGCTCTAACACATGGAATAGAATGGGAGGAGATTTCCCTTTTTTTCACCATTTTGGCAGACTATCACAGAGAGTGGGCCAAAGGAAAGAGGATGAGGCTCTCTCCACTGCCCCACCCCTATTCCCAAGAACAGGGCTGTCCATGCAAACCAAATGCAGACCCAGCCTCCCTAGGGCCCTGGGTCAGGATGGGCAGCCTGGGAATTTCAGGCTTTCTGGTGCCATCCCAGAGCTGAGGTGGCTAACACAACATGTAGGAGATACCCTCATTTATACCCAAAGCCTCTCTTTCCCCTCCTCAAGCCCCATATCAAACCCCAAAGCAGAATTCTCTCCAGAGGGCTCGGATGCTAAAGAAGATTGCAGAACCAATGACTTTCCACCCTTCTCCCAGGGAGCAGAGACATCCTGGACATTTCCAAGATGCCAATGCATCTTACTGAAGGAAGAGAGTGTCACAGAGTAAGAGATAAAGTTATGCTTCGAGGCGCTTAGCCTCTAAGCCCCCAGGCCTTCCTCCACAAAGCAGACTCACTGGGGTGGATTTTTATTTCCCAACACTGACTTCTCAGCCCGGGCTTAAAGTCCAGGAGAAGGGAGATAACAAGGTGTGACCACCAGGTGCTCACAGAGCTGCCCACATCCTTATCTCCCTGATTAAGAGAAAGGACCCAGATTCAGTTACAAGTCAAAGAGACAGAGGAGGCCTGGCTCAAAAGCTAGCACGTAGAAATCAACCATAAAATCAGGGGCCACACCCCAGTCAGTGCCTCTGGGGAGGCAGTTAGTAACCCACCCTCAGGGGTGAGGCAGATAATAATAGCACTTTTCCTAACACTTTAGAGGCTTCTACAAATATTATTTCATTCTGTCCTCATATCAACCCAAGGAGAAGGGTGTTATTATTCTGATTTTACAGCTGAGAAAACTGAGGCAGACAGTGATTTTGCCTGGGGTCATGAGGCTAGTAAATGTCTAAGGCCAGGTTTGAACTCAGGTCTTCCTGACTCGAGACCCAGCTCTATCTGCTGCCTCCCTCCGTAGCAGGCAGCCCAGTGATCACTCAATCGTAATCTAGTAACTTGATTTTGATTTTCCAGTTCTCACCCTTAGAAACTTGATTTTCCCCCTTTGTCCGGAGGGTTTACTTCTCTCTGCAAGATTCTGTCTGGAAAGAGATCTCTCTCAATGTCCTCTGTAAGACCAAATGTTTTCTCAACCCCAATTTCATTACACATAGCCTGGTAGTGCTTCACAAAGGTCCCGCCAACATTCAGCCCTTGTCTCTCTCACTTGGGGAGGAGCCAGGGCACCCCGGAGTCTGAGGCTCTTTCTGGCAATACCCAAACGGTTCTGCCCACACGTCTTCCTCCAACCGGAACTCAGCCGTGGGGCCCTGGGCTCTGAGAGGCAAAGCTTTGCCCTAGCTGGGCAGGAATCGGGCTGCTGGGCCACTTCCTGGGCATTTCCAAATCATGCTCAGTCTAGTCTGTACCCCTCTCCCTGGTTCCCTTTTAAGTGCTGTCTTCCCTTATTAGAATCAAAGACTGGGAGACCTGGGAGTTGAAAGCAACATTTAGAGGCCATCCTGTTCAGGTCCTTCATTTTAGAGATGAGTCATACCTAGGGTCAGTAGGTCTTAGGCAGGATTCAAACTCGGGTTTTCCCGACTCCAAGCCTAGCCCTGCTCTTAACACCTATCTACCACTAATCATTCTGTGACTGTCAGCTCCTAGAGGGCAGAGGTCATCTTTCTTGCTATGTGCATCCCTGGCACTTAGCACAGTGCCTGGCACAAAATAAGGACATTCATTCATTCACTTATCTGGGTTGAAATCTTGACTGTGCCACTCACTATGTGACATTAAAACTCTCTTGGCCCTAATTTCTGAATTATTTATAAAATGAGGGAAGTTGGACTCATTAAGTCGTTTTCAGTCCTGTCTGACTCTCCATGACTCCATTTGAGGTTCTCTTGGCAAGGATACTAGAGTGTTTGCCATTTCCTTCTCCAGCTCACTTGACAGTTGAGGAAACTGAGGCAAACAGAGTAAAGTGACTTGCCTAGGGTCACACAACTAGGATATGTCTGAGGTTACATTTGAACTCAGCTCTTCTTAACACTAGGCCCAGGGCTCTGTACATTATGGTTCCCCCTAGATGTCTCTGAAGTTAGACTACTGGTTCCTTCCAGCCCTCAATTTATGATCCAATGACTTCCTGCTGCTTTCTCTAAACCCTGGCAAGAGGCAAGCAATTCTAGCCCCCCAGTGGCAACTAATGTTGACTATTCAGTTTGGAAGACTGACCACTTTAGACTCCTCAGGCCCACAAGTCCTGGCCAGAGGCTGAGATAAAAAAAAAAAAAAAGTGGAAAGTGAAGGCATGCATTCCTCAACTCCCCCAGGCTCCCACCCCACAGCTCAGTTGGGTGGTCTGGGAATCACACAGTACAAGACCCAAAGAACATGGAACCCACGCCATGATATCAGCAGCTCGGTCTCCAAAGCCCAAGCGGTAAGCAGTAGGGTGGGTTCAGGACTTGGGAGCAGTAGAGCCAAATCCCCAAATGCTAAGAGGAGAGATCCCGACTCTGTCCCTAAGACACCTTAACAGCCCAGAGTGAGCAGGCCTCAATTACACAGGGCCAGTTATGTGCAGGTTCTAGTCAGCCAAGAATGCTCAGGGCCAAAATGGCGATGTGATATTGTGGTAGGAAATTTCAGCTATGCAGAACAGTCTCTGAGTCAGGAATCATCCTGAGGCCTCTTTCCATCAGCTCTGCCTCCTAGCTCCCCAGGGGAGTACCGAGTGTCCTGACTCTACGGGTAGGAGACAGGCTGTGAGTACCTACACCTTGCCTGTCTCAGCTCCTGAAGTGAAACACACTTAGCATTCATTAGCATGGCCACTTGGTGCAGACAACCAGGGTTATCAGAGGGCCAGGGAGAAAAGATCTTTGGTTCAGTCCTCAGGACTGGACAGACCCTGGTCATCAATCTTCCCCTCCCTCCAGCCTTGCCTCTACCTATTAGCTTGTCATCCCAGGCCCTATGGCCAAATCACCAGTGAGCCTTTAAGTGCTGATGTCCCACAGAGACGCAAGGGGCTCTGTGGGGCTTCTGATCCTCTACCATGGCCTCACGGGTACCTAGGCAGGAAATGACAGGGAGAAGACTCATTGATATAGTCCCCAGAGCCCAAACTCTCAGGGTTTTAACCACAGAGATGGAATACTTTGAGCTGGACCTGACAGACTAAGACTTCTGCTACCCAGGTATAGGATTTGATAAAGCACTATTGTGCTATAAGAAATGACGAACAGGATGATTTCAGAAAAACCTGGAAAGACTTAAATGAACTGATGCAAAGTGAAATGAGCAGAACCAGGAGAACCTTTTACACAGAAGAATATGGTAAGGATGATCAACTGTTAAAAATGTAGCTAGTCAAGACAATGACCCAAGATAATTGCAAATGACCCAAGCTGAAAAACTGTATTAAAAAAAATCTAATTAATTTTAAAAAAATGCTATTCCCCACCAGAGAGAAAACTGATGAACTCTATGTGCCAATTGAAGAATAATTTTCTGTCTTTTTTTTTTTTTGAGGGGGGAAGGCAGGGTAATTGGGGTTAAGTGACTTGCCCAAGGTCACACAGCTAGTAAGTGTGTCAAGTGTCTGAGGTTGGATTTGAACTCAGGTCCTCCTGACTCCAGGGCCAGTGCTCTACTCACTGTGCCACCTACCTGCCCCTGAAGAATACTTTTAATAAACTTTCTTCATTTTGTTTGTATTTTCTTCTGCAACATGGCTAATATGCAAATATGATTTGCATGACTTCACATGTATAATCAATATCAAATTACTTGCCTTCTCAAGGAGGGAAGAGAAATGGAAAGAAGGGAAAGAGCTTGGGACTCAAAATTTTAAAAAATGACTGTTAAAAATTTTTAAATGTAATTAGAAAAATTGAATGAAATAAAAAAAAATTATTTTTAAAAAAGACTTCTGCCACACAAAGGCCCAATGCCTTAACCCTTTTCCACCTTCCCCCACATCCTGCTTAGCCATCTCTCTACCTGAAGCCCAGAATAGTTATTGGACTGTCTTGATCTTTCCAGGGACAGTGACTCCAGAAGATTTTGCTTTTTCAAATTAATACCTGATTACTGAACACCCTGGAATCTTGGTACATCCTGCACCAGGATGCACATGGTTCTCTTGCTCTGCCCAAATCCCAGCAGGTTTCAGAAGCAGGAAAGAAATGCAGGAGGCGGCTTGATAAATCAGTTTGGCATCCAGGCTTTTAGCTAACTTTGAACAAGACTAGATGGCTTCTGTTTTGTTGTGGTTTGGGGGAATTAAAGAAAATAACACACACTGATTAGAGACCAACCACTACTTTGTGGTTTTCTGCTTGACCAAGGCAGCTGAGACAGGACTATTGTCTGGTCAGGAGCCAACTGGGTATTTGTCCAGCCAGTATCTTTGGAGCTCGTGAGCAATGTCTCCGCTTGGTCCCGGCAGCTTTTTGAGGAGTCATCACTTGCATTCTCAATTGCCCCATCTGTAAAATTAAGGTGTAGCAGGGGCTCAAGTAGCCAAGGAGCTTGCCTGGCAAACTGGGGTTCTCATAGCAGCTCCCAGTCACAGAGAAGCCAACCATTCCAGTACCTAAGAAGAACCAGGAGCTGCTGTGTCTTTACCCAAATATATTCATGGCAGCACTTTTTGTGCATCACAGAGCTCAGCCCAAAGTGGAGAGCCATCATCTGGGAAATGGCTAAATAAACCCCAGGGCACTAACGTAATAGATTGCGGCTGCACCACTCAGGAAGGACAACCAAACTAGGAAGAGTCCAGAAGCTCTGGAAAACTTATATGAACTGATGATCTAGAGCAGGGGTGGGGAACAGTCTTGAGGACCTAGAGGGCCACATGTAGCCTCGAGGTCCCAGGTTCCCTACCCCTGATCTAGAGTAAAATCGGCAGAACCAAGAACACCATATAGACAACATAGAACACTATATATAACACTGTGAATGGAAAGAACAAAACAAAACACCAATCAGAGCTCTGTGCTACTAGAATGACCAAGCACCTCCCTCCTTTCCTTCATGAGGCCAGGATGATGGGTGTGGAATCTTGTAGCTATTGCCTGTCAGGTATAGCTGATGCCTTGGTTGATTTTCCTAAATTGTCTTTTTTTTTCCTTTTTTATTTATTTGTGGCAAGGGATAGTTCATTGGGTGATAGGAGAAGAGGAGGAGGAATATATCTGGAAATGAAGATGATTTAAGAACTAAAGATGACGATACATGATTTTTAAAGAAAGCATATTGGGGTGGAGAAGACACATGAAAACCTGGAAATTTTCAAAGAAGAGAACTCAGTCCTTCTGGGCTCAGTTTCCAGTTTGGCTTCTCACCTTCCCCTTGGCAACCCACCACCCCCACCTACCCACTGCTCCTAGGTATGCCAAGCTCTCTTCCTCCCATTTGTAGAGGGGGAAAGTCACAGCTGTCTCCTTTGTAAAGACTTGGGAAAGCTTGACAGCAGGTTTCAACCAAAGAGAACCATGCAAAAAGATGGAGAAGAAAGCCAAGGATAAAAAGCAGACATTTAGTTGTCCAGTCTGATAGAGGATGGGGCAAAATGATGGGATCTCACTGTCAGTAGAAGGCACGGATTATCAGGGTAGCCCATCAGGGTGGTCAGGCTCCTTTGAGAAAAGGGACCTTTCTTCCTACCAAACTTTGGCTATCAGGTGTGCCAGGGAGACTCAGCCTGAGGCAGGGTGGTAGGGATGGGCCCCTCTTCTCAGCTGAGTCCAAGGAGAATGGCAGCCAGGAAAGGCCACTCAGACCTAGTTTCCCAACCTTAAAAAGGAAAAGATCAGAAAGGTATGGAGGGAGGGGGGAAGACAAAAGGTCAAAGCTCAAGAAAAATTCTGATCCAAATTCAGAAAAAAGATGGGGGAGGGAGGGAGGGAGGGAAGGGGTCAGGATCCAGCAGCACCTTCCTCAGTGTCCCTTCTTTTTGCCTAACTGTGAAAACACTGAATTTCAACATGATAGAAGATTTTCTAGACCTGGACACTATTTCTACCCCCCCCCATCCCAACCCCCGAAAACTAGAGTCCACAACACAGTTATTTGCTCCAAAGCCCAGAGCACAGCTAAGCTTGAGCTCCCATTTTCTTCTGGCCCCATCGGCTGCATAGGCCATTGCCTTCTGGGAGGTGGCGTCTCCTGGAGACTCACCATGTGTTTTCTGAAATCTGGCTCCCCTTTCTGAAATGTAGAAACTCTTGGCTCCAAAAGACCAAGCCAGATGTTTTCATTCCCTAAAGGTTATAAGAGTCAGGAATGGGGGGGGAGGAAAGTCAGGCAACTCAGAAACAAAGAATCCCTGACTTATACAACCCAGACTTCACCCAGTGCCTGGGGCCCCAGGCTCATAAAGGGCTTCCTCCCAGCTAGCAGAAAGGAGCAGGGGACAGATGAGCCAGCTAGGAGCCATGGGGGTAGGTGGAGGGGTGGTTTGGGAAGCAGCTCAGCTCCAGGCCTGGAATCAATCAGTGAAAGAATACTTATTAAACAGCTCTAGCAAGCCTGACCCCTATGCTGGGGATGCAGACACAGAAATGAGAGGGCCCAGCCTGAGTGGAGTTTACTTAGTGTCAAGGGAGGCAAAATATAACCAGAACAGGATCAAGGTAATTTTGGAGGGTAGAAGCTGGCATGCACGGAGAGCAGGAGAGGCTGCAAACAGGATGTAGTGTTGGAGTTGAGCTTTGAAAGAAGCTAGGGACCCTCAGAAGCAAAGAGGGGGAGGGCATGCTTCCTCAGTTGGGGGATGATGGAGGAACACCAAGGAAGGCTGAGAAGCTGAGAAGATTGAGCTATGTGGTAGAGCCCGAGTGTGACTCTAGAGATGACAGGGAACCCCTGGGAACTGGAGGGTGGGGCATGATAACTCAAGCCCAGCTTTGGAAGGACCATCATATTGAGGAGGGATTTGTTTTGGTCAGTCTGGCCCCATGACAGCTGGGCACAGGGGACAGAAGGTGTAAAAAGGGGATTTCAGCTGAATGCCAAGAAAACTTTCCTAACGATGGGAGCCGAATGGGCTGCCTCAGAGCTAGCAGGGTCCCTCGCCCTCACAAGTAGGCTTGGGTGACCACTCGTTGGCTGTGTCATAGTAGGGATTCAATGGCCACAGAGGCCCAACTCTGACATTCTGTGGCTGCTACCTCTGATCAGACCCAGAGAAATTGAGAAGGGGCAGAGGAAGTCCAATGGGAGCCACGGTGTGGAATAAGGTCAGCCAGCCAGTCAGCAGGAAGCATCAAACCTCTTCACCTCCTCTCACTGAAGCAAAGCTTCTTAACTTCTGACTCATGTTTCCCTGTGGCAGCATCGTGAAGCCTGTGGACCCCTTCTTGGAATCGTGTTTTTAATGAAAGAAAATACTATATTTCAGTTAGAAATTTTCAGTGAAAATAAGAACATATCTTTTTTTTTCCCCATCCAGGTTTAGAGAATGCTTGGAAATCTATACATGGACTGCTTGAGGGTCTGTGGACCCCAGGGTAAGACCCCTGCTCTAGACAGAGTCACAATAAAAGCAGAAGGCTGCCCAATCCGAGAGGATTCTAAGACAATATCATTACACCATACCCAGGTCAAAAGAGAAGCCCAAAGCACAGGATGGCTTCAGCTCCAGCCCAGTGCAGGTGAGTGATAAAACATGAACATGCCCATCCAGAGAACAAATAACAAATACCGAGGTGGGAAGGACAGTGGAACAGGGGGCAGAAGGCAACTTTATACCATCTAGGAAACAGGAATGTTCTCCTCCTCTTTTTGTCAAGGGGAGCCAGGCTGGGGGAAGGCCCTGACCACTCTAAAGCCCTCCAATTGACATTTCTGGCTTCGGCTGTCCTGTTGCTCCCCTGCGCTGCCAAAGTAACTGGCCATCCTCGCCAAGGTACTCAGACCTCCTATACAGGGCATGGTAAATAATGACCACCATTCATAAAAACAGAACAGCCAGTCATATTAGAGCTCCTTGAGGGCACAGAGGCTAGAGCCCAGAGATTCTATCTTTTAGTTGGCCTGGACTAAGGCAGAGGAGGCTGCTGTATCTCTGGGTTCAAAGTCTCTTTGAAGTTCAAGGGTGGTTCTTTCTTGACTGAGGTGAGGCCCTTGTTCTTGCTGTTTAGTCATCTCAGTTGTGTCTGACTCTTCATGACCCCATTTGGGGTTTTCTTGGCAGAGATACTGGAGGTTTGCCATTTCCTTCTCCAGCTCATTTCACAGATAGGGAAACTAAGGCAAACAGGGTTTAGTGACTTGCCCAGGGTCACACAGCTAGTAAGTGTCTGAGGCCAAATCTGAATTCAGGAGAGTCTTTCTGACTTCAGGCCTGGCATTCTACCCACTTCACCACCAAGCTACCCAAAGTGAGGTCCTTACAAAGCAGAAAACCAGGAGAGAAAACAAAGCTATCTGCACTGACAACCAGGATGGTCTACAATTTCCAGCCATCTCCATAGGATTCTGTGATCCCAACAACTCTCTTGTGCCTGCCTGTAGGGCCAAGGGGATGTCTCACCCAGGCAGACTTTGCCAGGAGACCGGACCAGCCACCCAGAGGCTATATAGATCATCCCCATGCACACACCTGATACATTAAGGCTTAGTTGAGAGAAACCAAGAAACCAGAACTCAGCAGGGCACATTCTTCTCCCAAGTGGGAAGCCAACAAAGTTTGTCTTTAGGGTGTCCACATTCTCCCTTTCAGACTTCGTTTTCCTCCCTGAGCCTCTAGGCTTGGGGCTGTGCTGATGCCTGTCATAAGAAGAAGGCATCAGATAAACTGATTCATACTAAGGTGTTAAGGACTTAATGTGTTAACAGGCAATGAGTGAGAAACGCTATGAATCAGCTATAATTGTAAAGTGACTGTGACAAATTGTAGCATTCAGTGAAAAGGTGATTCCTCTTGTGTCTAAGACTGTTATTATGGAATAGAAATGGATAAGACCAGTGTGACTGAACATACCTAATGCATCCAGTTGGAAGGGTTTAAATTACTGGAGTCTGGGAGTCAGCAGGCGGGCATGACCAAATGGCCAAGTGGTCACTGTGTGTGTACAGGAATGGGGGAAGTCACTGAAGTGAGTTAAAGAAATGTTTAAAATCTAAGTTGCCTGAAGAACACCAGGGGCATCCATGTAAGTAAGGAGGCCCCAGGTGCCCTTCAAGGTTTGTGCCAAGCATCCTTGGCTGAAAACCTGCCTCAGGTATATGATAAAGCCTCCTGCTCTCCCTGGCAATGATCTGTAAGAACTGCCCACATTGGGACTTCCTAAGGTATCCCATGGGTACCTGCTGACCACCCCTACCCTTCACCAAGGACCAGCCATCCCAAAGGACTGGTAGCTAGGAGTAAGTGCACGTACAAGTTAGGATCAATGAGGGAAGGGGGTAAGCAAATCTTGGAGAATCAAGAGCCTTCTGGAATTTGTCATCAAGGGTCTGAATGTACAAAAAATACAAGCTGATCCTTAACATGTACTTTACCCTTTTCATGGAGATGAAGAAAGGCACCGAAGACAAGGAAGACTTTGGAGAAAGGGGAGGAGGGAGCATTTTTCCCAGGACAGCAAGTTGAAAAGTCATCTGCATTTCAGAACCTGGATGCCTGGAGTGGGCAATGCTTACTTAGCTCAAAGGAGGGAGTCTCTAAAAGTCGGATGCCTGAGCGGAAGGATATTGGGGTAGGGGGCCCTTCAGGGCATCCTTCAGATTACACAAGGCAGACTTCCCTGGACTGCCTAGTCAGTGTTCCCTGAGAAATCAGAATCCTTCCCATTCAAAGCAGGTTAGTGTTTACAACAACTTTGTGAGGCAGACAGTACAGATAATATTGTCTCCGTTTTATAGATAACCAAGGCACAGAGTGGAAAAGTGACCTGTTCCATAGTTAGTTAAGTATCAGAGCTAGAGTTCACACTTAGGAAGCAGAGTGAGTGGTATAGTTGAAAGGGCACTGAAGAAGGAAGGAAGGAAGGAGGGAAGAAGGAAAGAAAGAAGGAAACAGGGAGGAATGGAGGAAGGGATGGAGGGAACAAGGAAAGAGGGAGGGAGGAAGAAGAAGAGAGGGAGATATGGAAAGAGGGAGGAAGGAAGGAAGGAAAGAGGAGGGAGGGAGGGACAGAAGGAGGGAGGAAAGAAAGAAGGAAACAGGGAGGAATGGAGGAAGGGATGGAGGGAACAAGGAAAGAGGGAGGGAGGAAGAAGAAGAGAGGGAGATATGGAAGGAGGGAGGAAGGAAGGAAGGAAAGAGGAGGGAGGGAGGGACAGAAGGAGGGAGGAAAGAAAGAAGGAAACAGGGAGGAATGGAGGAAGGGATGGAGGGAACAAGGAAAGAGGGAGGGAGGAAGAAGAAGGGAGGGAGATACGGAAGGAGGGAGGAAGGAAGGAAGGAAGGCGGGAAGAATGAAGGGAGGGATGCAGGGAGGGGTGGGAGGGAGGAAAGAGGAAGAGAAGAAGGGAAAAAGGAAGGAAGGAAGGGAGACTACAAACCTGACATGGTAGATAGAACACTGGACTGGAGTCAGGAAGCCCTGAGTCAGAGACTTACTAGCTGTGTGACCCTGGCCTTCTCAAGCCACAGTTTCCTCATTTGTAAAGTGGGAATAAGGATAACACCCAGGTGGTGCAGTGACACGTTAGAGACATGGGCCTGGAGTCAGAAGGACCTGAGTTCAAATCCAGCCTCAGATACTTCCTAGCGGTACAACCCTGGGCAAGTTGCTTCACCCTATTTGTCTCAGTTTCGTCATCTGTAACATGAGCTAGAGAAGGAAATGGCAAACCAGTCCAGTGCCTGTGCAAGAAAACCCCAAATGGGGTCACAAGAGTCAGATACAACCAAAAAACAATTAAAAAAACCACCTCTCACAGGATGTTCAAAGGATCAAATGAGGTAAATATATGTAAAGCAATTTGGAAACCTTCGAGTGCTAAATAAATGACAGGCATGACCAATTAAATCATCATGGTCATCATGGAATCTCTCTTCAAGAATCTTAAAGCACATTAAAGACCTAACAAGTTTATTGTAGGAAACAACCAATCATACATTGGCCAGGCACCTGCCAAGTGCTCTGCACTCTGTGAGACCCTGGAGATCCAGCAGGAGAACTGGCCCTGGATTGTGAAATCCAAGCAAGGGAGATCAGACTTGATTGGGGAGACAACTCAACCACTATTCCTAAGCAGGGGAGTGATGGCTTCTGGTGATGTTTTGGGAATTTCTGTTGTGACATGAGTGATGGGAGGCCAGAGAGGCTGGCCCTTCTCCCTACTTTGGAAGTGAGGTATTAGCAGAGAGAAAATGGCCTTTATAGTGGAAAGATCGGAAGTTCTGAATCTTAAGCCAAGGTCCCTTTGGGGATCCTTAGGGCTAAGCTTACACCCTCCTATATACTCACAGATGAGAAGATAGTTCAACCAGCTTTATGCATCCATTGGGTCCTCTTAAGGGGAAATGCCATCTGGACCACACAGCCCTGAGAAGCTACCATGGCAATCTTCTTGTCAGGGAAGTCCACCAGGCCTGGTACCTTTATTCCTTGAAGAGAAGTAGTAATAGAAAGTAATAGGGCAGCCTGGAGGTAGGCAGGAGGCTTGCCTGTTTTCTTTTTCAGTGGCCACTGGGATAGAGTGGCTCAGGGCCAGACTATCTTTAGCAGTGGGGAGTTGGAGAAGCTGACCAATGAGGGTTCAAGACTGAGGAATCTAGTACACCCACCTCCATCTAGAGTTGGCGAAAATCCCCAAGTCAGGCTTGGTACCAGTCTACTCCTGTTAGGCTAGACCCCTCCTTAGGCACAGACCTCCTCCCTCCTCCCAGGATGCCTTGGTCACAAAAGAAAGAAGGTTGGTGGTGGGCAAGTCTCAGGAAAGGACTTTTATAAAACTGAGTCTGGGAAGGAAAGGCAAGGATAGCTTTCTAACAGATTGTCAGTATCTGTGACGCCCTGGGAGAGAAAACAGCTGTTTGGAGCAGAAAACTCAAGGAATTTATCTCTCCCCTCTTATCAGGCTGACCCTTGGCATCCTCACAGACAGCAGAGAACAAAGAGAAGCATTAAACCAGCCCTCCATGCACATTTCCTGCAAACACAGCTCAAGTGGACCGCCCGGCAGGAGACAGGGCAGGAAGTACAGATGCCTTCCTCCCCAGACCTCAGGGGACATGTCTCTGGGGCCAGCCTGCCTTATCCTTCCCCTGAACGAGGCCTTCCGAGCTCCGGGGCAGCCTTCTTCCTTTCCCCAGCCTCCGCCTTTCCGTGGGTCTCCTCACCACTCCTTGTTGCTGAGCCGCTTCTGTTGTGTCTGACTCTTTGTGACCCCATTTGGGGTTTTCTTGGCAGAGATACTACAGCAGTTTGCCATTTCCTCCTCTAGCTCATTTGACAGTTGAGGAACCTGACACGAACAGGGTAAAGCAACTTTCTCAGGGTCACCCAGCTAGTAAGTGTCTGAGGCCAGATGTGAACTCAAGTCCTTCTGACTCCAAATGCCAGGACTCTAGCTGCCCCAACCCTCCAGCCCACCCTTTTCCGCATTCTCAAAAGCCTTCTCCTCAATGAAATTTTCTCTGAACATTCTAGGACAGGGGTTCTAAACCTGAGGCCCCTAATCTTACTTTTAAAAACTTTATTTTTAAAAACCATTTTAATAACTGTTTTTAATATATTTGGTTCCCTCTGTTATCCTACATATCTCATTTCATGCATTTAAAAGCACAATTCTGAGTAGGCTTCACCAGATTGTCACTAAAGAGGACTATGACCCAGAAAAGGTTAAGAACTCCTAAGTGGTTTCTCTCTCTCTCTGACAAACCTCTATGACGCCTATCTTGTAATTCTCAAAAATGAAAGGATCACGTATTATTGGAGGTAAGATTTTGCTTTATATTTCTTTCCTCCTCCTATAGTAGTACTTGATCAATCAATAAGCATCTATTAAGCACCTACTATGTGCTAGATGCTGGGGATACAAAAAACAGAAATCAAACAGGGAGCTCACATTCTACATGTATACACACAATATGTAAACATGTGAACAAAATAAATACAAGGCAAATTGGGAGAGGGGATGGGGGGGTGGGGAATACCAAGCCACCAGGGGGTCGGGAAAGATTCCAAGCAAAGGGTAGCTTCCTGAACTGAGTTCTAAAGGAAGCTAGGTGACATTCAGATTGCTCTGGAATGTCTGAAAAGGGCTTTTACATACTCTATCTTATTTGGGCCTCATAAGAGCCCTGTAAGGTGGCTGCTACAGGTTTGATCATCTCCATTATCAGATGAAGAGCCTGAAGCCCAGAGGTGACATGCTTAGCAGCTGGTTACATGGAAATATTCAGTCATCTTTCCATTCTAGCAAGATGCTTCCAGGACTCCAGGCGGAGCCTCGGAAGCTGAGTTCCAGGCGGCAGGTAGTGTGGGATTCCGGGGCTTGCTGGAAGCAGGTACTAAGAAAGCAAGTCAGGCAGGGTGGAAAAACCATCCCAATCACTGTTGATACCAATAATACAGATGTTCTAGGAAAACAGTCTGATCACCAGTGGCCCTGCTTCCCTTCTCCAAGGACATTCAATAAATAACAACAAAAATGAATAGGAGGGGGAAAGGTCAAGATCAGCCAATGGTAGCTCAGTACTCTGTTCCCCTGCCCTGAATCTCTTTGCTCATGTGGGGACCCCACTATTACTTAGGGTGGGATTCTATTTTTTGGCTTGAAAGCTGGGTAGCCGCTTAAGAGAACTAGTCAAAATCTATACTGTACTTAGGCTGTATTTATATACTTTTTTTTTATTGTATACTGTACTTATACTTCTTTAGACCTAAAAGTCTCTAGGGCATGCTGGGGGCATTCTGAAGTCATCACCGTTTCCCAAGGACCCAGAGGCATCAAAGGCAGGATGGAGAAACTGAGGCCTAGAAGGTATATGGTAAATAAGTCTTGATTATGATATCTTACTTATTACTGAGGACTGAAAGTTCATATTCACATCTTTAACCACCACCACCACCACCACCCCCTTTTTCCACTAAGGCTTATGGAGCTACCATTTTTTGGCAAGAGAGGGTGATGATAAAGGGTCCCAGGCTGTAGAAGTTCTACTTCCCACCTGTAAAGTGAGAAGGGTGGGACCAGATAGCCTCTGAGGACCCTTCTAGTTGCAGATCTGTGCTCCTGAGTTTCATGATTTTCCCTGTGAGAGTTCCATTTTCTGGTCATTATTTTGCAGATGGGCTGCTCCTTCTCTAATGCCCAATGGAAGAATCCAATTGTTCAAGGCTCAGGACCTCCCTCTCCATTTGGCCTCCCAGCTAGGGCTTCAGCCCTGGTTGATTCACCAAACAAAGCACGCCCACCAACCCTCTCACAACAGCTGGGAGTTGTGCGAACTTGGGTCCAACAGGAAGTGCTAAGATTGGATGGTTGAGTCACAGAGACCGCTCACCAAAATACCACAAGGTTCGAAATGAAAAAACTGATTTCTCAACAGAGATCCAACAGGAGATGCTACCCAAACTCTCTTCACCCTCTGCCATTGGGACTTCTGAATTCCAAAGAAATTTCTTAATCAAACAATGACAATGTTGGCCAGAAACTCCTGAGTTTTCTGCGGACCCCACAGGTGAGCAGAGAAGCAGAGATCAGAGCTACTGTTTCCTGATCACCTCCCACCTCCCACCTCCACCCCACTATTCTCTTCTTTGCTGGGCAAAGGGTAACTGAGCTGATCTCTCCTTTTCCATTCTTTCCTTTATCTGCATGGGTTACATTCTACTGCACCTCTGGTGTAATGACTATATCTACTTTCTCCCCTTCTTTATTGAGAGAAAATATCCATATTTTGCCCTCATATCCTTTCAATTTCTCCCCAAGTCCTGTATGTCCTACAGCTCCCCCCCTCCCCCCACTCCAGTAGCACTATCTGACTCTAGCACATTATAGTATACAGGATGAGGGAAACCAGGCAACTGAGCCACAAACTGCCCTATTCCCGGCAGGGAATGACAATGACCTGAAACTTTCTAACAGCCTGGGATCCTGGGTCTTTGATGTTGGGGGGTGGGGGTGGAAGGAATGGGCCAGAGATCTGGGGATGTGGGGTAGGAGAGGAGAGCCTCAAAAGAGGCCAAGGCTTCTTGCCCCTTCAGCTGGCCTTGCCTGCCAACCCCTGACTCTTTTCTATCTCTCCAACAGAAGTGCCCGGCACAAACACCCAGGATGCCTCAGCCTTTCTACAGGTCCCCCTTCGACTATTTTAAAGAGCTGCTTTGGGTGTGTGCAGGTGGTGGCAGTGACAGTCAGGCCATAGGCCTTGGAAGAGTGGCAGGTGACACAAGAGGGATTCTGCCCTCTCCAGTACTGTCCTCTGTATGCTCCAAAAAGAAGTGAACTAGGGGGGAAGACAAGTGACAAACCACAGAGAGGCAGGCAGACAGATCCAGGAAATTAGGAGCCTGGCCTTAGACCATCAGCGGTCTATTAAGTGCCCTCCTCTACAGAACACACACACCCTGCCAAATCACACTGTCTATGCTTAGTTCTCACAATCCACTTTCTCTTCTTGTTCCTCTACACACACACACACACACACACACACACACACACACACACACACACACACACCCAATAAAAAAATACCCCCTGTAGTCACCCAAAATAAATATCTCGTTGATTTGTCCTCACCAAACCAGGTCCCTCAGGACCAATTAGCTATTTACTTTTTGGCCTCCAGAGAAAGCCACAGGGCAGGGAAGCCTGTGGGAAGCTATTAGCTCTTGGTGCTGGCTGTATTCTAGTCGCCTGAGCATCTGTTTCCAACCACTGGTGGGGACTAGATGATTTCAAAGATGCCCTATCTAGGATCACAGGTGAGCACTCCACCTTCATGCCTTCTCCACTAATCCCAGGGCAGGGAGTGTGATCCCCCCAAAGCACCATCAACTTAGCTCCACTGCTTCTTCTCAGAGTGGGGATGGAGGGCTCCTGTCATCCTCTGGAATGCTGGGGATTTGCTGCCAAAAGAATATGTGCCATGGGTGTGGCATTAGAAAAAATCTTTGTATTAGGAGTTGGAGACTTGGTTTTCAATCCTCCCTCCCCCCATATGTATATGTGTTTCTTTCTCTCTCTCTTTCTCTCTCTCTCTCTCTCTCTCTCTCTCTCTCTCTCACACACACACACACACACACACACACACACACACACACACACACACACAAACGCTCCAGCGCTGAGCCTCAGTTGTCTCACTGGTAAAACAGGGGTAATTATACTTTACTTTTCTGAAGCCAGAAACATGTACTAGATAATCTAAGGCAACATTTGGCCTTCCTGGTGTTGAGCCTAGGCAGTCCTCAGGATGATAACCTGTTTTTGTTTTTGCTTTTTTTTTGGGGGGGGGGGTGGTTCTGACCTCATCTCTCAGAAGGCATTTCACATTCCTGTCTTTTTCTTTTTCAGGGTACACCTTCTCATAAGTGGATCTGGGAACAGGTAGGGGAAGAGGAGGGAGAATGCAAAACTGAAAAGAAAAGGGAATTTTTTTTTTAAAAATTCCAAAACGCAGAGAATCTGGAGCACACGAGGCACCTTGATGCATGTCTCCTTAGCCCCAAAGCCAGTTGGAAAACTGGGTGGCCCCAAACCCTGTCTATCTCCCTCGGGCTCAGTAAAAGAAATTTGTACCAGTAATATCAAAGTTCTACTGATAAAATTATAATTACACATGCTTATAATTGCACATAACGTATTATTAATAAGCAACAAGAAACATAATGGAATTACTTATTAGTGAATAGAATGAAATTGGATGAAAACCCGATTTCTCTCAGATAGCCAGAGAGCTGCAAACTCCCTCCCTCTCAAATATCATTTAGCTTGTTTTGTCCAAGAGCCAAGCACCTTTTATTATCACTAAAGAGTCTACAATACATAAACAGGGCCCTGAAACTCCCCAGGGAAGTGGACAAGTCCATTTGGATCACAAGGGGTATGTGTGTACACGTACGTACACGTGTACACACACACACACACACACACACACACACACACGTGAGTACAGAAAACTAAATTTTAGGAGAAGCCAAACAGGGAAGAGAAGAAAAGATGCCCCAGCCAACCACTGCTGAGGGCACTCGTTTGTCCAGAGACAGAGGGGAACAGACAGAAAGCTTTTAAGCTGCAGGCTGGTTTGCTATACTAATGACCCAGGTTAGACTCTCACCTCTCCCCCTTACAGGTGTGACCTTAGGCAAGTCACCTGATCTCTCTAAGCCCCAGTTTATTTAAATGGAATAATACTTCCAGTACTTACCTACTTTGTGCTGGGCACATAATGGGCACTTAATATTTATTGACGATTGACTAAAAGAGTTATTGTGAGATTAAAAGAGATTTTTAAAAGCACTTTGCAACCTTTAAAGCCTTGTTAACATCAGATACTAACAAGCTTGCTGGCTTCAAGGTCAGCATCCTGGCCTTTATCCATACTTTATCTTATACTTACTGTTCCACCTGTCGTGGACTCCCTGGGGATCCTGGGCAAGCCATGTAAGCTCTCAATGTTCTGGACAAAGTTCTAAGATTATAAATTGTGGAGGAGGTGCTGACCTGCTTTGGTAGAGGGAGCTGAGCAATAAAATTAGAGGTCCAGTCTCTATGTCAGTAGTTTGGTCATTTTTCAGTTGTGTCTGACTCTCTGTGGACCCCATTTGGGGTTTTCTTGGCAGAAATACTGGAGTGGTTTGCTCTTTCCTTCTCCAGCTCACTTTACAGATGAGGAAACTAAGGCAAACAGGGTTAAGTGACTTGCCCAGGGTTACACAGCTGCTAAGTGTCTGAGGCCAGATTTGAACTCAGGAAAATGAGTCTTCCTGACCCTAGGCCCCATTGTTCTAGCCACTGCACCATCCAGCTGCCCTATTCCTATATAGGCAATCTCTATACCTACTAGTATTCAGATCCCAACAGCTGTCTGTCCATCACCTTATGTTTCACTTCTTTAGTATGGAAATTGTGGAATATTTTATACCATTTTATATCATTTTTGTAATTTCAATCAAGAGCCTGGACCTGGGCTTCTTTGTTCTCTAAAGTTTGCTCAGAGAATATCTTTTCCTGAGAGACTACCTCACATAATATTCTACGGGTATATACTTCAACTGACCCTTGTCAACACTCTTGTCTTTACAAACCTATTCTTTTAAGGAAAATCTTTGTCTTGTGGTTAAACATACATGGGGATCATAAAAGTGAGGTAACACAGACTTCTGAGTCTGCTAAAAATTATGTATATAAGTTTTCTCATTCCTTTGTTCAGGCAGTCAGATTCAGGTCTGACTCTGTGCATGCATGTATCACTAAGTTTAAAGGGAATGAATGAATAAATAAATAAGCAATATGAATTTTTTTTTCTATCACCTAGCCCATTGTTTCCTTCAACCAAATTTTCAGGTTTAACAAAATGAACCCAGATTTCCAGAAAGTCCACAATTACCACAAACACGGGCCCATAAGCTCCTAAAAACTGCAGCAGCCCAGGGAATCAGGAACCCACTTGGCTGCTGGCTTCCAGCAGAGAATTACCTTAGAAGGTGATCCTGCATTTGCCCAGAAGCCTTTAGGGTAAGCCATGCAGAAACCCAAAACTGAATGTCAGGGCCAGGCATTAGCCCTGGTCCTTCTGTCTAATATAGGGCAATCACTTCACTGGATCTCAGCTTCCCTCTCTGGGGATAAGAACACTCACCCTATGTACCTGGCAGGGATGTTGTAAGAATAAAATGAGATAAATGGAAAAAGTTTTGAGTAATAAAAACACAATGTAATCATTCTAGTGCCCAAGTTAGGCCCAAATGAGAAAACACACTTTCTTCCCTTTACTACAGAAATGGGGAATAGTGGATGTGGAATTATATATGTATACTTGACAGTTCATGTTTGGTTGGCTTTGCTGAACAGTTTTTTAAAATTATTATTATTATTTTTAATTATTATTATTTTAATCTTTATGATATGGGAAGATTCACTGGGTAAGGGAGGTGGGAGGGAACATTCAGAAATGAGTGTGATGTAAAAACAAAGGGCAGCAGTTTCTAAAAACAATGCTTAAACACAAGTCCCAAAAAGTCACCACAGGTGGTCCACCCAAACTTTCCGGAAAATGGCAGTCATACCCAATGGGCAGGCACAGTTGGGTTTCAAACTGCATTATGGGTGGGAGCTCCCCTATCAATCAATGAGATCACAGAACCATTTGAGTATTAAATTCAACCCAAGTGATTATTAATCCTTTTCCAGATGTTTTGGCTCCCTTGGGAGCTAGCCTGACTGGGTCTTACCCTTCCCTTTGTTTGAGGTTGTCAACATCTGCTGCCTTTAATAAGAGGTCTCTGGATAAACCTGACCCCTCAGGCCTCTATGAAGCCATCACCTCCTTTTGCAAAAAAAAAAAAAAAAAAAAAAGGCCTGGATTTCTTCCTGAACTTTAAGTCATTCTAGAAAAGCAATTTCATCTGCTCCTCTAGTCCTAAGCTCTTTCAATTCACAGTCTTCTTTCTATTAAGTAGCTACAGGCTAATTTTGGCAATGGATTTCAGGGTCAACAGTGAATTTCTGAAAGATTAAGGCTGTTTGGGTGGACCTGAGAGTATATAAAACACCCATAACATCAGCTGAACAATGGAACATGAGGGCCAGAGGAAAAGGCTGGAAGAGCTCTCCCTGGCAAATGGCCAGAGGAAGCAAGGTGGAAGGAGGTGTAGCAGAAGACCTCTCCTCCATCTTAAGAATTTAGTCCTTCTCTTCCCCACATTTCTTCAGCTAGAGTGGCTCCTCATCCACCATCCTGAGGAATTCTTTGGAAACAAGTCAGTTTCTCTACTTTCTACTTGGACTCCTGCTTCCCCCTAGTCCTATTAAGCCTGACCCTATTAGCCCTGAATTTTCTCTTGTTTGAAACCGGAGCAAAAGGAAACCGGAGGTCAATACCCCTCTACTAAGATCTACAAACCATCAGCAATTTCAGACCCAGGCTGCCTGTTCCTGCTAGACTTGGCTAGCTCCTGTTGTAAGAGAAGTCCCTCTCCAAGAGACAGATGTGTGGCGGATGCCTGTGCGTACTTTCCGGGAGGGGGTTAATCGAGCAGGTAGCCTTCAGGATTGGTGAGCATTTGATCTCATTACTTCAGGAACTCACTCAGGTTGGCTTGTGAAAAGACTTTGGGAATCCAGGAAAAGTACAGTAATCCACCAACTGCCTCACTTCACCACATGGACCCGCCTGCTCATGCATGCATACACACACCCAAGGGTAGAGGAGAGAGGCTTCTCTTGAAAAGAAAAATGTGCATCTGACAGCCCCCACCCAACCTTTTCTCCCTTCATTCTCAAGTTACAAGGGTAATAGCTTTCTTTTCCTAGCTGCCATGAAAAGAGAGGAGCCCATCTGGTTTGGATCAAGACAGCTCATTCAGGACACAGCAAAACTCCCAAGAGCCTCTCTCTCCCCCACACACTTCCAAGAGGTTGCAGGGCCTTACTGGGAAACTGGGCTGTGGGACAGGGAATTACTGACAGGTAGGGCCCCAAAGGAGAGTGGATACAGAGTATAAGACTTTCATACACTCTAAACGCGAAACAAAACAAAATAACACCTTAACAAAGTCAAAACCACCTCTCTTGTGGTCCCCGACTGATGAGTATTTGATTCCATTACTTCAGATTAAAGCTAAGCCTCCACCTAGTGAAACGCACCAGGCATCCAGGAATATACCACAGTCCATCAACAGCTGTGAAACTCCACCATCACACCAACCTCCTGCCCATGCACGGATACACCTAAGGTTAGAGATACTTGTGTGGTTCCTGTTAACCTTCTTCAGCTCATCTCCGCCTACAGAGATCGCCTCTCTCCAAAGAGCTCAAAGCGTTTTGCAAGCATCACTCAAGAAGTCAGTAGCAGAACCCAAAATAAGTCACAGGAGTCTTGTCTCCCAGTCATAGATAGCCCATTGCCTGACAATTGCAAGGTGAGATGTTTCTCCCCAGCCACATTGTCTCTGGGGATCTTAAGATCCCACCTGGAAGAAAATGGTCACGCTTCCTAGATAACCGTCCCAGAGGAAGAAAAGAGGAGTAGAATCATCCAATTAACTAAAAACAACTCTAGAGGCTACTTCCAAACAGACAGGACTTGACTGGGAAGGGGTGGGGGGAGCTGCAGAATTATTAAACAATCCTCCTTGCCCCACTCTCACCTTGGCTTTCGCGCACCCATTTTAAGCTCTGTGAATTGGAGAAAAGAAAGGGCCAAAAAGAGCGGAGCTGGGGGCAGGGTAGAACGGTAAGAAACAGGAACCAGAAGGCAAGCTTGGGCATATGAGGGAGTCTAGTTGTAGGCCAGAGGAAGTGAGAAGTAGGTGCTATTAGAGGGTAGGAAAGGTGAGGACCGGGGGGATGGGGCGGGAGGGCAAACCAGTGGCTAGAAAGCAAGGAGGGACTTGGGGAAAACTAGACCCAACGCAACTGGGTCTGACAAGTTTTGACTGCTTGCAGAGGAGCACCGAGTACCCGGGACTAACAATGGAATTAAGAGTCCGGAGGCTCCTGGGCTGAGCCATTTGCCCATCTCTCTGAGTTTTCTGAGTTTCCAGAGGACGGAGTGGAGTCCTGCTTTCTGTCATCTCCCTAGTACAAGGAAGATCAGCTGTCAAGTCAAGACAGGGCTGGACCCCAAACCACAGATTAGGGACTTTGGAAGGCTTGGCAAGGCCAAGCTGCCGGATGACCCGAGGGGGAAGAAAGGTTGTGAGTGTGTTGGAAAGTTGGGGGGAGGGGAAGGAAAAGTGGGGGGGACGATCATCGCCTTGGCAACTCTGGTCCCTGGGGAACGGGCTGGGCAGGGGCTAGAGCTAGTCTGATGGCCCCGATGGCAGCGGTCGGGGGAGGGGCGCCTCCCCTCCCTCGTCGCGCCCCCTCCCCCCACGTGGCTCCCGAGCAGGGAGCCCTGCGCGCAGGTCCCCGAGGGGAAAGTTGCCGGGGCGGGGACAAAGCCCCGGCTCGGAGCGCCAACATCCCCCAACGCCGCCCTCCCGCATCCCCGCCCAGGTACCTGGGTGCCATCCCCGCCGCGGCCGCCGCGTCCTCCTCCTCCTTGCGATGCTGGGGGTGCTGGTGCAGGCGGTCGTTGTTCCCTCGCGGACCGGGCAGCGGCCGCAGCAGCAGCAGTAACAACAGCAGCAGCAGCAGCAGCAGCCTGCGCCCCAGATCCGTTAGCTCCGCCGGCCCCCTCCGCTCGCTGCCGCCGCCGCCGCCACCGCCGCCAGTGAGAGTCCCCTCCCTCCTCCTCCTCCACCTCCTCTTCCTCCTCCCTTCTGCTCCTCCCTCCTCCCTTCCCTGGCTGGGCGAGCTGCCTTAGCCTCCCCTCTCCTCCTCTCCCTCTCCTCCCCTCTCTTTTCTCCACCCCCACCCCAGGCCCCGGGCTGAAGGCTGGATGCTCTGAGTAGGGAGCGGGGGCCGGCTGCCCCCTCTCCATTCATATCCCCCTCCTGCCCCCCCCAACCCGTCCATCCTCTCCGCTCCCCCTCCCTCTCCATTTTGGGCATGCTGGGAAATGGAGTTTGGGTCCCAAACCAACTACAGAAAGCTGGGAGAAGGGGGACTACAATCCCCAAGGCGCGGCGCGGGCCGGGGGTGGGCATTGTGGGTCTTGTAGTATATCTAGCGTTGGAGGGGTCTCCTGGTAAAGGAGGGCCAAGGGGGCTGAGGAACCGCCATTCCCAGAATGCAGATCTCCCCCGGCCTCCCTCCGTTTGCAGGGAAGGGGGCTGGGGCGGGGGGTGGGAGAGAAGATTGATTAATCTTTGGGAAGCAGATGTGAAACGAAGCTATTCTGGCCAAGCGGTCTGCAATGCACCGAGCCACGTCGTTGGTACCTGCATCCCCAAGGAGGCTGGAGAGCAGTCAAGTTGAAATGCAAACTTGGCCGGGGGTGCGGGCCCCTGCTCAGCTATGAAGCACACCAGCTGTTGTACAGCTGCTGCCCGGCCCAGGGGAGGGAGCTCAGAGTGCGCTTAAAGACCATTTCAGAAATGGTTCATTTCAAAAGGGGTCTCCACCCACCCCACCCGGGCCTCCCCAAACCCAAATCCAGGCCTACGGCCTCACCACACCCGAGCAGGGGGTGGGAGGTGGGGGGAAAAAAACCTAATCAGATCTAACCCACAAAGTCCAAGGAATCTGGAGCTGGGGTTGGCCAGGTGCCCGGAGTTCTGAAAGCTGGATTGGACAGAGGAGTGAATGAGGCACGGGCCCAAGGCTGGGGCCCCCACTGCAACGGAAGCAGAGAAGTGTCGACACTAATAAAGTGCGCTAAACGAAGCAATCAGAGAACGAGCTCTGAGGTTGAGTTACACCTATGCTGTTCTTCTACCGGCCTGAGGTTCTCTTGTGCCTCAATTTCCCTTAAAAACAAAAAAAGGACTAATTTGCACCTTTACCCTCCTGGAGGTGTCATGCCTGAAACTCTTCGGAAGAACAGTGCTCCATGAAGCAATCGAGGGGACTGTTGTTATTCTAGCGTCAGAGTCTCCCCAGCTACCCCTTCTTTGACATATTCAATGTCTCCAAGCCATGAGAGCAGGGTCCTTGTCCCCTCTTTCATTGAGAATTCCCCTCTGCACCTAGTATATGCCTACAATAGGCATCTCTACTATAGATATTGAGCTGGAAGGGATCATACAAGCCATGGACTGCCTCATTTTACAATAAGCAAACTAAGGCTTAAGTGACTTGCCCAGGGTCACTCAGCTAATAAATCCCTGAAGTGGAATTTGAACTCAAGTCTTCCAGACTTCCAGTCTAGGGTTCTGTCCACTACTCCACTGAGACTTTCACAGGCAGTTGCTGGTACAGTAGATGGAACTCTGGAACTGGAGTCAGAAAGTCCTACATTCAAATCCAGCCTCAGACACTTGCCAGCTGTGTGACCCTGGGCAAGCCCCTTAACCCATATTTGCCTCTGTTTTTCATCTGTAAGATGGGGACACACTAGAGAAGGAAATGGCAAACCACTCCAGTATCTTTACCACAAAAACCCCCTGGTCTTTGTCAGGATTTTGTCCATGGGGTGTGTACAATCTGATGGTGACTGAACGGTAACAAGGACAAGGGGCAAGTCATTTAAACTGTTTCCTCCTCATCTGTAATATGAGAATAAGAATAGTATGTACCTCACAGGGTCCTTGTGAAAAACAAATGAAACCATATTTGTTTGTTTGTTTGTTTGTTTTTTAAGCACTAGGTACATTAAGCACAACTTCCCTGAAGCGATCCCAGCAAATTTATAGGACACCAGAGTATTGGGCAGAACGCCAAGAGGATTCAGGTCTCTTCTTCCCCTGCCCTCCCACCCCCATTTTCCCTCTTCCCAGGTACAAAAAAAGCAAAGTTATTCTTTAGGCCACTGGGCAAGAGCCCAATTGTCCTCTTGGTGAATCTGACCCTGACCACGTGGTTGGTTTGGAAAGTTGTTTTCTGTTGTCCTGAGAGAGCCCTGCTCCTGGATAAAAGCAACATCTCTATGGGAGGCCGGAGGACAGAGCGAAGCAGTCCCCATGTGTCTCTTGTCTTTTTTTCTATAAACTAGCTGCAGATAGCAGCATCCCCTGCTTGGGTTTTCCTCTTTATCTGACATCTGCAGTTTCAAACCTTTTCTCTGAGAATAGTTAAGAAATAGCTTTCTGTGAACTCACACCTACTTCACAAAGCCTCCTGTGCCTTTATTTCTCTAGAGACCAAGAGATTATACAATTAGAGCAAAGGTTCTTAACCTGGGATCTGGAAACTTTAAAAATTTTTTGATAACTTACTTCAACATAACTGATTTCCTTGACAATTCTATACATTTAATTTTATGTATTTAAAAACATTAATCTGAGAAGGGGGCCATAGGCTTTCCCAGATTGCCAAAGGGGTCCAGGACACACGAAAAGTTGTTGAGTTATTGGGTAGCAGGTCTGGGCTAGCTTTATCTCACAATATCTCCCAAGGTTAACCTTGATTTTAACCAAGATTACGACGACCTGGTTTAGATTTTTCACCATTCTCCAGATATGCTGACCTGGCATTCATGACAGTGAAAGATGAGACGGGGATCAATCCATTAAAAAGCATTTTTTTTAGGTACTTAATAGGCATCAAGCATTGTGCTGGGTACTGGGGACGCAAAGACAAAAAATGAAACAGTCTTTGCTCTCAGGAGTGTATTCTATTGAAAAGAACATGTAGACATGTATGTATATAAGAAATAAATACAAAGTAATTGGGGGGGGGAGGTGGGAACTGGCGTCTGGGAGGATGAAGAAAGTCTTCACATAGAAGGCAATACTTGGTCTAAGTTTTGAGGGTACCTTGGGATTAGAAGAGGCAGGGGTAAGGAGCGAGCAAATTCCAGGCATGGGAGACAGCCAATGCAATGTCATGGAGAGGGAAAATGGAGTGTTATGTGTAAAGAGCAGAGAGAAGGTGAGTCTGGCTGGACCCAAGAGTACATATGTGAAGGAGGACAATATAGAAGGCTGAAAAGGTAGGTTGGAAACTTGATAGAAAAGGGCTTTAAAAGCCAAACAGAGGAGTTTCCATTTGACCCCAGAGGTAACAGAGAACTATTGAAGTTTATTAACCAAGGAAGTGACGTGGTCAAGCTTATGCTTTAGAAAGATAAAGCATTTGAATGAAAATCATTGTTGCTGCTGTAGGGAAGATGGATTACAGCGGACAGAACCTTGGGATGGGGAGAGCAATTAAGAGTCTATTGCAGTGATCCAGGTGAGAGGTGATGAGAGCTTGGATTTAGATGGTGGCTATGTGAGTGCAGAAAAGGGGACAGACCGGAGAGATGTTATGGAAACAAACAAGTTTGGTAACTAGTGGGAGAGAGAGGAGCAGAGGATGGGATGGAACAGGACGATGGGAAGAATGGGAAGAATGGTGATGCTCTTGATAGAACAGGGAAGCTCAGAAGAGGGATGGTTCGGGGGAAAAATGGTGAGTTCCATTTTGGACACATTAATTGTTGAGATGCCTGTAGGGTATTGGGTTTGAAGTGTCTGCTAGGCTGTTAGTGATGAGAAACTAGAAACTCTCAGGAGAGAGACCAGGGCTGGATATAAAGATCTTTGTGTCACCTGCATAGAGACAACTATTAAACCCGTGGGTTTTTTATTTTATTTTATTTATATATTTATTTTGTTATTATTTTTAAACACATGAGCTCACCAAGTAAAAGTCTTTGAGAGAGAACACCTGCATTTGGGAATGGGATGGGCGAGAATAAGCATCTATTAAGTACCTACTGTATGCTGGGCATTATGCTAAGCACTTTATAAATAGTATCTCATTTGATCCTCAAATCAACACAACCCCGGGAGTAGGTGCTGTTGTTAGCCCCACTTTACAGTTGACAAAACTGAGGCAAGAAGAGGTTAAATGACTTACTCAGGTCACACAGCTAGTAAGAATCTGAGAGCCAGATTTGAACTCAGGTCTTTCTGAATCCAGGCACTCTGACCACTATACCACTTGAGGTTGGGGTAAGAGGAAAGAGGGGGGTATGACCTGGGTAATGATACAGCAAAGGAGACTGGGAAGGCAGTGGGACGAGGATCAGTCATGAAAACAGAGAGAAGATGGTATCCAGGAGGTTGGTCACCAGTGTTCTATAGGGTACATTTAGGAATGGCAGGAATATAGCTAGAATCTAGATATATAAAGGGGAGTAACGTGCCATAAGCAGGTTGGGACCAGACTATTGAGGGCCCTGAATGCCCAGACAAGGAAAACAATACCTCAACAAGCATGTATTAGGGACAGTGGTAAGTGTAGGGGATACAAAGAAAGGCAAAAGATCACCCCTACTCTTAAGGAGATCTCAATTTAATGGGGGAGAAAACATACGAAAACAAGATAAAGGATGAATTTGACATTCTCCACAGAGGGAAGGCACTAGAATTAAGGGGCATCAGGAAAGGCTTCCTTTAGAAGGTGGGATTTTTGCTGGGACTTGGAAGGACACCAAAGAAGCCAGGAGATGAGCAGTGAGAGCATCCTAGGCATGGGGGACAATCAGAGCAAATACCTACATGATGGAGATGGAATGTCTTGTTGATGGAATGACAAAGAGGCCAGTGTTCTGCATCTTAAAGCACATGGGGTGTAAGGAGACTGGAAAGATAAGAGAGGGCCAGTTTGTAAAAGGTTTTCAACATCAAACAGGATTTTATCTTGGGGGTAATAGGGAGCCACTGAAGTTTAATGAATAGGGGGTGATGTGGTTTTGGAAGATCACTTTGAGAAAGCTCTCCCAGGGACATTCATTCCAGAACTCAGGCTGCTTCTTATCCCTGAACTGCCAGCCACTTGGTAAGTATTTATCAATTGTCTTCCATACGTACTGCCCTATGTTAGATCCTGTGGAAAATGCAAAAATAGAAAACATCATCTTGCCTTCATGGAGCTTACAGTCATCAGAGACTAGAAGGACCTCAGAGACAATGGAAGGCAAGAAAAGTGACTCTCAGAGGCTAGATTTGAACTGAGGCCTTCCTGACTCCAGCTCTAGCCTTTTAGCTCCCTCACAGGGCTGCGCTGGAGCGCAAATGAAATTCTCAAACCTTAAGGGGGCTATGTAAATGCCGGTTATTATAATTTCCAGCTCGTTGCCTTGTCCTCAATTTCTCAAAGAAGTTAGGAATCAAAACCCACAGTTCCTACCTGATTGCAGCCATCTGATGTTCCCAATGGCCCTTTGATACTACAAATGCCTCCAAGAGTTGAAAGGTGCTAATTAATGGATAACTGCATGATAATGGGTCCTAGAAATGTTTGGGGCTTTGGATTTTCATTCCTGAGTTTGTTAAGCCTATATTTCAGTTGTTTGAAACCAAAGAAGTTAATTTATAAACTCAAGAAACTACAGAGTTTAAAAGGGCCTTAGAGGTTGCCCAGTCCAACTCCTAAACAACCAGCACCAGGAATCCCCTCTCCAAGAATCCCCTTTCTGAATGAGAAATCCCCTCCATGTGGGGAGTCCCCCCTACTAGGCTGTGGTTTCTTTAATTCCTTTATAATCTCATGATGACCTCTGTGTGGGACGAGTGAAGACCTCTCATAAAAGGGAACAAATTAAATAAATAGAAATAAGTAGAATAGACTTAGATATTTTCCTTTCCACAAGCTTAGCTAGTGACCGTAAGGCCCCCCCCCCCCCCCCCCCCCCCGAGGTTAAGAACAGGTCCTGTGTATTACCTAATGGCAAGAGGCCTGGAAGAAAGAAGGGTTGAGGTGAATAAGTCAGCAACCATAAAATTCTCTGAGGATAAGCATAAGACACAGGATACTCACCCCTGTACATTGACCCCAAGATAAGAGAACCTCTGTTTGGGGAAGAATGGATGGAAAGCCGAAAAGCCAGGTGCAATATAGATGTGCAGGATTAGGTAACTAACAACTAATTCCTGCCTGTCACCGATAACCGAACTGTTTGTTTAATCGTCATTGTCATTTAAGACAGATTTACTACCTTGAAATTGATAGTAGAATGAAGTAAGGATGGTGGGAGGTTTATGACTGTGGCCTGCTTGTAAAAATAACTATACTGTTTGCCCCTGGGTAGATTTATCGCGTCTAGATTGTACCCTCAAGGCTTACGTCTGCAAGCTGAGAGGAAGGAGGTGGGGAGGGGGAATTGCGATTAGGGACCTATATAAACACCCCAATTTTCTGTGTCCAGTGCGCTCTGACACTGAGAGGACCCCCAAGTCCTCTCGATGTCCGGGTGGCCCTTTCCTGCAGGATCGTAATAAATTTTCCTTTCTACTTTCACCTTGAGCCTCTGTTGTTAATTTTTGGATTCGTAAAATCCATCCCACACACCTCGAATGCGTGAGAATCTGCTTTCCTAGTTCTTTATCCCATCCTCACTCCCCTCTCTACATTATTATACTGTTTCCTGTCCCCCAAGAATGACCTTTTGCCAACACTTGACCTCTTTGGGGAGCAGCAAGGTACAATGGAAAAGAACACTGTCTCTGGAGTCAGAAGACTTGGGTTCAAATTCTGTCCTTACTATTTACTACCTGTGTGACTATGGGCAAGTCACATCCTCCTTGTTTCCTTCCCTTTAAAAATGAAAAAGTAGGATTAGGTGTCTTGTGAGGTCTTTGCCAGGTCTAAATCAATGATCTTGCCTTCTGGAAAACTATTATGAATCACGGAGTCCTCAGGTTGGCAAAGACCCCTAGAGGTCACCTAGACCATCTCCCACCATGGTGACAGCATGAATGAGCTAGGACCCACAAAGAATCTAGTCTAAGCTGCTCTTCACTTTAGCGTGTCTAAGAAACCACGGCTTCAGCAGTTTCCTTGACCCACATCCAGATTTGTATCTGCAGACTTTTCCTTCCCCATCCCTAGTGGAATAATGGAGCTGCATTGCTGGCAGCAGCACCCCAAGTACCAGCTCCTTGTCTGCCCAATTCCTCCCAGGGAGCATGTGGGTAAAGGGCAAAATGAAGGGAAAGTAGGGGAAATTCAGGTAGGTGGAAGACAGAAGGGCTGGGGTTGGAGGAAAGAGTATAGGATAGTTGAAGTGAGAAACACTGGGGGTCTGGGAGGGAAAGGCAGTGCTCTGGGAAGGAAGAGAGGCACCCTCTAGGACAAGCATTCTTTACCTTTTTTTTTGGCCATAGATCTCTTTGGCAGTCTGCTGAAATCTATGAGTCCTTTATCAGAATAATATTTGTAAATATACAAAATACACAAGTTTACAAAGAAAATCAAGTTTACTGAAACATGGTTTATTCATCTACCGATCTACTTATCCATCTATCTGTCTGTCTGTATCTACCTATCCATCTATCTTTACCTATCCATCTGTCTATCTATCTATCTATCTACATCTACCTATCTGTCTATATATCTCTACCTATCCATCCATCTATCTACCTATCTATCTATCTATCTATCTATCCACCTGTCTATCTTTAAAACCAAGTTCACAGCCCTCAGATTGGGAACCTAAGCTATACAGGCATGCAGCTCCTCCACCCCCACAAAACTATTTTATACTGTACTTAGCTACTCTGGAACTGGTTGTCGAACAATGATTTTTCCCTGCATAGTCTTTGCCCACAGATATACAGCTCTCTTAATCACACTATTAGCTTCCCTTCCCCACTCTCTGCCTAGAATGATTCCCTTCATTCCCAGGGACAAGTGGACACTTCTGTGGTAAGCTCACCTGGGGGTGGTTGGAAAGAATAAGGGTTTATCAAGCACCTACTATGTGCCAGATTATGTGCACCTACTACGCTCACCTGGGGGCGGTTGGAAAGAATAAGGGTTTATCAAGCACCTACTATGTGCAAATATTATCTCATTTGATCTTCACAACTCTGGGAGATAGATACTATTGTTCCGTCATTCATTTCAGTCATGTCTGACTTTTCATGACCCTGTTTGGAGTTTTCTTTTTTTTAACCTTATCAACCTTTTACTATGTACCAAACACCAGGGAGACAAATGCAAAATCAAAGCCAGTGCCTGCTCTCAAGGAGCTTACATTCTTTTTAAAAAAATAATTTAATATTTTATTTTTTCTTGGGATTTTCTTGGCAGAGACACTGCAGTGGTTTAGCCATTTCTTTCTCCAGCTCCTTTTCACAGATGAGGAAATTGAGGCAAACAGCGTTAAGCGACTTCCCTCAGGTCACCCAGCTGGGAAGTGTCTGAGGTCACATTTGAACTCAGGCAGAAGAATCTTTCTGACTTCAGGCCCAGCACTCTTTCTGCTTCGTCATCTAGGTGCCTAAGATACTATTACGGTTCCTATTTTACAGTTGAGGGAAACAAAACTGACATTAGTTAAGTGGTAAGTGTCTGAGGCCAAATTCAAACTCAGATCTTCCTGATTCCAAGCCCAGAGCTCTCTCCGGTAAACTACCTAGCATATCACTGGTGGTCAGTAGTTTTAGCTGCAACTCACAACCATGGAATATCAGAGCTGGAAAAGACCTCAGAGATCTGTCTTAGCCCAGCACTGTAATTTTGCAGGAGAGCAAACTGAAATAGGAAGTGACTTTCAAGGTCACATAGAGGAGGGAGGGAGTGCTATTCAGTGTCTTAGAAGGGTCTAAACCCTTGTCTTGTGACTCCTACCAACTCCAGGACTCTTCAGCCTAAGACCTAAGTGGAGTTGTTCAGCCTCATCCAACTCATGATCCCATTTGGTGTTTTCTTGGCAAAGATATCGGAGGGGTTTGCCATTTCTTTCTCCAGCTCATTTTACAGATGGGGAAACTGAGGCAAGCAAGGCTAAGTAACTTTCATCGTAGTCACACACTGCTAGTAAATGTAAGAGGCCAGATTTGAACTCATGGAGACGAGTTTTCCTGACTCTAGGCCCCTTGCTCACTGCGCCACCTAGCTGCCCACTTAGGTAGAGACCAAAAGATAAACAGGAACTGGTTCAATGTGGCAGTGGCCAGATTCTAGCCCGGCACTGCATCCATCCTGTTTTGTGCAGAGGAAACTGGACAAGGTGAGGGGAACAGAAGAAGGAATTCTTTGCCCGACATAAATTGTCTGATCCCAGCACAGTATTCTCTCTGTTTCACCCCTCCTCCAAATACCTTGTGAATTCCTTTTTTCTACACTTTTGCTCCAGCCTGGCCTAGGACTCCACAAACTCCTGCCTTGTACCCACTCTCCCTAGCCCCAGCAACACAGTTTCCACTTCCTTTTCTTAGCCAAATAAAATCAACACTACCGTTGCTTCTGTGAAGGTGACCATCAGTTTCCCTATGGTTCCACTCAAAACACTGGTGATTGGGAGGCTGAGTTGTAGGCTGCCCAGGCCCAAGACCCCCTCCCTGGCTACCATACTCATCTGTACCCATCCCAATCCACTCATCCTTTCATTGTACCCTCTGGATAACAGGCTGTCCTTCATATTAGACCTGTGCCTTCCTCCCCCAAACTGTGTGTGTCTGTGTGTGTCTGTGTGTCTGTGTGTCTCCCCAATAGAATATAAATTCATTGAGGTCAGGGACTTTCCTGTATTCCTTGCATTTTCAAAATATAGCACAGAGCCTGGACTCAAGTACTGTTATTGTTGAATCAATCAAATTATAAAGAAGAGCTTAAGCAAGTTCTGGGCAGGTAGATACTGCAGGGGATAGAGTTCCAGAGCCTGGAGTTAGGCAGACCAGAGTTCAAATGTGGCTTCAGACACTTAATAGCTGTGTGACCCTGGGCAAGTCACAACCCCGTTTGCCTCAGTTTCCTCATCTGTAAAATGAGCTGTGTCCACTCCAGTATCTCTGCCAAGAAAACCCCAAAATGGGGAAGAACCGGACTGAACAACAAATGTAATTAACATAAGGTGAAGCAGAGTCACAGTTAAAAGAAGTGTTTTAGGTCTATTGTGCACAGATAGAGTTCAAACCACCTGTACTAGCTGGGAAAAGTTGGATTCAATCAGGGACAGGTAGGTGGCACAGTGAATAAAGCACTGGCCCTGGAGTCAGGAGGACCTGAGTTCAAATGCAGCCTCAGAGACTGCAGACCCTCAGAGACTTGACGCAATAGCTGTGTGACCTTGGGCAAGTCACTTAACCCCAATTGCCTTCTCCCCCTCTAAAAACAAACAAACAACAGGAGCTGTGAGCGATTTGTGAAATCGAGTCACGCCCAGAGCGATTTGTCTAAAGTGGCTCTCTCAGGGAGCAAGATTCTGAGCATTTCCAGGCCACCTTTGAGGACTGAGCTGTGGCAGAGGAGGGAGATATTGAGGAATCATTGGCTCCACAGACATCCCGGAGAGGAGAGAAATCTCAAGAAAAGGTGGGTTCATTCCCCCAACTTCCTGCCCCATTGCCTGTTTATCCAGACACCAGAATACAGGGCATCCCAAAAGTCTTAGGGTAGTTTAAAGCTGCTGAGGCTCAAATGTTTACTGTTTCCTGACCGAAATATTTCTAGCAAACTGAATTTTGCCTCAATCACACAGGCAGAGGCAGGGTTAGGCGTTAACTAGAGATAGCGATAAATGGCAGTTTAAGTTTCTCAAAGCGCTTTACGTGAGTTATCCCATTTGATAAATTTCGTAAATAGACTCTTTAAAGCTCAAGAAAAGGGGACCGAGTGGGCTTTAGGGGCCACCCTGGGCTTAAAACAAGGCAAAGATTGTAACTGTGAACTGTTACAATAGCAATCCCCGGCTCTTGCCAGCCAGTCTGAAATTGATCAGTCTGGGGAAAACGTGGAAGTCTCCGGAGCTCTCGGAGCGAGTAGGGCGGGAGGGGTCTGTTTCTTTGAGATGCTCTGGGCGGAAGCCACAGGGATTCCTGGGAGTTGTAGTTTCTTTGTCTGCTCCAGGGGTACTCCCTTGCCGCTCTTCCCTTTGGGCAGGTTCTAAAGCCCTTTGAGAAGGGTACCAACATAAGAAAATACACCTTATTCCCTCTCCTCGCTCTGCCGAAGGCTGCCACTCAAGGCCCTTGGGGAGTCAAGGTCAAGGCCAGGGGTAGAGGAGAACTCCATTTCCCAAGGTGCACCACGCAGAGCCTTTTGGGGGGAGGGGTCGGACTGAGTTAAAGGGCCAAGTCTGCAAAGAGCCCGGCGGTGGGAGGTACGTGTGGTATTGGAGGGGTGAGGGTAGGGGTGGGAATCCTCGCAGCTGCCTGGAAGCGGAGAGGCAGAGTCAGTGGCGTATCTACTGCTCGGGACCCAGGGTTTTTAGGTCTTACCCAGGGTAGAACCTGGGTCACCTGCCTGTCCCCAGATCAGAAGTTTGCACCTGGAAGAGGGGAGGGGTGGGTGTGGGATGTGCTGGAAGTATAGGCGCTGAGCCGAGTGTTAAACCTGGACCTCCTCTCTCTGCCCTCTCACCCTCTGCTCCCCGATCTGCTAGCCCCCGATCATACCCTAACTGGTGGGGTGGGCTGTGGGTGGAGGGTGATCTGTCTACCCACGTCCCACTTCCTGCTTTTCCCTGGGCTTCCTGCGGAGCATGTGAGTTCAAATCCCGACCCTGCCATTTACTACCCGTCTGACTGTGGCCTAGAAGCTTGATCTCTCAGAGCCTCTTTTTCCTCATCTGTGAAATGAGAGGGTTGGTCTAGAAGATAACCTCTAAGATCGCTTTCAGGTTCATTCATGATCCTGTGACCTCATCTGACCTTGTGCTGCAAAATAAATATAAAAATTATTTGAAAAAAAAACCTATGCACTGTCTTCCAAAACCTTGTGCTGCCAAACAAGTGAAAAAAATCTGTGTGCAATAATCTGTACCGCTAACAACTCTGTACGGTTCATTTGTACAAACAACTCTGTACAACTTCCAAAGCCTAATGTAAATGACTTTTGGGTTATTCACAGTTTTGCATTATCTGCATTAAAGCACCCATCTATTAATAATGGCTAGCATTATACAGCAGTTTTAGGTTTGCCTATGTTAGTTCATTTGATCATCACAACAACCCTATTTTACAGCTGAGGAAACTGAGTCAGTTAAATGATTTACTCAGAGTCACACAGCTAGTAAGTGTCTGAGGTCACATTTGCACTCAGGTCTTTTGTGACTTCAGGTCTGGGGCTCTCACCCTCTTCACTAACTGCCCATTGAAGCTGCGGGTTATGAGCCTACTGATGGGCTGGAATGGATATCAGAGGTCATCCACCTCTATTCATTTTACAGATGTGGAAACTGAGGCCTGTGGTGGGAAAGGGGAGAGAAGTAACAAAAAGTAAAGATGAGGTAATCTTCATCTCTTCAGCACTTTTCCCTCTGAAAGGCCAGGGACAATGTTGAGAGACTGGGAGGCGTGTTGGGAAAGCCCCATTGGAAAGGGCACATTATTAGTACCAATAATGCATTAATAGTGACTGCCGCTATCTAGCTATCTAAGGCCAAGTCATTATGAGCATTATTATGCGTGGTAGAAACTCCAGAAAAGAACCTAGTGGTTTCTCTGAACTGTGCTGCTTGGCCCAGCCTTGACCTTCACCTTTAAAAATGCTGATTGGGCTTTCTGCATACTGTGCCTGGTTTCAGCCTTCCTCTGTGGGATCCTGCCGAGCCTTCTTGAGCATGTCAGGCCCAGTCTGGGAGGGACCCTCTTTGTAATCAGAAATCTGACTGGTTGGGCATTTCCCTCCCGTTCCAAACTTGGAAGAGCTGAGGGAGCCAGCCAGGCTTGTCTTAGTCATGCTGGGAATCCACTGTTTCCTGAGCCCCTGGAACAAAAGAGACCCAGCTATGTACTTATTAGACAGGCACATTTTATTCCCTTACCTTCTCCCTCCTTAAGGAGTTCAGTGTCTAATGACCAAGAGGAGATCCTCATGTTTCCTACCCAGTCAGAGCTGTAGGGAACTTTAATCAGAGAATGCTGATCCTGAGAAAGACCTTAGAACATAGAACTGGTTTGACTCTGGTTTGACTGGTTCATTCTCCTCTGTTTAAGGAGGCAGGGGAAAAGTTTCCAATCCAAATTTCCATTTAAAAAGATGATTGGGTGATTTAAGGGATTGGAAGAGACCCTAGGTCCTGAAAGGCTGCTCCTCCCAGGAGAGAAGGGCTTCAGGCACTTTGCTGAGGACCTCCTGGGTCTGCTTTCTCTGGACCAGCCTCTTTGCATTTGGAAAGGCTAATTACCAGAAGGTTGGGCTGATAATGAGAAAAGCTGCCAGTGTGACTAAAGAATCCATTTGCTGATATAGGAACTTTTCTTGATTATGTGTCAATTAGCCTCCCCTCCATCTCCCAATTTGCACAAACATTTTCAAATAAAAAAAACATTTCTTTTTTATTGAAAGTGACAAAATGGTCACTTATACTCTAGGTACCTTGGAGGGCAGCTGGGTAGCACAATAGATAGCCCTCAGGACCTGGAATCAGGAAGACCTGAGTTCAAATCTAACCTCAGACACTTACTAACTACGTGACCCTGGGCAAATCACTTTACCCTATTGCCTCAGTTTCCTCATCTGTCAAATGAGCTGGAGAAGGAAATGGCAAACCGCTCCAGTGTCTTTACCAAGAAAACCCCAAAGGGGTCACGGGTAGAGTCGGACATGACTGAAAAACCAGTGCACAGCAAGAACCACACCCTAAATAGGGGTTCTTAACCACGGGTCTGTGATGTTGTTTTAAAAAATGTAGAATTTTTGGTAAACATAGTTAAGTATAATTGGGTTTTTTTTTTATAACACTATGCATTTTATTTTATGCATTTAAAAGTATCATTCTGTCTGAAGAGGGGTTTTATCAGATTGCCAAAGGGAGCCACAACCTCGGAAGGTCCAAGACCCCCTGGCCTAGTAGGTGAGATCATTCTTCTAGACCAGTGGTCATTTATCTCGAAAGGTTTCTCAGAGGGTCAGATATTTTGCCTGCAGCTTTTGAAACTTCAGCAACAAGGAGAGGCCAGAGGGCCAGCTGTAAGGGATGGGTCAGAGGAAGGGGTTCCCACACTGGGGGATAAGTTGGCCTAGATGGGACGGGTCCTTCCAGCTCCATTTCTGTGACACACAAGGGCCCATAGAGGGCCAGAAGAGACCTTACTTAGAATACAGTATCTCAGAACCTTGGGGTCACCTGGTCCAACTCTCCCTGTCCCTCTGGATTTTCCTGTCCCAGCTGGAACGAGTGACTTGTCCTGGGTCCCACAGAATAGGTGATTTCAGTGTTGTACCATGAAGCATGCTGGATTTGACGTCCCAGGACCTGAGTTCAAATCCTTTCTCTGCTACTTAACTGTCCGTGTGACCTTGAGCAAATCACAACCTCAATGGGCCTCAATCTCCTCCATAAATGTAAAATGAAGGAGTAGTACCAGGTGACCCATGAGGGCCCTTCCACCTCGTGTTGGGTGAGGGAAGGACAGAGACTAGAACCTACATCCCTTCCTCGCTCCCTCTCTGGAGCTGCTAACTTATCCTTAGAACGAGGTGGGGGCTGGGCTAGAAGTCTCTCCAGCCCTTTGCTGCCCCTTGCCCTCCTGATTCTTAGCTCAGTGTTCTTTCCCCCATGGCTAGCAGCGATCAGAGTCTGGAAGATCTGAGTTCAAATCCCGCTTACTAGCTGTGCCATGGCAGGCAAACAGCCTCTCTCTCAGCCTGTTTCCTCCTCTGTGAAGTGGGGAAAACAGTAACTAGTCACGGATATCTGCCTCGGAGCAAACTTTGAAGCGTAAAGTGAGTTATTATTATTATTGCTACTTCTCGCCGTGCCCTGTGGTCATGAGAGGAGGACACGGATCCCGTGCATACGCATAGACCCACACTGATGAGATGGCAGGTGATCTTAGTACATGCATGCATATCATATGTACCTATAGCATACAATAAGACACACTTAGATGGCAGGCAACCTTAGCACATATGTCACATGTATATCCAGTGTGCACATAGCATACACATAAACACAGGTTAGGTGGCAGATAATCATAGCACATACGTCACATGTATATACTATGTACACATAGCATCCACATAAGATGCATGGATTAGGTGGCAGGTAACCTTAGCACATATATCACATGTATATACTATGCATACATAGCATACACATAAGACCCACACTGATGAGATGGCAGGTGACCTCAGTGAGGAGGGTGCCAGGAGGCCCAGGAAAGGCTTCCTGCAGAAGGTGAAATTTGAGCTAAGTCTTGCAGGAGCCTGGGGGACAGTTGGGACTTAGCTTAGACTTTGGTCTCTGGGAGGATTTCACTGCCGCAGACCCTGGGTCCGTTCCCAGATCCCTTGCCCACCCTCCTTGCTGCCCCTTGCTCACCCCCCTATCTGGATGTCTTTAGCTTGGGCAGATCTTGTCCTGGTCGTGTCTCCCACCCCAGGCGCTGCCCTGAGGAAGGAGGCATGAAGAGCTCCCCAGAGAACCTTTCAGTCCTCAGGCACCTGGGGGTGGAGGTTACCTCATGTTGCCCTTTGACATTTTTTAGTATTTTCCTCTAGGGAAACAGGAGAAATTCCATTCCGGATGGAGACTTTTTGTAAGAGCTCCTGTAAACTGTGTGTGAGGGGGGCTGGTGTTTGGAGGTGTCATTTCAGCCTTAAGCCTGGGTGAGATGATGATAAACACTCTAAGAGGAGGCTGCTGCTGCCAGTCATTGTCTCCTGTTGGCTCTTGGCCAGAGTTAGACAGGCAGATGCGTTCCCCGTGTGCCTCCTCCAATCTCTGGCCATGATGTGGTCAGGGCTGCTCCCCCTCCTCCTCCTGATTCTTGACTCCTACCTGTCATGGAGGTGGGGGGCAGAGGGGGAGGAATAGTGATCTCAGTGCCAGAGTCCAAAGCCTGGAGAACAGCCCAAATCAAATCAAATTGGCAATACAGAGGGAAATAGAACTTTGAGATTGGAGGAGGGTCACTTCCTGAGGACTGTGGGACATTTCCAAGGTGTCTGGGAGGTGTACATGCCTACGTGTCATGGAGGCAGTGAATGGAAGTCATTTGGCCTCCTGGGCATTTGCTTGGCTCTCATGAGGTTGCTGAGCCTGCCTGTGTCTTAGCCCTGCAGCAGACTTTCTGTCATTTGATTTTGGCTTCTTGGTCTCTGTTGATTTTTCTTATAACTCCCTGCCTTAGCTCCAAAGATCCTGTTGCCAAGATGCCGCAGGGAAGCCAGTGAACCTTCAGCCAACTCCCACAGGCAGGGAGCAGGTACCTCAATCCAGTCTCTCTGAGAGTCTCTTCTCTTCCCAGGTCAAGTATCCGGGGCCTCTGACTGGGATGGAGCGTTGGCAGGGTGTCGATTGGACGGTCATTGTCCTGACATGCCAGTACAAGCACAGTGTCTACGCCTTTCAGAAAGGTAGATGGCTCCCCCCCACCTCTGATTTCTGACAGCCCCCAGGGAGCAAGCCTAGCACCTTCATGTCCCTTGGTGGGGCCAGGGAAGAGGGCACTCCTTGGACACTTCTTATCACTGTGACACTCAGAAGTAATGATATACACTTACATATGCAGAGCACCGTCCTAGGTACTAGGGGCAATACAGGGTTGAGATAAAGCAGGGTTCATACCTTTATGGATTTTACAGTCTAGGAGGGGGATCAGTCAATTAATAAACATTAATTAAGCACCTGCTATGTCCCAGACACTGTATGTGCTGAGCACTGGGGATACAAAAAGAGGCAAAAGACAGCCCCCGCCCTCAAGAAGCTTCCAGTCTAATGAGGGAGACAAACAAAGAACTACATTACCTAAGGAGCCTGTCAGAGCAGTGTGAAGCTGTGTTCTGTATGCCCCAAAGGGAAAAGGCGATCCAGACTTGGGAGATGCACCACGGGGGACCTGGCTGTGCTGTGTTCCTAAGAGGCTGGCAGGGATTCCCAGTCCAGTCAGCTGACTTGGATTTATCTGTTCCATTGTGCAGCTTCTGGGGGTGGGGGGCTGCGGGGGAGGCATGCTAAGCAGTCAGCTTGGGGTGGGCTATTGGGGGAGCCTTTTCCAAGGTTATGTCTATCTTTCTTCTCCCTGATGTTCAGGAGGTGGGGATAGGGTGGAGCAACCCCCGGGGGAAGCCTAGTCCTCCAGGCCTCCTCTCCCTGGCAGTAGGCAGCACATCCTCTCTTGTCCCTGGCTTGGATGGTGCTGACACATCCCCCCAGGAGACAGCCTGATGTAAAGACAGATCCCACAAGAGGCAGCCTAGCACATAGGGTGAGAGGGTCTGGGTTCAGATCCTACCTCTGAGGCTCATTAGCTGTGCGACCTTGGGCAATCCACTTAATTTCCCTTGGGTCTCTGTTTCCTTATTTGTAACCTGAGGCGTTGGACTCTGTGGCCTCTGATGTCCCTTTCAGCTTCAGAGCCAGGTTGCTCCAACCTCTTGCTTCATAGGAGGGTGGACCAGCTTAGACAGCATTTAGCATTCACCTGTGGGGAGAACTGCCTTCACTTGTGAGGCAGGGGAAGTGGTAACTGTGGCCCCCAGGTGCTGAGCCTGGAGCCTCCATGCACATTTCCCTCAGGTCATCAGTACCCTCTTAGAACATGGACTGGCTCTTCGAGCTTCTCTCTGCCTGAGGAGATGTAGTCAGACCCAGACCCAGGCCTGGATGGGTACTGGCAGTCATTGCCGATTAGCCGTTGTCTTTCACCATTAATTAAGAGCCTCCTTCAGGTCTGTTGCTGTGTTATTGGGTGGAAGGGCTAGAAAGATGGGGCAGCCAGGTGGTACAGTGGTTAGAGCACCAGTAGTCTGGAAGATCTGAGTTGCAGTCCAGCCTCAGACACTTAGTAAGTGTGTGACGCTGGACAAGTCAGTTCACTCCTATTTGCCTCAGTTTCTCATCTATAAAATGGAGACACACTGGAGAAGGAAAGGGCAGTATCTTTGCCAAGAAAGAGTCCGATGCAACTGAATGACTGACTGAACCACAACAATAGGGGCTAGAAAGACAAAAAAAACCCTTGGCCTCAAGGTGCTTACATTCTATTGGGAGGAAACCCTGGTTTCCTGACACTAATCTACTAAGATAAGGCATGAGTCCTGGACCTCTGATGTTCTGTATGAGGAAGGCCTGGTGAGCAGACTCCTAACACTCTGAACAATTATCGAGGACCCCCATTCCCCAAGAGCTTTGTTTTGTGTGAATTATAGCTATCCATATTTGCCATATTAAAATGAAAACATTTTAGTATTATGAAAGTTGTTTTGACCTCATGGCTCTCCTGAAAGGCTCTCAGGGACTCCCCCGGGTCCCTCGACCACTCTAGGAGAACTGTTGGCCTAGGGGACTGAGAGTTAAGAGACTTGTCCAGAGTCACCTAGCTAGGATGTGTAGTAGGGAGACTTAACTGGGGTCTCCCTGGTGTGGAGGCCAGCTTTCTTCATCATACCGCATTGCCTTTTAGATAATTAAATACAAAATAATAACCCGGATAAGTAAGTAGAGAAAATATACACAGATTCACTACAAAGTCATCTTGAGGTGGGAGGAAAGTACTAATTAACAGCCAGCTTGGAAGAGATGTTTTGCTGTCAAATAGGTGACAAAGGGCTCTGGAAGACTTTTAGGAAAAGAGGGTGGGCTTTGAAGTTAGTCGATCAACACCCAAATGTTTGGGGCAGCCTCAGTGCTGGTATCCTCCATTCAGGCTGGCCTCTTGCCTCCACCTCAGCCCCATTCCATCTCACCACATCTTGTTTCATCTCATCCCATTCCATCCCATCCCACTCCCTCCTATCACATCCTACCCCCACCCTGCTTCATCTCATCTCATCCCATCCCATCCCTTATGTTAGCAAGGTCTGGGGCAGAGAACTTAGTCCTTTAGTTTTTGTACATCAAGATTCCCTCTGATCCTGTCAAAAATCTGAAGATTTGCCTCTCCAAACCAATAGACCACCCTCCTTGGTTGGAGTGGTGACAGTGATAAACCTTTGTCACATTTTTTTGCTGCATGGGTTGTGGGGTGGGAACAGCCTCACTGGGAGAAGAAGAGCCAGAGTGCTGGAGGGGTGGGGAGGGGGGAGGGCAGGGGAGGATGATGTGACGATGCCTCGGTTTGGTTCCAGAGCTGGAAGTGCGACAGAAGCGGGAACAGGTGCCTCGGGGGACCATCCTGCTCACAGTGGAGGATCCTGAAGCCCAAGTGGGCAGTGGGGGAGCCACGCTAAATGCCCTCCTGGTGGCTGCAGAGCACCTGAGTGCCCAGGCAGGCTACACAGTGAGTTCAATATTACCCCCCTCCTCCCTACCACTGCAGGTCTGGGGGAAGAAATCCTGGGCCCGAGTTCAGAGAAGTGGGTTCTGGTTCTGGAACCTCCACTTAATCTATGGGAGACCTTGAACAAGACCAGGTCATGGATCTTGGGCCTCAGCTTTCTCATCTGTACTGCAATTCTTTATTATATCACTTAACAGAGATGTGAGTCTCAGTGAGATCATAGGTGTGGGAGCAGCCCAGATGTCACAAGGGGCACAAATCCTAGGGGTCATTCTTGTAGTGGAAAAAGTACTGACCATGGACTCAGGAGCCTGGGTGCAAGTCCCAACTCTGCCACTTAACTAGCTGTGGGACTAGGCAAGTCACTTAAACTCTATACCGCGTCTATAAAGTGGGGATAAGAATAATTACCTCCCTACAGAGTTGTATTAGCACACTGTCATGTGCATGTGAAGGGTGAACTATCTTTATTTTTGCTGGTTCATTTCCATTCAATTCAACAAACATTTAGTAGGTGCCTACTGTGTATAAAGTACTGTGCTTGGCGGGCCCTGAGAACACAAGACAAGAAGGGAACAGAGCCAGTCTTTAAGGACTTCCACTCTATGGGAGAGGTGCAGTGTGTCCATATATAAGTATATACAAAGTGACATAAGATGAGAGGAAGAAAAGGAGGGTGGCAGAGGTGAGGGAAAAGAGAGAAAGAGGGAGCGAGAGAGCGAGAGAGGGAGAGAGAGAGAGAACAGGGAGAGAAAAGAGAAAGGAGAGAGAGAAGAGGAGGAAGAGGAGAGAGAAAAAATGGAGGGAGAGAAAAGAGAAAACAGAGAGAAGAGGGGGGAGAGAGAGAACAGGGAGAAAAGAGAGAAAGAAAAGAAGAGAGAAATCGAGAGAGGAGAGGAGGAGGAGAGAGAGAGGAGAGAGAAAACAGAAGGAGGAGAGAAAAGAGGGAGAGAGAAGAAAGAGAAAAGGGAGAAAGAGGGAGAGAGAAAGGAGAGGGAGGGGGAGAGGGAGAGAAGAGAGAAAAGAGGGAGAGAGGAGAGGAGAGAGTGAGAGATTCAGAGAGAGAGCAGAAGTACTACTAATAATAGTGGTGGGAGCCATCAACAAAGTTCTCGTGTAGAAGGTGGTACCTGACCTAGATGGAGGCTAGGGGTTCCGCGCAGCAGAAGTAAGAAGGACGTATGTTCCAGCCCAGGGACCATTCATAGAAGGGCATGGGGGCAAGAGGTGGAACCTACAGGAAATAGTTGGCCAGCCACTTTGACTGGAATGGAAAGTGTGTCAAGGGCAATAAAATGAAGAAAGACAAAAGACTAGGAAGGTAAGTGGAGAACTCTGGAGGATTTTAATTGTCAAGGTGAGGATTTTAAATACCAGGTGGAAAGATTTTTACATTTTATCCTGGAGGTAATAGGGAGCCATTGAACGTTTCTGAAGAAGGATGACGTGGTTGGATCCATTTTAAGAGTTCTGTAAAGGATGAATCAGACAGGAGCAAGATGGAGGTGGGACGATGGATTGGTCTAGGTGAGAGATGAGGGTCTGAACTCAGGTGGAGGCTCTGTGGGGCAGAGAAAGACAGATATGAGAGGGATTGTGGAGGTGGAATAGGAGAGACCTGACAAGTGACTGGATGTGGTTGTGTGTTGGTGGGGGGAGGTGAGGGACCGTGAAGAGTCAAGAATGATTCGAGGTTTGTGAAACGTATGGTGAGGCTATCAGCAGAACAGTGGAGGACCTTGGAAGAAGGACAGGCTTTGGGGGAAGAATCAGTTTGAGATGGAAATATTGTGTTGAATTTGAGATGCCTCTGGGGCATCTAGGGCATGCTCAGCAGGCAGTTAGCAATAGGGGGCTAGAGTTCAGGAGAGATGAGGGCTGGATGTATAGGGCTGGCAGTCATATGCTAGCATTTATAGAATGTTTTAAGGTTTGCAAAGCACCTTCACATATGTTATCTCATTTGAATCTCATGACAACCCTATGAGGTAAGTGTTATTATCCCCATCTTACAGAAAAAGAAACTGAGGCTGAGAAAGTGAAATGATTTGGTCCAGGGTCATACAACTAGGGAGGGGTTAGAGCAAGGTTTGCCCTTAGATGTGCCCAACTCCAAGTCCAACACTCTATCTGTGGTGGTGCCAAGTTGCCTTGGGGGGTGGATAATGGAACCCACGGGAGCTGATGATACCACCAAGGGAGAGAATGTAGCAAGAGAACAGAAGCCCCTTGGGAGAAACCCACCCTTGGTCGACAGGACGAGGAGGAGAATCCGGCAAGAAAAATGGAGAAAGAGCAGTGAGAGGGCTTGGAGAATGAGGAAAGAGCAGTGTCACAGACGCCAGGACCAATGAGGGTCTGGAGTCCTCCCACCACGCTTTGTTGGGGAGCCTCCCACGGCGGGAGTGTCAGGTGGAAGTGGGAGCAGTCCAAAGGTGAGGCCTGGGTCTGAGACCCCTTGTGGATGTATTTCCCTGTAGGTGGTCACTTCTGATGTCCTGCACTCTGCCTGGATCCTTATCATGCACATGGTGAGTGGTGGAGGAGAGAGGGAGGAGCCCCTAGATCAGGGGTGCATGTTTATGGATAGATTTCAGGAGGTCCGTGAACTTGGGTGGGAAAAAAAAATTACATCTTAATTCAATGTAATTGGTTTCCTTTGTAATCCTATGTATTTTGTTGTATGCATTTAAAAACATTCTGAGAAGGGGTCCATTGACTTTATCAGGGTGCCAAGGGAGTCCAGGGTACAAGTAAGGTGATGAAACTCAGGAATAGATGAAGCCTTAGGTGGCTATTCCGGGCATAAGGAGAAGGCTCCGTGGTGTGATTGAGAGCTAGAGAGAGGAAGAGAGAGAAAAAGAGAGGAGAGGGAGAGAGAGAGAGTGGGGGGAGAGAGAGGAAGAAGATGGATGAAGGAAGGGGGAGAAGAAGGAGGAAGAGAAAAAGAGGGAAGGAGAGGAAGAGAGAGAGGAGGGGTGGAGACAGGGAATTGGGGACTTTGGCTTCTATCCCCACTTTTCCCCAAGGCAGCCCCTCCTTCTTCTGTTTCCCCAACTGCAGTGAGGGACCTTCTTGGCTGAAGACCACGCTACAGCACACACACAGCCCTGGGCTTAGATGTGTTGGATAAAATGTTTTGTCCTAGGCAGACCTCCTCCTGCCATGTGGTACACTCCTGTCTTCATCATCCTCTTGGTTAGAGAGAGGGCTTTTGAGCAACTCAACAGTTCGGATTCAATTTAATATCCACTTGAGCCAGAGCCAGAATAAATAGTCTTCTCTCTTCCAAAGGGAGAAAAATAGGCAAAATTTCCAATGCCAAGCAGAGAAGATTTTTGGATTATCCATGGTTCTGCGTTATCCAGGCTATTTCTCTCCTCCGTCCAGGGAACTGAGAGTCAAATATATTCATGAGAATAAAGGTGCTGACCTTGATTATCTGAAAAGGATAGGGATTCACAGTATTTGATTCCTCAAGGTCAGGTGAAGGCTCTGTGGAGGTTGGGGATCCTAGGACACAGGAGGAGGGACAGGGCCCCCCTTGTTACCCCGGTCTCAGAGGCCTCTCTGAATGGCCCTGGGCAGAGCATGATCACTTGTCAGGTGGGGGTACATTTTTTGATCCAGACATGGATGCTGGGCTAGGCTCTAGAACTGATGGAACGGGCTGGTCTGGCCTGCCCTCCACTGGGAACGAGAACCCATTGGTGAAGGAGTAAGCGGAGAGATGGAAAAGGCCAATACAGGGAGTTAGTTAGGGACAAGGGTCTGCCTAGGAAGGAGGAGAGAGAAGAGGCTCTCTACCAAGCGTAGGAAAGATTTTGAAATCCCCTCCAGAAATCTGGGTCTGAGGAGGGGATGACGAGGGTGAGGAATTCCCTCTCCTATGGAGAGAAATGGCCCACATCGAGAGGTGAGTGGGAAAGGGCCCTCCTTCTTACCCTCCCTCTGCCTTCCCTCCATCCAAAGGGCAACTGAGTCACTCTCTGGGCTTGGTCCTGCTTCCAGAGAGGCCTCTCAGGCTCAGCTCCTTTCTTCCCCAGGGCCGAGACTTCCCCTTTGATGACTGTGGCCGAGCTTTCACCTGCCTCCCTGTGGCGGACCCCACAGCTCAAGTAGAGTCTCTCACCTGTAACCTGGACGTGCTGCTACACATCATGACCCACAAGGTGAGGCCTGGCTTGGGGACAGACTCTCCTCAGTCACCTGAGTGCTCACCCCATGGGCTTTCTCCCTCCCTGAAATTTCCCTGTGTCCCCTGCCTCACCCCAACCCTGACCATATATATCATGGCTCAGACGGTAGTGGGCCCATGGGGACAGCTCCAGGCATACACCATATTTGTGAAGTACTTAGAGTAGTGCCCATGCTAATAAACGCTGGTTCTCTTCCTCTTCCATGAGGAGCGCTTCCTTGCTGGAGGACTCCTAGGGTTAGGAGGTGGTTGGACAGTCTGGTGCTGGCTTCCCTACATTTCATCAGGTCTACGTAAAGACAAGGGCAAGTGGACCGGAGTCAGTCAGTTTCCATTATCATTGGGCAAGATGTCCACTAGCAGAGCTGGAAGATCTTGTCTATTCTTTTGCCTTCTCCAAGGCCAAAAGCTAGAGCGGGCCAGAATCCAAGAGGTGGCTCCAGGCCCTTGGAGATGGAGTGGGAAAGGAAGGAAGGGAGCATTCGTGGCCTCACCCCTCCATTCTCCTCCATTGGGGGCGGCCTGCCCACGAGCTCTGCTCTCTCTTCCAGCTGGGCCGTGGCTCCCCACCAGGAGTGTGGGTCTGCAGCACAGACATGATTCTCTCTGTTCCGACAAGCCCAGGTAAGTGGATTTTCAGGTTGAGATTGGCTTGCGGTCTTTAGCGGAGCCAGGGAGAACACATTGCCCCGACCCCAAGCTACGGCTCTGATGTTTTCTTCTCCTCTTCTCTCTTTACTCCCTACATTCTCAGCCTCATTACACTATCTCTATGGAGGAAGTCTTCTTCCCACGGTGGTGTTACCTCTTCATTCATCAGTGCCAGAGTCCTCTCCTTTGCTGAGAATCTCCACCTGAGCCCAAGGGCCCTTGACTATCAATTTGCTTTTTCCTTTTGTATATTTATTTAAGTTTTAAGTTTTATTTTCAGTTCCAAATTCTCTGCCTCCCTTTAATTCCCTCCCATTTATTGAAACCATAAAAGATTAAAAAAAATTTTATTGATTTTTTTGTTTTTATATCACCTCAGTTTCCCCTTGTATCTCCTCCCTCCTCCCAGAGAGCCTTATATCAAGCATCACTTTACTATTTTTTTCAATCAATAAGAATTTACTCCCTCTCTCCCACCTTTCCCCCCTCAAAAAAAACCAAAACTGAACACCAGCCGCAAAAGAATCCCAAACCCTTACATGAAATACACACAATCAAGCAAAGCAAATTGCCGCATTGACCATGTCCACAGATGCCCGTCTTTTTCTTGCATCTGGAGTCCATCCCCTCCCTATCATATCCTTCATAGGGTCTCAGGTCTTGCTCATTTCACTCTGCATCAGTTCACACAAGTCTTCTCAGATTTCTCTGAAACCATCCACTTCATCATTTCCTAGAGCATAGTAATTACATTCATTGACTATCGCTTTTTTGGCTTTTCTCCAATAGATGGGAACTCTTTGGGTTTCCACATTTGCTACCATTACCACTGTTAGACTGGAAGCTCCTTGAGGGCAGGGATTTTTTTTTTCCTTTCTTTGTATCCCCAGCTCTTGGCACATAGTAGTTGCTTAATTAATGAGGGTTGACTGTTGCTACAAAAAACATCTGTGAATTTTTTTTGAACCATCGCCATTACTGAGTAGCCAGCTTCCCTTCTCCTTAGAGATCTGCTGGGATGATTTTCAAGGAGCCAGGGTGTTCTCTCTGCCTGGGAGCGTGACCTATGCCCGGGACCACGGGGTCTACCTCATTGATTCCCAGGTACCCCCTCCTGCCCCCAGAATACGAGGGTGGGCCCACGGTTGTGGTGGGAGGAAGGTGGGCCTCCAGAGTGCCCAAGGGGACTCTTCAGTCCAAGACCTTCTATCCCTTTCTCTTTGCAGTATTCTCTCCTCTCCCCACTGCCTGACCCCGGAGCTGCCACCAGCCCCTGCTCTACATCTATTCCAGAACCTTTGCGGGGTTTCTGAGAGACCATTTGCGCTCATTCCATGCTCCTCTACCCCAAGGGGTATTTGCAGGCAGAGGGACTGCCTGCCTCTGATTCCCCAACTTACACAGCATCCCATGTACTCATCTGGAGGCCAGGGGTCTGACTTCCCAGCTGTCCCGAGTCACAATGCTGCCCCTCTTCCATTGACACAGGGCTTGGTCCGTAACATTTTCTACCGGGGCTCAGAGGTCCAGATACAGCAGTGTGTGAGACCCGACGGGAAAGTGCCACTGGTATGAGAGAGGACCATGGGGCTTGGGAATCTAGAGGGACTGGGCCTTGGCATCTCAGCCATATGACCACCTTGATCCTCTGTTTCTTTATCTGTAGAATGGGGATAATCCTTGCAAGGGTCTCAGGATTGTCGTGGAAGTTTGCAAAGGCCTTTTTGTACATTAGCAGCTAGGTGGCGCCATAGTGCACAGAGTGCAGCGCCGGAAGTCACAAAGACTCATCTTCCCAAGTTCAAATGAAGTCTCAGATACTTGCTAGCTGTGTGACCCTGGGCAAGTCACTTCACCTTGTTTACCTCTGTTTCCTCATCTGTAAAATGAGCTGGAGAAGGAAATCCAAATCACTCCAGTGTCTTTGCCAAGAAAACCCCAGATGGGGTCACAGAGTCACAAGTGAACAGAACAGAACAGCTCATTTTACCCTCGTAACCACCTCGGGAGGGACGACCATCCTCATGTCAAAGGGGAAAATCCAAGGCTCAGACACATTATGAGGGGCCAGTGCCCAGTGCAGGCTGGCAGGGAGGGAGGCAGGGCTGGCCCCTCTGCCCTCCCCCCAGCTCAGTCTGTACCCCTCCTCTGTTGGTCGCTCTCCCTCCAGGTCTCTGGGATCGTCTTCTTCTCCGTGGAAATCGCTGAGCGACTCCTGGCCACTCACGTCTCACCGCCCCTGGACGCCTGCACCTACATGGGCCTGGACTCTGGTGCCCGGCCTGTCCAGGTGAAGCCCCCGGGGCTCGTCCTTCCATCTTCTCTGTCTCCTCGCTCCCTTCTTCTTCCTCTATCTCTTGTCCCCTTCCCTCTTTTCTGTATCTTTTCTCTCTCTTCCTTATCTCTTTTTCTCACCATCTCTCTCTCTGTCTCTCTTCCCCTCCTTTTCTTTCTGTGTCTCTTTTCTCTCTTCCTTCTCTCTTTTTCTCACCATCTCTCTTTCTCTGTCTCTCTGCCCCTCCTCTCTTTTCTTTCTCTGCCTCTTTTCTCTCTTCCTTCTCTTTTTCTCACCATCTCTTTCTCTGTCTCTCTTTTCTTTCTGTCTCTTTTCTCTCTTCTTTCTCTTTTTCTCACCATCTCTCTCTCTGTCTCTCTTCCCCTCCTCTCTTTTCTTTCTCTGTCTCTCTTCCCCTCCCTTTTCTTTCTGTCTCTTTTCTTTCTTCCTTCTCTCTTTTTCTCTCCATCTCTTTCTCTGTCTCTCTTCCCCTCCCTCTCTTTTCTTTCTGAATCTTTTCTTTCTTCCTTCTCTCTTTTTTTCCTCCATCTCTTTCTCTTTCTCTCTTTCCCTCCTTTCTTTTCTTTCTCTGTCTCTTTTCTCTCTCTTCCTTCTCTCTTTTTCTCACCATCTCTCTCTCTGTCTCTCTTCCCCTCCTCTCTTTTCTTTCTGTGTCTCTTTTCTCTCTCTTCCTTCTCTCTTTTTCTCACCATCTCTTTCTCTGTCTCTCTGCCCCTCCTCTCTTTTCTTTCTCTGCCTCTTTTCTCTCTAACTTCTCTTTTTCTCACCATCTCTTTCTCTATCTTTTCTTTCTCTGTCTCTTTTCTCTCTTCTTTCTCTTTTTCTCACCATCTCTCTCTCTGTCTCTCTTCCCCTCCCTCTCTTTTCTTTCTGTCTCTTTTCTTTCTTCCTTCTCTCTTTTTCTCTCCATCTCTTTCTCTGTCTCTCTTCCCCTCCTTTCTTTTCTTTCTCTGTCTCTTTCCTCTCTTCCATCTCTCTTTTTCTCTCCACTTCTCTTTCTCCCTTTCCCTGTCTCTCACCCCCTCCCTCTCTTTTTTCTCTCTCCTCCCTCTTTTCTCCATCTCTCTCTTTCTCACTTGCCACTTCCTTCTTTCTCTTAATCTTTTTATTTCTTTCTCTCCTCTCTTCTCTTTCTCTGTTTCTGTCCCTTTTCCTTTCTCTTCCTTCCTCTATCTTTTTCTCTTTCCTTTCTCTTTCCCTGTCTGTGCGTCTGTCTCTTCTTTTTGGGTGGAGAGGCAATGATATCACAAAAGTTGCCCCCATATAGTCAGTCCTTCCTCTAAACTCCCTCTGCCCATTCAGGGATGTTACTGAGGAGACTACTGAATGAAGGAGTCTTAGTACTGGGAATATGGCTGCACCATTTTCATCTCATCCTAACTATGCCCAGACACTAACCTGACTATCCCCACTTACTGGGGAACCAAGATGGGCAGAGATGGATGTCGTGATAGGGCTGCAGACATTGCTAATGCTCGGCATTCTTCCCCACCCCCACCCTGGTCTGTGGCTCATCTAGGCTGACACTGGGGGCTTTGGGGTCCCCTGACCAGTTTGTGACTTCTCTAACGCTAGCCCTTGCCCGTAGCTGTCCCTGTTCTTTGACATTTTGTTGTGCATGGCGCGGGATGTGAACCGTGAGAGCTTTCTGGCTGGTTGTCCCCCTGAGATGGGTCAGGGTGACACGGACCAAGCATGGGGCCAACGGAATGCGAGGGCTGTGCTGTGGAAGGAGCTCCGGGACCAGCCTCTTAGCCTTGGTGGGTGTGGTTTAAGTCTGCATTCCTGGGGATCGGGGAGCACTTGGGTGGGCTGGGATAGGCTATGGAGTGAAGTAGAGCTTCAGGAAACCACAGCCCCTTTAGGAGAGGCCCTACCTTTCTTGTCTTCTTACACACTGCCCTCTTCTATATACTCTCTGATCCAGCTATACCAGACTTCTTGCTAACACATGACCATCTCCAGCCTCCAAGCCTTTGCAGTGGCTGTCCCTCATGCCTGGAATGCTGTCTCCTCTCACCTCCCTTTGTTAGTTTCTCTGGCTTTCTTCAAGACTCAGCCCAAACCCCACCCACTCTAGGAGATCTTTCCCCTTGCCCCCACTCGTTAGTGCCTTCATCTCTGAGATTGCCTACTACCTTTTCTGAACATATCTCTGTGGTTTGCATGTTGTCTCCCCTCTTAGACTGTGAGCCACTTGAGGGTGTTATTTGTAGCCCCCAGCTCTTAGCACAGTGCCTGGTACATAGTAGGTGCTTAATAAATGCTACTTGATTGACTAGGGTATGTGGGCTGGAGGAAGCCACATCACCTTTAGCCTGATAAGGAGACTTCCCAAGGAATGAAGTCTCCCCTTTCCTTTGCTCTTAGTCTCTTGGCTGAAGCAGTGTCAGTCAGCCAACAGGCATTTATTAAGTGCCCACTGTGTGCCCTTGTTTGGATACCCTCCATCAGAAACCACTGACTTATGAATTGAATGGGCAGACGATGCTCAGAGGGAAATACTTTCTGGGCTTTGGGGAGAGTGCACTGTGTTTGGTGTCCTAAAATACTGTATTCAAATCCTGCCCTTTATATTTACCAGTTGGGTGAGTACAGGCAAGTCGCTTTCCCTCCGAGCCTCAGTCTCCTCCCCTGTGGATTGGCCATGATAATATTCGCAGTGCCTCCCCTCTGGGTGGCTCGGCTGTTAGTTGCCAGGAGGGCGAAGTGCTCTACCAACCTCTCGTTTCTGTACACGTCTGCCGCCATACCGTGGCCCACCCAGAATGCACCCCTGATGAGAAAGCCTCATTCCTCTCCCGTCCCTGTGAACCAGAGCAGTGGCCCAATGCTTTCCTTCCTCGGTGACATCGTCATCTTTTGCCCTTGTGGAGGGGGATGTTCCAGAGCCTTTGAAATGGCCCAGGGGTTCTTAACCTGGGATAGATTTCTGGGGGCCTGTGAACCTGGATGGGAAAAAAAAATACGTCTTTATCTTCCCTAACCTTGGGTTTCCTTTAGTATTCTGCATATTTTAATTTACGTGATTCTGAAAAGGGGTGCAAAGCTTCTCCAGACTTTGGCTAAAGGGGTCTAGGATACACCACAAAATAGAACCCCTGGTCTAAGCAGAGCAGCGGGTAGAAGGGGAAGGTGGCATCCCGTAAATAATTAATAATAATAGGAATAATGAAATAAATAAAGCTAATAATACTAATAGTCTACGCAGTGTTTTAAAGTTGATAAAGTGCTTTACAGGTATTACAGCCTTTGGCTGCCTTTGCTTTTCATTTACAAGGTCTGGCCATCCAGCCTTGATTCTGCATTGTCCTGCGGGCAGGTCTGGGCCCTTAGGGGCAGCAGATGCTGCTCTGGGCAGAGGCTGGATCCTCCCCACCCATCCCTCCTGCCACTCCTACACAGCTGAGTGTCTGTGTCTCCACAGCGTACATCCCAGATGGCACCTACGAATATATGACCTCGTCGGCCAGCGCCCACCTCCGCATCCTGACGCTCCCCCGCGACCTGTCTGCTCAGATCGTGCACTCCCAGGTGGAGGTGAGTGTGTCTTCCTTCCTGCTCGTCCCTGCAGTGCAAAGTGACCAGGCTTTGACTGAGTGTGTGCCTCGTACCCGGGGTGTGTGGGGTATTCAGGAAGGACCGGCACCTCCGGTGGGAGGGCTGCTCATCCACCCTCGGTGTCCACCTTCACCCAACTCACCTGTGGTTCCAAGAAGCAGTAGCATGCGCAGCGGCCACACCCTGGTCAAACTGGGCAGAAGGGCTAAACCAGAGTGAGGGCAGCTGACGGGCCTCACACCTGTTGGTGAGTTGGGGGATGTCTACCCCAAGCATGGGAAGACCTTTCCACGGGTAGAATGGGCGGATGAGAACCATTTGTTCCAACGGCCACGAAGGCGGCTAAAGCAGGAAGTGAGCGCTTAGAGCGTGGTCAGAGATTGAAGGCACCAGGGTCATCCGCTGTATCCTGGGCCATTGCTGGTTGTCCTGACTTTTGTCCTGCCGCTGGACTTCAGTGACTCTGGAAGAGAGAGCGAGGCTGACCACTTTGTGCGACTCTGCCTCGCTCAGATCCAGTTCATGAGAAAGTCAAGGCATCACCCATGAAGCCACTGATCCTCTTCCACAACAAAGGATGAACAGTAACAACAACCACCCTGTGCCCGGCCATTGTGGGGGCAGAAGAAAAGAGACATCGTCCCTGCCCTCAGAGAACTAACGGTTTTGTTGGGGAGTCAACGACCGTGCACAAACATGCCTCCCTTATGAGACGTAGCATATTGTAATGTCAGATCAGTAATACAGACTCTGCGGGTCCTGGGAACTCAGAAGAGTTCATTGTGGGCTGCCTCTTAATTAGCTGTATTACCTTGGGAAAGCCATTTCTCCTTTTGGGCCTCAGTTTCCCTTTCTGTGAAATAAGAGATCTGTTTTAGCCGCGCTCTCCAATCTCTTGCTCTTCTGACATCTTATGATAGTCATCAGGAAAAGCTTCAGCTTCCCCGAAGGTAGGACTTGAGATGAGCCTCGAAGGATGGGTGGATAGGGGTAGAACATTTGGAGAGGAGTGGGCAGAGGGTGAGAGTATGAGCAAAGGCGCTGAGGCGAGGTGAGAGCCTGGTGTGTATGTGTGGGGGGTGGGGGTGGTCAATGAAGAGATAGGCCTGATGGGACGAGGGGGTGTTGTGTGCCAGGGAGCACCAGGAGACAATGTTGGACCTGACCCTATAGGCAGTGGGGAGCCAGGAGAGGCTTTTGAGCAGGAGAGGGATTTAATGGGAATAACCTTCCCAGGCCCAGGTTTGTTTTCTTCCCCCTGTCTTTGCAGAAACCTCAGTTCTTAGAAGCCGGCTGCTCTGTGGTCAATAGCCTGCTGGAGGGAGAGGTTCACCTGGGCCCTGGGAGTGTGATCCAACATTGCCAACTCCAGGTAAAAGCTGTTCTTTCCCTACCTCCCTTTGCCCCAGACCCTGCAGGCGCCTCTTGTCTGTCTCATGCTTCACCCGTTGAACAGGTTTGTCCAGGAAGGTAGAGGGGATTGCAGAAGGGGAGCCCCTCTCTCCCTGCCACCCTCACTTTACTGTCCTCAGAAAGAGGGAAAGGGAGGGAGGTCTGTGCACAAGGAGAGGAGCCAGCAGGGCAGCCAAATTCAATTAAAAAATGACTTATTCAGTGAACAATTAAAAAGTGCTTACTGTATATAAAGGCTGTTTGAACAGTCTGAACATCAGGTTCTCTGGGTCCTAAAGGCCAAGAATGGCGCCTCTGAATATCACTGGCCTTTGACATCCTGTTTCTTCAGCAAGCATTTATTTATTCATTCATTTATTTTGGCAAGGCAGTTGGGGTTAAGTGACTTGCCCAGGGTCATACAGCCAGTAAGTGTTAAGTGTCTGAGGTCACATTTGAACTCAGGTCCTCCTGGCTCCAGGGCCACTGAGCCACCTAGCTGCCCTACCAGTAAGCATTTATTAAGTACCTGCTGGGTCCTAGGCACTTGGGATTGAAAGCCAAAATTACAACAGCCCCTTCCCTCAAGATACATGTGAACGGCTAAGTAAATGCCACCTATACAAAGTTTGGGAGGAGGAGACAGAGAAAGAACAGTGGCATCTGTGGGGATCGGGGTAGCTCATGGGGGGATGGTGCTTGAGCAGTCTTGAAAGAAGTTAGGGGTTCAGATAGGGGAAGCCAAGAAGGGAGTTTATTCTAAGCAGAGGTGAAGGGGAGATGGACTATTCAACTATGAGTGGGGAACCTGCAGCCTCAAGGCCACATGTGGCGCTCTAGGTCCTCAAGTGCAGCCCTTCCACTGAATCCAAATTTCACAGAACAAATCCCCTTCATAAAAGGATTTGTTCTGTAAAACTTGGACTCAGTCAAAAGGCCGCACCCAAGGACCTAGAAGGCCACATGTGGCCTGGAGGCTGCAGGTTCCCCACCCCTGGTCACTATTGTATTCACCTAGAGGAGTGAGAGTCATGTACAATCCACCTGGAAAGGTGTTACCTGCCAAACAGACGTGTTTATGTTTTATCTAGAAGTCGTTGGGAGCCACTGGAGCTTTTTGAGCAGGGGAGTGACGTGGTCGGACTCATGCTTTAGGAATAGAATGTCGGTGGTTTTGTTGGGGATGGATTGGAGAGAGGCAGGGTGAGGTCAGAAGACCAGGAGGCTATTGCAGTAATCCCTGTAAGCAGTGGCCCCGGCCTCTCTGACCTCAGTTCTTCCTATGCCTGGGGCCAGTCCTGGGTGAGGAGAATCCCCAGCAGCCACATCCCAGCTCCTTCTCTCCCCACCAGGGTCCCATCCACGTTGGCCCTGGGTGCCTCCTGCTTGGACTGGACAGAGCTTCCTCCAGCGCCCTCCATGGCTTGGCGCTGCACGACCTCATCCTCCAAGGGCATCATATCCTGCTGCGGGATACCTCCATCCGGGTGTTCACTCTCATTGGGCGCCAAGACAACTGGCAGGTAGGGCCTTGCCTGGTACTGCTGCTCTCTCAGGGTCGGAGAGTGTTAGCATCAGAAAGATCCTTCGCGATCCTCTGCGCCAATCCTTACATTCTACAGATGAAGAAGCTGACCCAGAGAGGTTACGGCGCCTGCCCCAGCTTATGTAGTTAGTAACTAACAGAGCTAGGATTCGAATCCAGGTCCTCTCACTTTAATCTAGTTCTTCCCTCTCCAGGGGGAGGGTTTGAGAAAGAAGACCCTTTCCTTATTTCAACCTAAAAATCTTATCCGTCCACCTGTTAGGGGCCATCATTATCACTGAGGTTGGCCAGGGGACCCATAAGTTGGCCTTTTATCAAAGACGGGTATCAGGGGCTGCAGTGAGGGGTGGTGGACTTGGAGTCAGGAAGCTCTGAGTTCAGATCTTCCCTAGCCGTGTGACCCTGGGTGAGTCGCCTAACCTGTTTGCCTCAGTTTCCCCATCTCTAAAACAGGGATAATAATAGCCCCTACATCCCAGGGTTGTTTTGAGGGTCCAATGAAGGAACGTTTATAAAATGCTCTGCAGAGCTGGAAGCGCTGGGTAAATGCCGTCATCCTTGTATCTTCTTGTTGCTGTGTGAGCCTGGGGGAGTCACAAGACATCTCTGAATTACTCTTTCCCCATCTGAACAATGGGGGATACGAGTCCCCGGCTCCTCGGGTCTGAGGTACCCAGGTTATACGGATGGTGCTGCCTCCCTGTGCTGGCTTCACCCGGGGGATAGAGATGACCTAATGCCTGCCCTCAAGGGGCTTCTAGTCTGAGGGGGAGGCTGCCCCTCCCCTGTCCTTCACCCAACAGACTTAACAGAGCTAAGGACTGAGTCCAGGGACCTGGGAGGGCTTTTCCAGGGTCTCCTCACCCTTGACTGACACGAATACGGAACATTTTATGCCATCATGGAATGTCAGCACTGGAAAGGATGTTAGAGGTTATTTAGTGAAGTCCTTTCATTTTATAGGCGAGGAAATTGAATCCTAGATAAGAGAGGTGACTTAAGTAAAACCCCATCTCTCTAGCTCTCAAGTGGCCGATTCTTTGGAGGGTGAGTGGGGGAGGGGGACAGCAATTTGGGGCTTTTTTAAAGAAGTGCCGTAGACCTTTCTCAGACTGTTTCACCCACGGGTTGCTGGAGCCCTGCGTCCTGCCTCTGGGCTCCTTTCTTCCCCAGCCCAGGGCTGATTGGTCACTCATCTCCACCCCCTTCCTGCCTTTGCTGCCTCTGCCTCCCTGCTCCCGCTGCTACTTCCTAACTGTGAACTGTTCCCATGTCTGTCCTCTCCAGAGCCCAGCACTGGGGAATGGCACGTATCTTAATGTGCCCTGGACCGAGTTCTTCCAGAGGACAGGCATCCGGTAAGGGCCACTGGATCCATTGAAGCAGGATGTCCCCACTGGAGAATCCTCCCATCTCAGGTCCCCGGGTGCCCCCTACCCTCTCCCCATTCTGTGCCATGCATTCCAGGTTTCTGAAACTTTAGTCAGGTCCTCTGCTGTGTGGACCATTCCATGTTATCTAGACAGGCCTGGTTTTTTCCCCGTGTTCCTCATACTCTCTTTCCCCTGTCATTTGACCCAGGGATGGATGTAAACATTTTCCTCTTGGTTGGGGTTGGTGGTGGTGATGATGTGCCCCTCTGCCAAGGTGGGCTGGCAGTGGTTAACACTAAGCCTGTGACCCTGCATCTCTAATGATGTTCCCATCAAATGGAATAAGGTCCTTCATTGACCTTCAGCTCTCCCCAGTCACTGTGGGTCTGGTAGGGGTAGGACTCCCCCCCCCCCCCCCCCCCCCCCCCCCCGCCTTCTCATGACCCTCTGATCCTCATCTTTGCCCTGCATCAGAGATGGCGACATATGGGATGTGGATGCCTCCCCAGCAGAGCGCTGCCTTCTCACTGCTCGGCTCTTCCCGGTCTTCTCCACCTCCTGGTCCCCAGGTCCCCGGGATGTGCTGTGGCTGCTGGGCTCCAGAGGTGGAGACTCCCTCCAGGCCTGGAGAGCCGCCTGGCGCATGTCCTGGAAGCAGATTCAGCTCCACCTGGACCAGGCCACTACGCTGGCTTCTCGCCGGACCCTCTTCTTCCAACAGGCCCAGGGGAAAGTGCGGCGTGTGCTGGAGGGGCATCAGGACCAGAGCCTGCTGCCGCTGATTAGGGCTGCTACCCATGAGGGGTGCCAGGGGCTGCTGCTGACTACTCTGGACCAAGGTGAGTAAGAATTTCCTGTCCCTCATCATTAGATTTCCTCTATAGGGCGAGCTAGTCCGACAGTCTGTAAACATTTATTAAGCACCTACTATGTGCCAGACACTGGGCTAAGTGCTGGGAATACAAAAAAAGACAGAAAATGCCTGCCTTCAAGGAGTTCCCAATCTAATGGGGGAGACAACATGCAAGCAACTATGTACAAACCTGATACATACAGGAAAAACTGGAAATCAGAGGGAAGGCACTAGCCTTGTGGGGGATTGGGAAAGACAAGATTTTAGCTGAGACTTGAAGGAAGTCAGGAGGTGGAAATGAGGCAGGAGAGCCTTCCAGGCATGGTGGACAGCCAGGGAAAATGACCATCCCCTGGGAGACCACTCCAGTAGATAGGGCTTATGGGAACTCAGACTCCAGCTATTCCTTCTCCTTTTTTTTTCAAGTGGGTAGATGAAATTTCTTTTTTTTTCTTTTTTTTTTTTAATTTATTTTTTTATTTTTAGTTTACAACACTCAGTTCCACAAGTTTTTGAGTTCTAAATTTTCTCCCCTTCCTTCTCCTCCCCTCTCCCCTGCAAGATGGTGTGTAATCCAATATAGGTTCTACATATACCTTCACATTAAACTTATTTACACAATAGTCAAATTGTAAAGAAGAATTATAACCAATGGAATAAACCATGAGAAAGAAGAAACAACCCCCCCGCCCCCGCCCTGGCCCTGCCGAAAAAGAGAGCAGATAGTTTGCCTCAATCTGCATTCAGACTCCATAATTCTTTCTCTGGACGTGGATAACTTTTTCCATCATGAGTCTTTTGGAGCTGTCTTTGAAACCTGCATTGTTGAGAAGAGCCGAATCTATCAAAGTTAGTCCTTACAGATACCGTGTGTCTGTAATCATATATAACGTTCTCCTGGTTCTGCTCACCTCACTCAGCATCAAATCATATAAGTCTTTCTAGGTTATAATGAAGTCTGTCTGCTCCTCATTTCTTATAGCATAATATTCCATTACATTAATATACCACAATTTGTTTAACCATTCCCTTGATTTCCAGTTCTTTGCCACCACAAAAAGAGCTGCTATAAATATTTTTGCACGTACTGGTCCATTTCCCATTTGTGTGATCTCTTTGGGATATGCAGTCCTAGAAGTGGTATTGCTGGGTCAAAAGGTATGCATGTTTTTATAGCCCTTCGGGCATAGTTCCAAATTGCTCTCCAGAATGGCTGGATCAGTTCACAACTCCACCAACAACGTAACAATGTTCCAATTTTCCCACATCCTCTCCAGCATTTATCGTTTTCCTGTTCTGTCATGTTGGCCAATCTGACAGGGGAGGTGTGGTACCTAAGAGTTTTTTGATTTGCATTTCTCTAATCAGTAGTGATTTGGAGCATTTTTTCATATGCCTATAGATATCTTTAATTTCTTCCTCTGAAAGCTGCCTGTTCATATCCTTTTATCATTTCTCAATTGGGGAATGACTTGTATTCCTATAGATTTGGCTCAGCTCCCTGTATATTTTAGATATGAGGCCTTTATCAGAGACATTGATTGTAAAGATTTTCTCCCAATTTTCTGCTTCTCTCCTAATCTTGGTTGCATTGACTTGCTGTTTGCACAAAAACTTTTCAATTTAACATAATCAAAACCATCCATTTTGCATTTTGTAACACTCTCTATCTCTTGTTGGGTCATAAATTCTTCCCTTCTCCATAAATCTGACAGGTAAACTATCCCTTGCTCTCCCAAATTGCTTATAGTATCAGCCTTTATTCCTAAATCGTGAACCCATTTTGACTTTATTTTGGTATACAATGTAAGATATTGGTCTATGCCCAGTTTTTGCCCTACCATTTTCCAGTTTTCCCAGCAGTTTTTGTGACATAGTGAGTTCTTATCCCAGAAGCTGGATTCTTTGGGTTTATCAAAGAGTAGATTGCTATAGTCGTTGACTACTGAATCTTGTGTACCCAACCTATTTCACTGATCCCCCGCTCTGTTTCTGAGCCAGTACCAGGTAGTTTTGATGACTGCTGCTTTATAGTACAGTTTGATATCTGGTATGGCTAGGCCACCTTCCCTAGCATTTCTTTTCATTAATTCCCTTGATATTCTGGACCTTAACTTGGGCTCAGTGAGTGATTTCCAGGGGTGGAGACCGCGGTGAACTTGGATGGGGAAAAAGTATATCTATATTACCAAAAGTAATTGGTTTCCTTGTTAATTCTGTCTATGTTATTTCATGCATTTGAAAACATGATTCTGAGAAGGGATTTATAAACTTCATCAGACTGTCAGTGGGGTCCACGACACCTAAGACATTAAGCCCCTGGTATGGACGCATCTTTTTCTCCCTCCTCCTCCCAGGCTCCCGGGCACACACCCCACTGCCTTCATGAAAAACCTTTTCTGACAATTTCTCATCCTGGGTGAGGCTGCTGAGGAAGGAGAAGGCCTCTGGCTGGGTGTTTGCACAAGCAGCTCAGGACGCATGTATTTTTAGCATACTAAAAAGGGGTCTTTCATCCCAAATAGATCTTCCCCCTCACCTGTCACAGTGCCCAAAATCCCATCATTGGAAACGTATTCCTTGTGTGCTTCAAGCTTTTCTAGAGTCTTCCACTAAAACCCGACTATTTCTGGGAAGGATGAGAACATTTTAAACCTTCTCCATGAATGCCTGATGAGTAGGGGGGCAGGGAGGAGAACCGGGGTCCCAAGGGAATGAAACACAGGACGGGAGAGGGAGAAGAGGGGTAGAGTCAGCTTGCCCGCCGTGGTCTCCTCTCCCTTTAGCTCCCCTGGGGAAGCCCCTTCTCTCTCTGCCAGGTTCCCTCCACCATCTGAACACAGGTTGTACCCCGAGAGGCATGTGCCCCGGGGCGATTCGGGGGCGGGGGAGGAGCCTTGGAGCCTCTGCTCTGTTTGCTGGACCCCTTACCCCACAGCAAAGAAAGAGCCGAGGTTACCGGGCATCCGCTCCCAGCTGTCTCCCCAGGCCTTGGGTTTGTGACCTTTCAAAAGATATTTGGATAACTGTATTTCAATATAATTGCTGCATCTTTCTAGAACTTTAAGATTTGCAAAGCACCTTACAAATGTCATCTCGTTTGAACCTCAGAACAACCCTGAGAAGTAGGGGCTATTATGGTCCCCGTTTTACAGGTGAAGAAACTGAGACCAACAGAGGTTAAGTGACTTGCCCAGGGTCACACAGCTAGTAAGTGTCTGAGGCAGGATTTGAACTCTGGTCCTCCAGACTCCAAGTTCAGCGCTCTATTCATTGAACCACCACCTGCCTACTGTCTTCCTGTGTGTTTTATTTTGTGCATTTAAAAGCCTTATTCTGAAAAGGGAGTCAGTCACCCCTTTCTCATTTATCGGGCTGCCCAGTGGGTCCATGATCCCTTTCCCTGGACCTTCCTATGACCCATCCTGAGGCTTCTCTGGCCTCCTTACTCATTTGAACCCTGACCCTTCCTGTGTCTTCCCCTTTGAACTTAAGGTGTCAATCTGATGGACTGATTAATACCCAGAATAATAGAGTGGGAAATGTGCCCTTCTAGCGAGTAAGGACAGTTTCATGCTTTGTCTTTGTAAATTCCCAGCGCTGAAAATCCCCAGTGACTGGCACATAGTTGTTTAATAAATTGATTTTAATAAATAAATTTTATAAAAATAAATTTAATAAATATTAATAATGTAGAATAATGTTATAAATAAATAAAATAAGAATAATAAATAAAATGATTTTATTTTATCTTGTTGCAAGGCAGTTGAGGTTAAGTGACTTGCCCAGGGTCACACAACTAGTAAGTGTTAAGCGTCTGAGGTTACATTTGAACTCAGGTCCTCCTTAATCCAGGGCCGGTGCTCTATCCACTGTACTGCCTACCTGCCCTGATTACTTGATTTTAGGGAGCAGATATATGTTTTGTTTTATTTTGTTTTCTAGTTTTAAAATTAAATTAAATTTTATTTATTTTACATATGTGTGTTTTAACTGGTGCCTTCTGGAGACACTATCCTGAGCTTTGTTTAACCCATTAATTAGACCACTATAATGATGAGAATTTCTGGCAGGTAGAGGTGATATTTTGGGGGCAATTCTGGGGTTCTCTTTAAAACCCATGCATAGACTCTGACTCACTCTGCCTCTGGCTGGAGCAGGAGGAAAGTAAGCTTTGTGGCTTCTGCCTGTTGTTATAGGTTGTTATGGCGGTGGTTCTGCCTGTGGGTCATCCATCTGGGGGTGATGGGGTCCTGTTGGCCCTCCCCCAACTCTTGTTTCCTTTTACAGTTGCTGCTCAGGCTGAAGATCCTGGTGTGGCAGCCCGGGCCTTGGCCTGCATAGCTGATGTACTGGGCTGCATGGCTGGGGGCCATGGGGGTCTTCGAAGTGGACCAGCAGCCAACCAGGAGTGGGCCCTGGCCTTCCAGTACCTGGAGAGAGGGGACGTGGCTAGGGGCGTGGAAGAGCTTGCCCGTGAGAGAACCAAGTGGCTGGGCAGGTGAACTTGGGGCAATGCTGGGGATGAGGAGGGGCAAAGCCACTCACAGGGATGGAATAATGATAATTAATAATAGTAATAATGATGAATATGGTTTCCCCATTAGAATATAAGCTCCTTGAGGGCAGGAACTGTCTTATTTGTTTTTTCTTTTTATCTCCAGCACTTAGCACAGAGCCTGGCACGTAGTAACCACTTAACACATGCTCTATCTGTCTGTCTGTCTGTCTATCCATCTACCTATCTAATCTGTCTATTCCACTCTCTCTATATCTGTCATCTATTATCTGTCTCTCCTCTATCATCTATTTCCCTCTATTCTCTATTTCTATCTTCTGTCTTTCTCCCTCCCTCTATCTCTCTATCATTCATCTATCAATTGATTGATCTATCTGTCTATATCCATCTATCTATCAATCTATCTGTCTATCCATCCATCTATTTGTCTACCTGTCTGTCTGTCCATCTATCCATCCATCTATCCTCAATCCATGTTCCATTTTCCATTTTGCAAAGCTCAATTAACCTACCTAGTCACTCAGCTAGCTGGGCATATAGGCCAGAATAGAGCCCAGGTCACTTACTTTCTAGCCTAGCCCACTTTTTCTTTTTAGGTTTTTTCTAATTAAGTAAAATTTATTTTCTTTCTCTCTCATCTCTCTACTCCATTAAAAAAAGAAAAAGAAAAAAACCTTGGTAACAATTATTTGTAGTCAAGCAAAACAAATTTTTTCAAGGAACACATCCAAAAAGCATGTGATTGTGAATGCTGAACCCATCCCTCCGTGCCAGAGAGTGGGTAGCTTGTTTCATCATTGGTCCTCTGGAGTGAGTTGTGGTTGGTCATTGCGTTGAACAGAGTTCTTAAACCTTACAAAGTTGTTGGTCTTTCCAATGCTGTTGTTACAGGATAAAATGTTCTCCTGGTTCTGTTCGCTGCACCTTGCCTCTGTTCATACAAGTCTTCCCAGGCTTCTCTGAAACCATCTCTTTCATCATTTCTTAGCAGTACCATAGTCTTCCATTACATTTACATCCCGTTCCCCAAATGATGTAACTCAGTTGTCTTTTTTCACTTTATCAAACCTCCTACCATATAAGGGAAGAAAAAGGTGGGGAGTAGAACCCAAAGCGTCTTGAGCCTGGGTCTGACCCTGGGCCGGAGACATCCTCATCTGTATAATGGGAGGAGGGGTGAGGTCCCTTATGGCTCAAGGATTCTCTGATCTTTTACTCCCATCTGGTGTTTAGGCCGGCCCTGCTAGTGCGAGCTGCTCGGCATTATGAAGGAGCTGAGCAGATCCTTATCCGCCAGGCAGTGATGTCTGCCTGTCGCTTTGTCACCACGGAGCCTGTTGAGCCCCTCCCTCTTGGGCACTGGGTGGTGGTGGAGTGCCCAGCCCGGGTGGACTTCTCCGGTAAGAACTATGTCCTGTGCCCCGGGAGAAACTACTAGGTTGGAGGGGAGGGCGGTGTTCTCCCTTTGCCCCACCCAGGGCGCTTGGATCCCTGGGCCTCGGAGAGACCAGAGATCCTCTATTGCAGGTGGCTGGAGTGATACTCCACCCATCACCTATGAGCACGGAGGAGCCGTGGTGGACCTGGCCATCCTGGTGGATGGGCGGAGGCCAATTGGGGCGAAGGCCCGTCGAATCATGGAGCCTGAGCTGCGGCTGTCAACGGGGACCCATTCGGGGGAGGTGTTCACAGCGCTTGTGTGCCAGAGCCTGGAGGACCTGCAGGATTATTGTCAGCCGCATGCACCAGGTGAGGACCTCTGTTCCCAGCCAACTCCCCACAATGTGTACAGACCTAGGTCACCTCCTTCCTCTGGCCTTTAGTGCTATCCTCTATAAAATTAGACTAGGTGGTCTCTGAGGTCCCTTCCAGGCTTCTAAACCTATGGCTCACAAAGCCTGGAGTCCGGGAAACCTTACTTCAGATCCAGCCTCGGACACTTACTAGCCGTGTGTCCCTGGCCAAGTCATTTAACCTCTGCTGCCTCAGTCTCTACACTTGTAAATGGGGATCATAATAGCAACTGCCTCCTAGAGTTATTGTGAGAACAAATTGAAGTGATATTTGCAGACACTTAGGATAGTGACTGGCACATAGTAGGTACTTAATAAATGCTTATTGCTTTTCCTCCCCTTCCTCTTATTAACCAGTGTAGATCAATGGATTAATCGCCAAGCATTCATTAAGCACCTGGTATATTTCAGGCACTGTACTGGATCCTGGGGATGCAAAGCCTCCTTATTCTCAAGTTGCTTTCATTCTAATGATGGAGACAACATGTGCCTTTATAGTTATATACAAAACAGAGACATGGTCTTGGAGAGGAAGTCAGTCGTACAGTGTTAGCATTTGTGCTGAGTCTTAAAGGAAACCAGGGATTCCAAAAAGCAGAGATGAGGATGGAGTTCATTCCAGAGAAGGGGTACTGCCAGTGCAGAGGCATGGAGGTGGGAGATGGAGTGAGTGTTGTGTATGAGAAACTTCAAGAAGTCTAGTTGTCTGTAGCATGCACAGAGCTGCCTGGTCAGCAGACAAGGGAGAGTAAAGGGTAGTAAGGTAGGAAAGGGAGGAAGAAGCCAAGCTGTGAACAGCTTTCAAAGCCAAATGGAGGACTTTGAATTTGATTCTAGAGGCAAGAGGGAGCCCCTGGAATTTCCTGAATTGGGGGAAGATACACATTTTAAAAAAAGTCAAAATGCAGTTCCTTTGGAAGGGAAGAGGGGACAGGTGAGGGGGAATGAGTGAATCTTGCTCTCATCGGATTTGATTTGAGGAGGAAATAACATACACTCTCAATTGGGTATCTTACCCCACAGGAAAGTAGGGAGGAGATAAAAGAGGGGGGATGATAGAAGGGAGGGCAGATGGGGGAGGAGGTAATCAAAAGCAAACACTTTTGAAAAGGGGCAGGGTCAAAGGAAAAAATTGAATAAAGGGGGACAGGATAGGATAGAGGGAAATATAGTTAGTCTTTCACAACAGGAGTATTGTGAAAGTGTTTCACATAATGATACATGTGTGGCCTATGTTGAATTGCTTGCCTTCCTAGGGAGGGTGGGTGGAAAGGGAAGAGAGGAGAGAATTTGGAACTCAAAGTTTTAAAATCAGATGGTCAAAAGAAAAATTTGAGAAATAAGATACATAGGGAAAGGGGCATAGAAATCTATCCTGCCCTACAAGAAAGTAAGGGGAAAGGAGATGGGGCGGAGTGGGGTGACAGAAGGGAAGGCTGACTGGGGAACAGGGCAATCAGAATATATACCATCTTGGAGTGGGGGGAGGGTAGAAATGGGGAGAAAATTTGTAACTCAAAATTTTGTGGAAATCAATGTTGAAAACTAAAATATTAAATAAATAATAAAATTTGAAAAAAAAGAAAATTGTTTTCATGAATGACTGGAGGATGGATTGGAACCAGGGAGAGACTTGAGGCATGGAGAATAGTTTCTTGCCATAGTCCAGTTGAGGGGCACTGCAGGCCTATGCTGGGGTGGCGGCTTTGGGAATGGAGATGAAGTGTGCTAGAGATGTTTTGGACACAGAACCAACGAGATTTGGCAGCTGATTGGATATGTGGTATGAGTGAATAAGGTGCCAAAGAGTAACTGACACCAAACTTGGGGGACTTTGAGAGGATGCTAATTCCCTTGATAGAAACAGAACATTTTAGAAGAAGAGAAGGTTTGAGGGGAGAGGGAACGAGTACAGTTTTGGATAGGTTGATTTTGAGGTACCTGTGGGACGTTCGGTTTGGCCATGGGTGATGGCTGGTACTGGAGCTCAGGAGAGAGACTAGGTCTGGATGTATCTGGGAGCCATCTGAATAGAGACGGTGATTAAAACACAGGAGCCAATGAGATCACCAAATCAGAAAGAGTAGAGTGAGGAGAGCAGAGGGGCTCAGGACAGACGCTTGGGGGATCCATCAAAGGAGACAGAAGGATAACACAGACAAGTAGGAGACCAAGAGAGCAGTCTCATGAAAACCCAAGGAGAAGAGGGTGGTCGACAGTGTCAAATGGTGCAGAGAAAGATGGAGGATGAGAATTGAGAAGAGGGTATCAGACCTGACAATGAAGAAATCATCGGTCACTTTGAGGGAAACCAGGGAGAGTTTGGGACACTTCCTGCCTTTTCTCCGCCATCTTGGCTCCACCCCCATTGGTCACTTTGGAGAGAGCAGTTTCAGTTGAGTCATGAGGATGGAAGCCAGGTTTCAAAGAGGTTAGAAGAGAGTGAGAGGAGAAGCCATGGGAGGAAGGCGTCTAGGCAGCTTTTTCTAGGAATCTGGCTAAGAAAGAAAGAGAAGATGAGAGCTTGTGGGGGATGAGTTTCTAGTGAGGATTGTTTTTAGGGATGAGGATACTTGTAAAGTGGAACTTCAGAAATGGGTGTTGGCAAGTTTGTACATATGTTTGGACTTTATGTATCAATCAGTTATGCTGATACTGTTTTCCTCTCTAAAAAAAGTTCTGTTTATCATGTGGGATGACTCTTGGGGAGGGAGATGGATATATGGAATGCTATGATGATGTAAGAAATAGAAGACCAATTTATTTATTTTTCTTTATTTTTTTTAAATTTATTTTACCAGAACACAAATACAGAAGAGAGAAAAGAAATAAAAACATATCTTAAACTTAAATATTGAAACTTAAATACAAAGTAAAAAAGAAAAAAAAGCATGTCATGTGCATAGCAGAACATAGGAGAGGATTCAAAATATGTAACAATTAATTTTCATTTCAAGAAAGCCTGTATGATAAATAATACAGCTTGTGTTGAGACTTGTCGATCATTTCTTTGCTTCCTTGTGTTTTCTTTTGTTCTCTGCTGTGCACTTTTTAACTTTATTCTTTTTATCCCTCCCCCCACCCCCCAGAAGGCTACAATGTAGTTTAGATATGTTTCTCGATATGTACATACACAGAGATATATACATACACTTATACATATATACACATGTATATAGACATATACTTTCCCAGACATACTCTACTCCTGATCTTTGTTCTTATGTTTGTACATATCTCATTTCCTATCCTTCCTGCCTCCTCTACTTTACTTCTTTCTACCCACTACCTTGCCCTCCTATTACTTGCCTACCCCACTCCTCTACCAACTACCTCGCCCTCCTATTACTTGCCTTCCCCCTTCCAAAGATCCTTCCCCATCCTCCCATTTCCATAAATCTAAACACCCTAGAAGACCAATTTAAAAAAAGAAACGTGTGTCAGATTGGAAAGGGGGTTTAGCTCTCTTCTTCATTTCTTTGCAGGGGCTCTTCTGAAGGCTGCTTTCATCTGTGCCCAGATTGTGCAGCTTCCCTCCCCAAAGTCCCTGCAGACCCAGCTTCGCCATGGCTTTGGGGGTGGCTTTGAGCTGCACACATGGTCTGACCTGCCTCACGGCTCTGGCCTGGGTGAGTGGTCCTTCTGTTGGCAGTGCTGCCCTTGGTCTGTGCTCTGGCCCCGCTCTTGGCCATGGCCCCGGCCTTCAGTCTCTCTTCCTGTCAGTCCCTTCCCAGCGTCAGACCCTTCTGCCCTATAAGATGCTAAAGCAGATGCTCCTTTCTCCTAACACTGCAGGCACAAGCAGCATCTTGGCAGGGGCAGTGCTGGCAGCCTTACATCGGGCAGCAGGTAGAACAGTGGGCACTCAAGCCTTGATCCATGCTGTGCTACATTTGGAGCAGATGCTTACCACAGGTATGATGGGGAAAAGAAGAGAGGTTGGACCTTGGAAGACAGCTCAGGAAAAGGCAGTGGGGTAGGGGCCCCAGCCCTTATAAATGGGGCTCATCTAGATTTATTCCAAGGGCCATAAACCATTAGCAAGCATTTATTAGGTGCCTACTATGTGCCAGACACCATTCTAGTGTGTTGGAAATCAAAGACCAAAAAAAGGAGTTTGCATTGTTATCACCCATGACCTGGCTGTATCCAGAATTCCAACTAGTTTGGGGGGACCTTCATCTCATGTGATCTACATGACATTTCCATCTTCCCACATACCTAATGCTGCCCACCACGTCTCTGTCATTGTCAGCTCTTCTAGCCATTTCTTGGGCATGTTGAGGGGTTGCAGACATTTGGGGACTTGATCCCCTTGGGTGCTTGGCATGGCTTTGCCATCAGTTCCTTGTGTTCTTTTGAGGGGAAACACCTTTTCTGCTTGAGTTTCCCCTGGGCCCCTATGCCCATACCCATGGTCAGAAGCTGGAAATCTGAACTCCACTCCTTGGGAGTTGAGTTCATTCATTCATCAAAGCTATATTCCTGGGCTGGATACAGCTGGTCCAGGTAAGTCATCATTATAACGATCATATCTACATCCTATTTATAGAGCTTTATCATTTCCAGAGTTCTGTGACTCATCAAGATTAGGGGATCTGAGCAGAGCAGCACAGCTTTTCAGTGGCAGACTTTGGACTTGATGTCTTTTGGCTCTTGGCAGTTTCACTACTCTAGATTAAAAGGCCTGGAGACAATGGAGAGCTTGCTTTCCCTCTCTTAATTATGTCCTATTTATCCTGTGCACAGCTGGCTTTGTACATACCAGTTTGCATGTCGTCTTCCCCTGTTGGACTGTAAGCTCCTTGAGGGCAGGGATGGTATTTTGCCTCCTTTCTTTAAAAAGTATATAATTTAATTAAATATTTCCCAATTACACTTTTTAAAATGTTGAGTTCCAAATTCTATCCCTCCAGCTTCTCCCCCACCTATTGAGAAGCAAGCGATATATCATACATGTGAAATCATGCAAAACATAATTCCTCATTAGTCATGTTTTTGGCCTCTTCCTATATCCCTAGAGCATAGCACAGTGCCTGGCACATAGTAGGCACTTAATATTCATTAAATGAATGAGAGGATGAGAATGTGGAGTCAGTGATGGGGCTTGGGGGATATGTCAAAAATGTTTTAACAGTGACAGGGCCTTGGGACTTGCAGGAGGTGGCTGGCAAGACCAGGTGGGTGGCCTTGTCCCAGGGATAAAGATAGGACGATCGAGGCCTCAGCTGCCATTGAAGGTCAAGGTGGAAGAGATTTCAGTGCCTGCAGACTTCATACAGATCCTCAATGAGCACCTACTCCTCGTGTACACAGGCAAGACCCGCTTGGCACGGAACTTGCTCCAGGTAAGCTCTTCCAGCATGGTAGCATCTCCCTGATCCACTAAGTGGATTGAGGAGGATGGATGTCGGGAGCGATGCCTCATTTAGGGCTTTGTGAGCATGTTCCCTGTGTCCACACCTGACAGTTTTCATTGCTTTTCCTTTTTTGCCCCCATCACCAACTGTAGGATGTACTGAGGAATTGGTATGCCCGGCTGCCTGCTGTAGTGGACAATGCCCAGGCTTTGATAAGAAATGCTGAGGAATGTGCTCAGGCCTTCAGCCAAGGCAAGTCCTCTTTGAAGAATGGGGAAGGTCAAGGAGCTCTCCAAAAGGCATCTGATCCGTTGGTCCTTGGGGTGGGGGGAAGGTGGGGAACCCAACAACCTTTACCCCAGTGACTAGGCAGCCTTCAGTGGGAGTAGGGACTCAGGACTTTCAGGGGAGATATATGCTAGCTGTGATCACATCACATTTCCCCTCCAAGTGACAGACTAGTGCCCGAGTTTACCCCTGTAAGTCTAACCATCTGGGGCCAAACATGCCAACCACTCAGAGGGCTCCTTAGGCACAGGAAGGAGGAAGCACAAGTGGGGGAGATCAGAGGAGCTGAGAGAAGCAGGACTGAACATATCCCTGGGTGTAGTTATAGTTGTGGTCTGGCTTGAATTAATCCATGCCAGTCTACCCTAGGTCAACAAGCTGATGGGTCTCAACCCTTACCTGTCCCTAACCTATCCCATGTGTCTTTTTAGGGGCCGCTACTAGGAATCATAGGGCTGCCAGCCCTGCCCTAGAGAGGGGAGGTGGCAGTAGAGGACTCAGAAGAGATTCTGGGGCTCTCACAGCTCTTGTGGGCCCTGGGGATGCTTCCTGCTCAGCATACTTGATCTCCAAAGCTGAGTAGACAGATATTCAGTGAATGCTCAGGGCTGCCTATGTTTACCGTGCATTGCAGGGAGCCTGCCCCTTCTGGGCCAGTGTCTGACTCAGTACTGGGGACAGAAGAAATGCATGGCTCCTGGCTGTGAACCTCTGGCTGTGCGGCGCATGATGGATGCCCTGAAGCCCTACGTGTATGGCCAGAGCCTGGCAGGGGCTGGCGGTGGTGGCTTCCTCTACCTGTTAACTAAAGAGCCCCAGCAGAAAGAGGTCCTCGAGAGAGTGCTGGCCAAGACAGAGGTACACACCAGTTCAGAGTAGGGGTGTGGAATGGGGAAAGGGAAGGAACAAGGTTGATGGGCTTAACTGGGGTTTGAGGCTCCCCCCGAGTTACCCACTTTGACTGATAGATGGTGGGAGCTCCTTTTTCTGCTGGGCCAACCCCCCAGGGCTTCTTCAGGGCCTGTCCATCTCCTGGAGCTTCTTTTACCTGCTGTGTTTCCCTCCTAGGGCTTGGAGAAATACAGCATCCACTTAGTGGAGGTGGACACTCAGGGCTTCAGTCTGCAGTTGCTGGCCAGTGACACTTCTGCCTGACAGATCCTAGACTCCCAGGCCGTTCCAGCCAGGCTCAGTTGTAACGCCAGGAAGGGAAGGGCCTGAACTTTGGGCCCAGTGAGCCCTGGCTTTTTTGCTTTCCTCCTAGGAAGAGGCAAACACCATTCTACGTTCTTTGTGGGTACCAGAGCAAGAAATCACTGGGACCTGAGATGGCAATCATGCCCATTCTTTGAGGAAGGGCCTCCTGGACTCAGTAGAGCTGGCAAGGTGTTTGGGATTTTCCAGTCCCAGCAGATTATCAGCATAGTCTTGGTCTCAGCCAAACCAAGACTGACGGGCCTCACTCATCCCATCCTCCTGTTATGGTGGCCTAGGGCTCAGAGCCCAAGGGCGTACCTTGCTGGCCAGTGAGCACCAGCTGGTTTCCAACCCCACTGTGCTACTGATATGAGGAGGGGGAGCTAACGTTAAGGGGGATCCCCCCTCAATGAGAAAAGGCCATCCCTCCCCTAGGTTATGCTGCTAATTCTATCACAATTCATTTCTACAAACTGGGTAAACACACTCATGAGGACCCAGAACTTGGGGTTTTGTTGGACGTCAGCACCACCAGGCCCACTGTCCTTCGGTGCTTCTCTGGCACAAAAGGATCAAGTGTTTAAAGAAAGCTTGCTGCTCTTCTAGCCTAGCGTTCTCATTTTGCAGATGAAACTGAGGTCTCCAGGTCACATGGGACCACTGCCTGCAGACAGCAGTCTGGCCTGGCCACCCCCTCCTTACCCAGAAATCCAACCAATCGTCCCCTCCTGCACCTGATTTCCCACACCAAGTGGCCCTGTGAATCTCAGTCTTTTCTTCTCCCTCTTCTCCAATGCCCCCCTCCCCAAAAGGCTAGCTCTGTCTTAGGGACTCTAGGATATAATTCTAATTTCCTACATACCTTGGCCCAATTGTAGAAAGCATACTGGGGAGTTTATTTCCCGTCCCCACAGGGTAAACCAAAGGAAACTAGGCTTCCCTCTCACCAAGCTTCACAGAACTACTAATGTAATAGCAACTCCGCCAGCAGGTGAAGGATGGGCATTTTGGGGATTGGGAGGCTGGGGCGTCTATGAGGCTGACTCACTTCATGCCAGCCACAATGAGAGTGGTGAGATGCTGTCTTTACCCACACCCAATTCTCTAGCCTGGGGCCTGGAGCTGGAGAGTATACCGTACAAAGTCATTGCAAATTCAGCTTTTAACAAATGAATGTTAAGTCATATGTTCTACAGGGGACACAGGGGACACCCGCACAAGCTGCTGCCAGAACCAGGCCTTTCAGTGGCAATAAACCAGTCATTCTTTAGTCGGTCTTAAGAAACTTTTTCCCATTGGCATTGCATTGGAAGTGATTTCCACCTGCCTGTTTCATCATGGGACACTGAGGCAGGAGCGATCTGGCTCACAGTGAGCTGCGGCAGAGGACACTCTTGCTGAGGTGGGTGGGGGATGGCCCCCACGTGTCGCCACCTGCCCTGAGGGGCGCTGGAGCACTCTGCCCTCCTTCTCTAGGGTTAGGGTTCTTTGACCCCCCCCCCCCCACCTTGGCTCTTCTCTGAAACTAGACACCTAGCAGCTTCAAGTCTCAATCTTTATTACTGTGATCCCTAAAGATAATGGAGCATTTGCTCTATTGTTCTCCAGCTGCTCCTAAAGTCCCAGCCTGAAGGGAAATAGAACTGTTGTCTGTAGTGTCTGAGGGCAGGTTGCTGTTCTTACCCAAAGCAGAAAAATGGCCTGTGTTCTATGTTCTGGTCGTTACCATACTTCTAGCCTGAGGTTTGGCTTTTCTCTCCTCTGCAGGGACTGTATATAAGGGGGTCCTGTGTGGGTCTGATCAAACTTAGGAGGCAGAGAGATATTTAGGGTGACTCATTTACCTGTTTCTAGAAAGGGAACAGGCTGAGCCCCCAGACATTACTGCTGTGACAAAGAGTTGGCCTGAGTCAGGCCTGCCTGGATTGCAGCAAATCCTAGGAATTTTCAGGCTGACAGCTTTCTGGGCCTCAACCACTGAGAGAGCACCCAAAACGCATGGAGTTGGATGGACTTGTCCTGCCAGCTACAAGCGAAGCCTCTTAATATCTTCACTGCGGAAATCAATGCGTAGGGCCAACACCTGGCGCACCTCAGCGGGAGTCAGGCGCCATGTGAGTGGGCCTGAATTGGCACCCCAATAATCCAGGATTTCTGTCACCTGGAATAAAGGGCCAGAGAAGCAAGTGAGCAAGGAGACACACAGACAGTCACTGCTACCAAGGGAAAAGCCCCATGGTTCTTGTTAGAGGGGCTGAAGTTTGCCACATGGGATAGCTCTAGGTCCTCTCTGTCCCCGGGCGGTGGTCTCTTGAAACTTGGCTTCTTCCCAAGCCATCCTTCCCTGGCAAGCTAGGGGAGCTCTTGCCAGTCCCAAAGCCTTCACTCACCCTTTCCAGATTGAGGATGGTTGCCATCTGGGAAAGCCTGGCAAACTTGTCTCGGATGGTCCAGGTGGTCACTGTGGTGAGGTAAGCGACAAGGGACCTCAACTCCTTGTCAAACTGCAGGCCACCCAGCTGCAAAAGACAAAAGCACCGGGAGGCCCTTTCAAGTTGGAGGCCTGGACTTCTGTACATCTGCTTGTTCATTTCATCCAGTAAATGCAGGAGCAACGCAAAGTGCTGGGATGGGAGCAAGTGTGGCACTGGAGTCCAGTGTGTAGAGACTGTTCCAGGCACAGCCCCTCCCCTCATGGAACACAGCCCAGCAGAGACGGCTGTAGTAAACAATATGCCCAACAACTTGCTATGTGAGGTCCAGGAGGTCATTATGAACCAGAAGAATTAGGACAAATTTTACAGAGGAGGTGGTTTGGAGCAGGGTTTTAGAGGGTGGGTAGGAATTAAGCAGGGAAAAAGGAAGAAGGGCATTCCAGGCATGGGGAGCAAAGGCATGGAAGGAGGAAAGGATTGTGTTTGAAGGACAAAGCGGTCTGCTTTCACTGAGGCAGAAACTGGGAGGAGGGGAGTTAAGAGGGGAGATGGCTAGAACATCAAGCGGGTGTCAGCTTGAAGATGAGGCAAAGAAGTCTGGAGAAAGCAGGAAAAGGAAGCTTCCATGAGCGGTGGCAGAGGTCCCATGGGGCCTCACAGCGCACCACTCCCTGGGGAGGGAAGCAGGTGGGCAGGACTCTGACCACGTGCCTCAAAGACCTTACCCTGTTGAAGGTGGATTTCAGCACCACTTTCTCCAGTTCAAGTGCAATGAGGCTGGTCATGAGGCTGGTCAGGCTGTCATAGATGACGGGGGAGAGCCCGGCCTACACAGAGGATGGACATCAGCTTAGGGCTCCAGGCCCTGCAGGCAGAGGCTGCACTGCAGGGAACAGCTCTAAAATTCTGAGGCCCATGATGCTCACCTTGAACTCGGCCATTTGCTGCTCGAGGTTAAGGATGAACTGTTGCACCCACGGGTCATTTGCTTCGTAGTCATTGAATTCTTCCTGATGTTGGGAAGGAAAACAAAGCTCAGTGTTATTTCTGCCTCCAGCCCACAGGACACAATGAAGTCTCTGCTTCACGGGGTAGCCCATCAACCCCTTGGGGGCTCTCCAATATCATCCCCTGCTCCCCCGACTCCTGCTGATGAAAGAGTCCGGGCTCACAGGCTGATGGAAAGACTGGAATGTCCCAGCTATGGAACAGCCAAGAAACAACTCATCCCTGCGGCGTGGCTCTGAATTTGGCTCCTGCTCCTGCCACAGAAGGAGCTCATGAGCGCTTGGCCACATAATATGCTGGGGCTCCAAGAGCTTTTATTCCTCCCATATAACGTGTGTTCTAGGAGCGAAATTACTGGACTAGGCGCCTGTAAGTCAGGAACAGGTCAAGAGAAAAGCAAAAGCTTTTTATAAACAAGGGGATGAGTCAAGGCAGTTAGAAAGTTCACTCCATTAAGACTGAGAAGCTGCTGAATTCCCTTCAGACACGCCCTCCTAATTAAACCTCCAGAAGAGCAATCGATATGCAGAGGAGGCACTTTGCTTCCTAACGCGTGACGGGGAATGTGAGAAGAGGCAGGCGGAAGAAGCTGCTGGCAGACCAGCAGTGATCAAAGCAGCCCCGGGAGTGGGTCCTACTAGGTGACAGCTCCAGTACTCTCCAGTCTGGTCACAGTATCGAACCCTGGGGAGAAGGGATCCCAGGGGCATCCCTGGGTGGTCACGAACTGGACCTGAAGTCAGGAAGATGTGAGTTTAATTCCTGCCGCAGAAACTCTGGTGGCCTGGCAAATCCCTAACTGCTGGCTGCCTCAGTCTCCTTGTCTGTAAAGTGGAGATAATGATTGCACCTCCCCCCAGGGTTGTGAGGATAAGATGACAGAAAATTTGTAAAGTGCTCTGTAAAGCTCCCAGCACTGTCTAAAGGCGAGCCATTGCTGTCACCATCACCCTGCTCATCATGCCTCAGTCCCCAGCACAGAATTACCTCCTCAATGTTGTGGGAGACAGAGAGGAAGATGTTGATCCAGGGCTTCACTTGTGGCTTGATGGCGGTGCTGCTCAGCTCCGTCAGGCCTTCCTGCATCAAGGACAAGGCAGGATGAAATGTATGTGACGGAGCAAGGCTGGAAGGTCCCCTCCTCTCCCCCCACCCCCTGCTCTCCTGCAGGCTGATGGACCAGGGTCTTCCACTGAATCTGCAACGACGATGAATGGGAAGACAAAAAGCTTGTTGGATTTCCAAGCCCAGCTGTGCTCTCAACAGGTCTGGGCAAACCCTTTTACAGAAGCTGTAGACTTTTGGACGTCTGATGATGCGAAGCCCTTTATTACTAAAGGCAAACAGCAAGCCTGACTGAGCTTCCACTTTGATTTCATGTAGGCATGTCTGAGCTGCCTGCCTATGTGCCTTTGGTGCTCCTGGCAAGCTGCAGTGCCCCTGCCCCACGAGGGAATAAGAACACTGAGCAGGCAAGGGGGACTAAGTGTTCAAAAACATCTTACAACACTCCGCAACAAATTCAAAATCGATATACAACCTAAATATTAAAGATCTTCCAGTATTGTAAAAAATTTGGAAAAGAAGCAAATCATACTTTTCAAAGCTACGGGTATGAGATGCATTCTTAGCTAAACAATGGAGAGAAGCAATTACAACAGAGAATAATTTTGATTACATGATATTAAAAAGCTTTTGCACAAACAAAATTAATGTATCTAGAAAAGAAAGGAAATGGGTCACAATTCTAAAAAAAAAAAAAAAGAATTGTAAAGTTAAGAACCATATGAAAGAATGCTCAAAATCACTAATAAGAGAAATACAAATCAAAGCAACTCAAGTTTCACCTGTCACCCAGCAAACTGGCAAAGATGCCCAAAGATGGGGACAGTCAGCATTGAAGGGGTTGTGGAAACACAGACACATTAATGCAGTTGGTGGACTGGAGAATTAGTATCACCATTCTGGAAAGTAATTTGGAATTATAAAAATAAAGTGGCTAAAATGTCCATACGTTTCTTGAGCCGGAGATTCCCCTGCTAGCCACACAGCCCAAAAGGTCACTGACAGAAAGGTTCTACGTACACTAAAATGTTTACAGTGCTTTCTGTGGTAGCTGTGAACTGTAAGCCAGATAGATTCCACATTAATTGGGGAAAGGCTGACTGAAATGCTGCAATGCTATAAGAAACTACAACCCTGATGAGTACAGAGAAGCACAGGAGGTCTTATGTGAACCGACAGAACTCAACAGGTCATTTCAAACTGGATGTCCAGTAGTTATTATCTTCAACGCACTGTGTCCAGAATAAAACACATTATACACGATACAAAGTGAAGTAAAAAGAGCCACGAACACAACAATGGAAATGGAAAGAATCACCACCATGAGAGAATTAAAAACAAATGTTGCAAAATTATAAAGAACAAGTTTGGCCCCAAAGAAGAGAAATGAGAAGACACCTCCCATCACTCCCATGCAGAGACTGGGGGACCCCACAGGGGTGGAAGGTGCATGTGTCAGGTTTTTTTTTAATATACTGCTCAGTTTTGCTGTATTTTTTTCATTTCTTAGTTTTTAAGAATTCTTTGTTATAAGGGATGATCTCTGGGAGGACAGGCCCATAGGAGGAAATTTAAGCAATGTAAAAACAAGATATCAATACAAATCCATTAAAAAAACCTATTTAGATACCACATGGATTATTTTTACTTAACTTTTTCTCTTTTGTTACAAGGGAGGGTTCAATTTCTGGGTGGGAATTCAGAAATGTGATATAAAAATAAAAGGCATCAATAAAACTTATTAAAAAAACCACACCGACCACTGGGGCTTTATCCCTAAGGACCCACATGAGTTCAGTGGCTATGGTTCCCGGCTATCCAGGTTAAAACCAGTTAAGTCAGTGAGTCAATAAACATTTATTAAGCACCTAATATGTACCAGGCACTGAACCAATTGCAAGGGATACAAAAAGGCGCTAAAGACAATCCCTGCCCTCAAGGAGCTCAGTCTAATGGGGAGCCAACATGCAAACAACTGTGTACAAACAGGAAAAATTGAAGATAATCAACAGAGAGAAGGCACTACAATTAAGGGGGATCGGGAAAGGAATATTGTAGAAAGTGAAATTTTAGCTGGGACTTAAAGCCAGCAGGTGGAGATGAGGAGGGAGAGGTTCCAAGCATGGGGGACAGCCATAGGTACCTGTGAGTGCTACCTCCTGCCACCACTACTTCCCTCCTAAGCTGTGTGGAATGAGGCACCTGAGTTTGAGTGTATGCCAGTAACAGCTTTCTCAAAGCAGCAGATGGGAACCCTCTGCTCAAAGGGCTCACTGGTTTTGGTGGGGAGGGTGGTGAAGCCTGTCCTGGAACTTACCTGTAGGAGATCTCGGAATTTGCTGGATACAGCAGCCAAATCAGAGAGGCAGCTGTCAAACTTGGCCTGGGCCTGCTCGCCTCCAATCCCTTGGCTGAACAGCTTGGTACAGTCGCTCTGGGGGAGAGAAACAACCTTAAAGACTATATATAATACATATTTAAGTATGATGCAAGTGAATGCCAGTCTCTGATAAATGAGGGCAGCACCAACCATTCTTCTCATCCCAGTGGCTCCAGGCATGGATGGGATATGTTAGAAAGGGGCTGAAATGAGACTCAAGAGACTTGCCTTTTCCTCTCCCCAATCCCCCCTTGGCCTCAGCGCTTCCATTTCTCACACTGTGAAATGGGGCTATTGATCTCAGGATTGTAGTAAAGAAACAAACATGCTAGGAAAAGCAGCTGCATTTGTATTCCAAGTGCTCATATTTGGTAGTAGCAAGACATAAAGCTTCTGGTCTTGCTGTGTAATGCAGAGGTACTGGGAGAGCGGCTCGCCAGGCTACTGTCCTGGGGTACTTGGAGCTGCTCTCATGACTTCAGAACAACATTTTATTTCCAGATATTCCCAACTACTTTCTGAGTTAGGCAGTATAAGTATTATCATCTCCAGTGAGATTCAGAGACCTTTCACGATACCCCGCTGGCTCCCTAGGGGAGACCTGCCTCTGCCATTGCAGGACATGGATAAGTCACATCACGTCATGTCTCTGGGCCTCTGTCATCATCCATGAAGCTGAAGGGAATGGACCCAAATGGATAAGCTCTAGCCCTCTAGGCTCTAAATGCAAGACTAGTGTTGGTCTAATGTACGGGGAGATGACCCTGAAGACCCTGCTGCACCTCCAGCCTTCTAACGGGCTTTGAGAAGACCCTAGGATGTTCCAGTTCTAACTGTGGAAATGCTCTTTCATTTCCTCCTCTCTTTGGTGGCACCAGGCTAACTAACCTGTTAAATCTGAGTTTAAATGATTTTCTGAATGGGTTTATCATCAAAATACTAAGAGAACAGATGAAAGGGAAAAGTCAGGAATTATTATAACAGAGCAGATGAATTCTAAAGTGGTCTGACTAAATGTTCTTGTAAATCACACTGATACATTTGAGAAGGGCCTCATCCTCTCCAAAGTACCCACCGGGGTTTAGAGCTGCAAAGGAGACAGGTCTATGTCCCATTTTGTTTCTTTGGACGCATCTGACGTTAACACTGACTTCTCCTGGCGCTCATTCTACTGATCTGCCCGCTCCTTCCCAGTCTCCTTTGCTGAGTCAGAACCCCAAAGCTGCATCCTGAGCCTATACAGATCTCTCTACACTTTCACTCGATGACCTAATTATCTCACACGAGTTCAAGTATCATCTGATGAATCCCAGATCTACACATCCAGCTCTACTCTCTCTCCCAAGCTCCAGGCCCACACGACAAGCTGCCTATTGGTCATTTCAAACAGAAGTCTAGTAGTTATCTCTAACTCATCATCTTCCCCCCAAGCCCTCCACTCCTCCAAACTTCCCTATTAGTGCTGAGGGCACCATCACCCTCTCGGATCCAGCAGGTCTGGGGCCTTGGTGCTAACCTAGAATCCTCATCTGCCCTACCCCACGTGACATTTTTTACCTCTACAACATCTCTAGCATACGCTCCCCACACTCCCTCCTATCCACTCACTCATCCACCACCTAGTACAGTCCCACATCACCTCTCACCTGAACTGCTATTTGGTCTCCCTGCCTCAGGCCTCTCTTCCACTCTGAGCCATTGGCCACTCATCTGCCAAAAAAGACTGAGCATGTCAGCCCCCTACTTGATAAACTCTAGTGGCAATAAATTGTAATCTTCAGGATAAAATATAAATTTCTATTTGGTATGTAAAGCTCTTCACAACCTGGCCCCTTCCCCCTTTCCCAGCCTTCACACACACGACTTTTCCCCATGCACTCTGTGATCCAGGAATCACTCCTCAGTCTCTATGACTCTGCACTGGCCCACCCCCCACAACAGGCCTGGAAGCTCTCCCACCTCACTCCACTTATTGGAATTCTTGGTTTTGTTCAAACTCAGCTCAAGTGCAGGCTTGGTCCTTCTACCTGTTAGTGCAGTCTGCAAACCACTTTCACTTTGGAGATGTTCTGTATATACTATGTTGTTTCCCCTGTTAGACTGTAAGCTAATGCTGAGGGCAAGGACTGTTTCACTTTTGCCTCCACATCCCCAGTACCTAGCACAGCGCCTGGTACACAGGAGGTACTTAATAAATGCTTTGTGATTGATTTTAACTCTGTATCCCAGTCCCTTTCTATGTTTCCTCTCAGGGGCACCTGAGGCCTCCCAGCGGCAACTGCCTCCTGACTTTGGCCTGCTCTGCTCTGACAGCCAGATGGAATCGCTGCCATTGTTCTTCCCTGGTCCAGCGCTGTCCCGGGGCTGTACAGGAGCCTTCCTTTCACTAGTCCCATGCCAGACACCACTAAGTTTCTCCCATTCAGGACGGGGGCAGGAAGGTCATTTGGGTGATTCTCCTTTACTGATCCTTGACAAAGCAACTGCTACATGGCATTTGGTGGGCTAACAAAATGTTAGCAACCAGCTTTTCCTAGAGTTTGGTGTGGCAGACAGAGTGCTGGGGCTGGAGCTGTATGACCCTGGACAAGTCACTTAACTGCCCTCTTCCTCAATGTCTTCATCTACAAAATGAAAGGGTTGGACCCAATGATCTCTCAGACCTCTTTCAGCTCTAAACTTATGATCCTGTAATTATCGACCATCATTAATAAGCAATCTTCCTCACCAATGTACCTGCTTAATGCCAGAGAAAGTCACAGTCCCTAATGTAGGTGCCGAAAGTTAACCATTCCAACATACCTCCAGGGTCGTCTTCAAAGTGGAGATGTTTTCACTACAGACTTCCACGTTGTTTAAGGTCACCTGGAAAGGGAAGAAAGATGAATATGGGTGCTTAGGAATCAGGGCACAAATCTCACTGCCCTGCAGGAATGCAAGACAAACAAATTTTAAGTGGCAAGGGAAGACAGTTCCCTAAAGGAATAAACTAGGATTCAGAAGAAGGCTAAGGAGACCCCATTATTTGCCTCACCCAGAGTGGGTGCTTTTTTGCTAAAAAGGTAAAATAGTCAGGATAAGTATCTGACAAGGTCAGGAAGCAAGTTTTATTCCCACAGTGAGGTCAGCAATGACCAGCAGTATGGTGAAGGCAACACACTCCCATTTCCGAGGAGTAATGGTCACTACATTTCTTTACAAACTAGCTGAGACTCAAACATGCACTGCGGAACCCAAAGAGGTCCAGATCATCAACCCTAGGTCAGGGTTTTTGTTGTTCCATTACTTCGTTTAAGACCTAATTAGTATCTACTATGTACAAGGACCTATACAAGGCCCTGGGAGACACCATTTTTGCCCTCCTGAAGCTTATCATCTAGATAAGAGATAGGATATGTGTACAAGCAATTCTAATCATAGTATCTGGAAGAGGTTTTCATTTTGAAGATGAAGGCCAAATGTAAGTCAGCAGATGATAAAATGATGCAAAAAAGTACAAACTGCTATAGGAATTCAGAGGAGATCACTTCTAGGCAGAGTGGCTCAGGGAAGGCTCCACAGAAATAGATGCCAGCTGAGCTCCCCCTTTAAAGATGTCTAAGATTATGTCAGATGGAGGGATAAGTCAGGGCGTTCCCAGAAGAGAAAGAACATGAACACAGGGAGAGAATCAGATAAGCACAAGGTACGTGGAGTGGACAGTGTGACGGGGGTAAGGTCAGGGGAGCAGTGAGAGATAAGCTGGAAATACTGGTAGTAGTCAGATGGTGGGGGGACTTGAGCATGTCCCTGAGGTGTCTCTGGAAGTTTGTGAGTCAGAGTGATAAGAATGGAGTGGTACTTTAAGAAGATTAATTTGGTGACTGGACAGGATGGATTGTGGCATGAGGAATAAAGGGAGGGAAAGTGACTAGAGATGGGAAGAGCAGCCTAGGATTATTGCCACAGTCCAAGGAAGATGTAAAAGGCCTGAAGCAGAATGGTTAGATGGAGGAGGCTTGAGAAGCCGGGCTTGGGGAAGCTCAAGGTATTAATGGAGCTCAAGGGTGATCTCGGATCTCTGAGCAATACAGGTAAAGTGATGCCAACCAGCCTTTCCCACAGGACCTGTTGTTCGGGCCTATCAAAAATGAAAACCAATGTTGGTGACCCAGACCTCTGTCACTGTTCTGACTACATGAATCCTCATTCCTGGTGCAGGGGAATGGGAGGGGGTGGGGGTGGGGGGTGAAAATCACATTCCGTGACACTAGAGGCCCTGGGGGCAGCCTATGACCTCATAGGGGACAGCAAAACCAACTGCTTGGTCATGATGACCAAAGGAAAAGAAGGACAAGAAGCTCTCAGGGCATTAAGACAAAGGCGGACTGTTAGTGGGACTGGTGCACACATTTTGGAGAACAATCTGTCAATATGAGTCACAAAACTCATCCAAACTTCTGACCCAGCGATTCTACTGTTAGGCCTCTATCCCCCAAATACCGTTAAAATGGAAAAACGATCTATCTATTCAGAGCTGCTCAATTTCTAAGAACAAACCTTTGTAACAATTGGAGAAAGGCTTAATAAACTACAGTACACTAACGGAACAGAATACTATAGTATCCTGAAAACAATAAATATGAAACATATAAGGAAATATGGGAGAATATCTTTATGAAATGATGCACAATCAGAACTGTAGATATAATGACTATAATTACATATTAAAAAGATGAAAAAGAAAGGGAAAAAAAGGTAGTGGATTTTGGACAGGCCTGTGAGGGACACACAAAGCATCTTATTTGCTTGTTAATTATTTTGGTTCTGCCTTATGAAAGGTTAGGTGCTTTGGGTAAGATTTTGCCCCTTAGTTTATATGTTTATACAATTTTGTTTTTGTTGACAGTTAAGTTTATCATTTTGAATTAATTCAGTTTTCTTAAATAGCTGCAAATAATCTGGGAAAATGTGAATAAATCCCTGTTTTAAATGCTATTAAAGTTTTAAAAAACTTGTTATGAAGGAGAAATGGAATCGTGCTCATACAATATTGATTTCAAAATTTCTTCTGCAGTGAGGATCCCTAATAAGTTAGCTCACTGGGCTTATCACTTTGTTCACAATGAATGATATGTCAGGATAATCGGTGGATTTCATCTCGACGGCCAAATGAGAAAAGGTGACAAGAGAAATCGAGAGCCGCAGTGGCAGCGAAGGCCTTTTAAGTATTTCACTTCAGGATAACTGGAGACCTGTCACTAAGGATTTAACACAATAAAACAAATGGCCTTGATCTTCTTCGTTTGCTCGTTTTCTGGCTTCTGTCTCATTAGGCCTTTGTGCAAAGATATGGGGGCCCTGAAGCTAAAGCTTAATCCAGCTTCTGACCATGTCTGCTACACTACACACTTTCCACACGCAGGAACCTCCAGAAAGGAAACCTCTTTGGGGCTCATCTCTTTCATGCTAACAGATGGGTCATCCCAACTGAGTATCTAGTCAGAGAAAGAGGTCCCCTTCCTAGTTTGGGGAGAGGAAGGGTAACTGTGAGCTCCCCCTGAGTAAGAAACGAGGAAGCCTCAGTACACAGACTTCTGCCTCTGTAGTCAGAACAACTGGAACACAGGGAAGTCAAACTTAGACAAACGTGGGTAGGCACAGTTAAGACATAAAAGAGAAAACAATATACTATGTATGACTCTAGAGCAGAGTGAAAATTAGTGAACTGAGCAGTTCACTGCTCAGGTCAGCTGTCACTTTTTATAAATCTCTTTCTCCTTCTTGTTGAATGTGGCTAAGATGCCACCTTTGAGGGTGCTGTTTTGATAGGGTTCTATCTGCAGTGGCAGAATGACTGACCAGAAATGTGCTCTACAAACAGTGTTGTGGCATCCAAAAGGATTCGAGGGCATGCCCATTATGCTGGGCTCTCCTATCAGAGATCTGGTCAGGAGTCTTGGCACAGGTGACAAAGTTAGTTTCTGTAAACAGAGGTGAGGTTGAAGTTGAAGACTTTTTACAGGCCCTGAAAAGTTCAGATGGAAGCCCTGGGCTCAGCATTCAGAGAGAAAACACTGCAGAGCTGAGAACTGTTGGCAAAGGAAAGGCTCTGCTGTCATGGTCCAGGAGATCTGAGGACACATTTATGGGTAAGGAAGAGTGAGAACCTTGGGGTAAGATTGGGGAGGCAGCCTTAGGAGCTCACTCTCCAGACAGATGGAAGATTCTTCCACATAGTTTTGCAGTTTTAATAAGAACAAAATCTTGGCTTCCAACCTCTCCCAAGAATGTTTATTTTGCTAGAGGTCATTTGGCTTTATTTCCCTTCGACCCTGTCCACTCCCACCAAGCCCTAAGGAACAGAGCCTGGACATGACTGAGCCACAGAGCACACCTACCAGGAAAGACAGCTTGGCTTCATCCATGCTTTCAATGCCTTTGGTATCGAACTTGCCCTGCTGAAGGCTGCTGTGCATGATGTTCACGGCACTCGTCACCCCTCGCTGGAAGTCTTGGAAAGTGGTGGCAGGGAAACCCATCCGCAGCTTGTTACACAGAACGTCCCTGGCAGAAGAGTATGCAGAGTCAGAGCAGGGAGCACATCACTGCTCATCCCACAACCCCTCATCTCCCACTCTTGATGCCCCTGCCCATGCCAAGACCTCTCTCCCATGGGCACAGGGGTTTCTGGTGCCAACCTAGGTCTTCTATGAGCTTGACAGAACAAGAGCTAATCTATAATGACTGAGGTGAAAGCAAAGGCCCAATCCAAAACCTCAGTTAAGGGGAAAGGTAATAAAACAAGGTCGATCCCTCACTGAAATGGATCCTCTATGTTTGCCCAGCTTCCCCACTGGTTCCCAGCAGTCTGACTGCCACCTGTGCTTGGCCTTGCCCGATGACCAGCCACCATGCTGCTCTTGTAGCTCAACCAGGCTGTGGTCATCCCTGGTCTTGCTGTGGCCATACAACACGGATCTCCACCCCCTGCCTTTTCCCTGTGTCCTCTGCCTTCAACAGCAAGAAAATGTTCCTGCTTCTGATTCTGTTTATATGAGCGCTTTAGGAGTTGGTGATGAGAAAATCTCTTCCCAGAAACAGAAGAGATGGCAATGACGACCCATAAGAGTGACTGGTCTTTTCCCACCCTTCCTCACTTGCTAGCTAACTTCCTGAAACAATGGTTCTCATAACCGAAGTTTGAGGCTGTGCTTCGACCTGAAAGAACTATTCTCCTCTCTTCCCTGCCTTGGGCACCTTCCACCTTCTTTCCCCCAACCAATCCAGCCCTGTCTCATGACACTGACTGAGGGATGGCTGAAGTGCGCCCAGGACATAAGGCTGCTCATGAGCCACCTAGTACCAAAGGCAGTGGTAAAAATAAAGAGAAATATGTCAAAATTATGGCTTAGGGATCCAAAAAATACACATACTCTGCCTGACCTATAGACTACCCCTCGTACATGAGCTACTCTGCGTCTAAAAAGCACGGCATCCCCCAAGGAGTCTGACAATACCTGAAATCCGATTCCAGCTCTGTGGTGGAGAGGTTGATCATGGCACAGAGGCAGTCGATGCTAGAGCTGGACAAGGCCCGCCCAATACACTTTTTGACAATGTAGAACACATCATCTACCATGCTGGAAGTCAGCTGGCCCTTCTCATAGGTATCCAGAGCTACCGCCTAAAAAGTGGGGGGTCAAGGTAAAAACGTTCATTAGGGACCTAAGAGCCTGAATACCACCGTTCAGGGATGGTCCTAAGATACCTAACCATGACCCTTCTGTATGGCTTGTTCGACTTCTTCTGTCTCCAGGCCGGGCCTGAGCTTGGGTCACATCTTTCCCTCTCAGTTTTAGTCACTTCACATTTATTAACATATCAGGAAATTAATCATGCTTTCGACTGTAATTGGGGTCATTCTAGTGAAGGAAACAAGGGATTCTGTGAGATGGAAATGGGCAGGAGGGACAACTATGTAAAGGCATATATGGGATGAGGAATACTGCATGTGAGGAACAGAGAGAAGGCCAATTTGGATCCATTCTAGAGTGTGGGAGGGAGCAATCTAGAATGAGCCTGGAAAAACTGGTAGAGACCAAATTGTGAAGGTCTTTAAAAAGCTAAACAGAGGAGTCTAAATTTGGTTCTAAAAGCAACAGGAATTTACTGATTAGGGGACCAACACAAACAGATCTACAATTAAGGGAAATCACTCTGGTAGCTGTTTGGGGGATGGACTAGAGTGGGAAGAGATCTGAGGCAGGCAGACAATTCACTTCTAGCTGAATTTGGTGGTACCCCCATTCAGGGCCGGTCAGGACTAGTGGGGCTCTCCTCCCCTTCTTCCTCATGTAGATAATGACCTGGGGGTCATTTAAGCTGATATTCTACACAGACAATCCGTGATATGTAAAAGACAATTCGATAAAACTATAAAGTTGTAGATGCAAAGGATCTGCATTTCCTCACCAGGAATTCTTGGTACCAATGAAATCCTTAGGTCTGCCCCTTTCTTACAAGCTAAAAAAACATGCATCTGTAGGGGATGAGAACTCCAAGGCTGTCCTGGGACAAGCTGGCATGTGAGCCGGCTTTCACAGCAAGACCATGAAATGTTACACTGCCCGCTGATTTCCTTTGTCTTGGCTGCTCAGAAAGAGAAGACTTGTCTCTTAAGATGTCCTGGCCTACCTTGTTGACAGTCTCTCGCATGAAATACTCTTCCATGGTAATATAATAGCCAATCAGCTCCTGCATGGTACAGCTTAGGAGGCAGTTGTTTAGGAGCTTGTCCAGACACTTCTGATGCTCTATGGAGACAATCAATAAGGCAGTGAGAAATAATGTGTTTGGGGCTTTGCTACTTCAAACAGAAAAAAGAAAATGCCTCTTCTTCCCAAAATGAAAGATGATGAAGGGAGCTATGTTGGAAAGTCCTAGGGCCACCTGGCAGTTCATCAGATTCACATTCAGGCCAAGTGAGGTCCTGAGCCTGAGGCTGCTTGCTCCCTGACCTGAATGGTGAGCATTCTGGCTTTGTGGGCTGAAGTTATCTCTTCCCAGTTGGCCTGCTGATCACTCATAAAACCTGAGAGAAAATGAGACATGTAGGCTGGTGGGGACAGTCTCCCTGCAGGCAGGATGGAGCACAATGGTGGGAGATGGAAGACTCAAGAGTTGTAGGAGAGAAAGTAGAACAGGATCAATCACCTTTTGGCTGGCAGACCAGCTTTTACCTTTTAGCCACACTAACTTTCTTTCTTTTTTTTTTTGGAGGGGGGAAGGCAAGGCAATTGGGGTTAAGTGACTTACCCAAGGTCACACAGCTAGTAAGTGTGTCAAGTTTCTGAGGCCATTTTTGAACTCAAGTCCTCCTGACTCCAGGGCCGGTGCTCTACTCACTGCGCCACCTAGCTGCCTCACCAACTTTTTAAAACTTTAAAAAAAAAATCAGAAGAAACCTGGAGCTCTCTAGAGAAAAGAGGCATTTGAGACTGCATAGAAAATAGTGTTGTTCATCCTTCATTTTCAAAGAGGACCAATGACACCAGGAGGTGACGGTGCATGAGTCATCAGCCTCACTTTCTCTTCCAGAATCATCAAACTCCAGTGGCAGGACAAAATCAGGATGACTCATGGATGACCTTATGTCTTGGTGACTTTGATGCCTGACCGAGCTCTAAGTGCTCCCCAGAGCCTGCTTCAGCCACGTTCATGGCCATGGGAACAAACCGTTCTCATTCACCCACTGTGCCAGGGGAAGTTTTCACATGCTTGGGGAAGACACCCTCCTAACTCACCAAAGGCTAACCTTCCACCTAGGTCAGCCCATCTGCTGAGACAGTTTTAGCAGGTGTGGCCACTGTGCATGCTACGGCTTCTTGGAACCAAAGGTGAGAAGTGGGTGACAGGTGGACCCCAAAGGTAGATAAGCATCCCTGAAAAGGGCGTGGCAAGCCCTCACACCAGAGGTGCTAGTCCTCTCTGAATGCTCCAAAGTAAGAGAACCATTAACCAATGACTAGAGCTGGGGACATGGTCAAAAACTATGGACTAACTGCTATGTGGAAGCATAATAGAAACTAACAGGTCCACTTTCTACTCTGATTCTACAAGGCACAAAGACCACTACAACCCTGACAATGACCCCTCTCCACTCCCTGGAGTTCCCCACCTCTGTCCTAGGCTGTCGCTCTATTTCTGAATCTCCTCTCATCTGGAGTCCCTCCAAGCTTTGGTCCCCCACACCCACAAATTTGATAAGCATGTCACCTGGGCCTTTATCCAAGACACTGATTAAGGTGCATGTAGTATGATATGGCATCAAAAGTATCAGACTTTTACATTCTGGTCCTGGTTCCTCCACTCACTCCCTTTGTGACCTTGGGCCTACCCCGTAACCTCTGGGAGCTGGAGTTCCTCCCCTCTAAAATATAGGCGCTAGATCAGAGGAGTTCTACTGCCTCTTCCACCTCCTCCTTCCTATCAGCCTAAGACAGAAGTGATGAAACCTTGTTCCTCAAGGCCACGTGTGGCCCTCTAGGTCCTCAAGTGCTGTCCTTTGACTGAATCCAAACTTCACAGAATAAATCCCCTTAGTAAAAGGATTTGTTCTGTATAACTTGGACTCAGTCAAAGGCCATACCCAAGGACCTAGAAGGCTACATGTGTCCTTGAGGCCGCAGATTCTTCACCCCTGGCCTAGGACTTCTTCCTCAGAGCCCTTCTCCCTAGGCCAGCACAGCTAAGCACGCTTGTTCTGTTTTACATCAATAGTGTGAGACTTCAGAAAGTTTCACTCTTTGCCCAGCCACCTCAGGGGGTCTTACCTTGCTTCACTTCTTCTGAGGCCATGGAGTCACCCACCTCGAAATCTGAGCTGATCCTTTTTTTGAGGAAGCGCAGGTACAGCTCACTGCGTGCATTCATCAGGGTGACCTCTGTTAGAATAGGATCTAGTTCCCTGGGAAGCAGGGAAAAATATTATGGCAGTGGGACACATAATAGAGAAGACTACAGTCTGACCCCCACCCTCCCCACAGGGCCCCTAGGACCAGGAATCAGGCAGACAGCGCCATCTCACACAGGAAGCTCTGAAGGGTTAACAACCAACTACAATCAGTCTTCAGGGTTCCTCTGTACCGCTGAAGGTCTAAGATCCCAAGAGGGCACTGAACAGAACTCACAGGTAGTCTTTACTTTACTTAAGCCATGGAGGCAAAAAACGATCTCAAGTGTCACTGCCTTGGCTTGTTTGGGTCCCAAATGTTATGGCAGGAGACACTATCCATGTCAGGCCACCTTCTATTTGTATACTTCTCATTTCCCATTCTCTCCTCTGATGCTCCCTGCAATCCTGGGAGGGACACAGCATAGGCCACAAGGGACAAAGGGGCAAAGTGACTCATGTAAAATGACAGTTTTGACAGTGGCAGAGCCAAAGCCAGGGAGAATTCAGGCTTCCTGACTTAGTTCAGTGCTCTCTTCCTGAACCGCCAGGTCTCAAACACCTCATCTGAGCGGAAGAATTCCAAGTCTGTGGGGCCCTCTGGGACTTAGCTTAGCTCCACTCTACCAGGCAGGATTTTGTTAGGCTTCTCAAGGGAGTATCATCAAGTGTCTCGGCCTTAAGGATGAACCACAGACGCAGAGCTAAAAGGGGGTACCGCGATCATGAAGGCCTGTGCTGACTGGGCAAATATCTTTTCCCCAATTTTGGAAAAGCAGAGTTCTTTGACAGTACAGCTATATTTTCTACACACCTCCCTTCAGGAACACATAGAACCTCAAACTGAATATTTTGTGCTGCGCAGGAGAGGCAGCATGTGCCACACGTTGGCTTATCTACAGTATTCTAGTGTATTTTTTAAAAAATTGTTCAATATTTCCCAATTACATTTTCATCTGGGAGAATGGGAGTATCCAGGGAGTATGAAGGCTTCTGGTATAGTAGATGGAGGGCTGGCTTTGGAGCAAGGAAGACAAAGGCTCAGGTTCTGCATCTGATACAAATGAAATGTGTGACCATCAGCATCGCCCTGAACCATTTAGTGCATCAGGCAATTCTCTAATTTACTAATAAATCAGCAAGTATTACATGCAATGGGGATAAGGTAGATGCATTTCCAGTAAGACTGGGGGTGAAACAAAGATGTCCATTATCACCCCTGTTATTTAACTTGGTACTAGAAATGTTAGCTTTAGTAATAATAAAAAGAAACTGAAGAAATTAGAATAGGCAAAGAAGAAACTAAGTTATCACTCTTTGCAGATGATATGATGGTATACTTAGAGAATCCTAGAGAATCAAGTAAAAAACTACTTGAAATAATAAACAACTTTAGCAAAGTTGCAGGATATAAAATAAACCCACATAAATCCTCAGCATTCCTATATATTACTAATGAAGCCCAACAGCAAGAGATAGAAAGAGAAATTCCATTTAAAGTTACCGTAGACACTATAGAATATCTGGGAGTCTGCCTGCCAAGACAAACCCAGGACCTATGTGAACACAATTACCAAACACTTTTCACACAAATAAAGTCAGATCTCAATAACTGGAAAAACATCAGTTGCTCATGGTAGACCGAGTTAATATAATAAAAACAACAATTTTACCTAAATTACTTTACTTATTTAGTGTCATACCCATCAAATTACCAAAAATTATTTTATAAAGCTAGAAAAAATAATAATGAAATTCATCTGAAAGAACAAAAGGTCCAGAATATCAAGGGAATTAATGAAAAGAAATACTACGGAAGGTGGCCTAGCTATACCAGATATTAAACTGGTAAAATTAAAATTATATAAAGCAGCAGTCATCGAAACTACTTGGTATTGGCTAAGAAACAGTGTGGTGGATCGGTGGAATAGGTTAAGTACACAAGACACAGTAGTCAATGACTACAGTAATCTACTGTTTGACAGACCCCAAAGTCTCCAGCTTCTGGGCTAAGAATTTACTATTACACACAAACTGTTGGGAAAACTGGAAAACAGTATGGCAGAAACTGGGCATAGACCAATATCTTATACCATATACCAAAATAAAGTCAAAATGGTTTCACAATTTAGATATAAAGGCTGATACAATAAGCAATCTGGGAGAGCAAGGATTAGTTTACCTGTCAGATTTATGGAGAAGGGGAGAATTTGTGACCAAACAAGAGATAGAGAGCCTTACCAAATGCAAGATGGATAACTTTGATTAGGTTAAATTGAGAAGTTCTTGTACAAACAAAGCCAATGCAACCAAGATTAGGAGGGAAGCAGAAAATTGGGAAAGAATTTTTACAACCAGTATCTCTGATAAAGGCCTCATTTCTAAAATATGCAGAGAACTGAGTCAAATTTATAAGAATACAAGTCATTCCCCAATTGAGAAATGGTCAAAGGATATGAACAGGCAGTTCTCAGAGGAAGAAATTAAAGATACGTATAGTCATATGAAAAAATGCTCAAAATCATTATTGATTAGAGAAATGAGAATCAAAGCAACTCTTTGGTATGACATCTCACCTGTCATATTGGCTAACATGACAAAACAGGAAAATTATAAATGCTGGAGATGTGGGAAAATTGGAACACTAATGCCTTGTTGGTGGAGTTGTGAACTGATCCAACCATTCTAGAGAGCAATTTGGAACTATGTCCAAGGGACTATAAAAATGTGCATAGTCTTTGACCCAGCAATACCTTTTCTAGAGCTTTATACCAAAGAGATCATACAAATGGGAAAAGGACCCATATGTACAAAAATATTTACAACAGCTCTTTTTATAGTGGCAAAGAGTTGGAAATCAAGGGGATGCCCACCAATTGGGGAATGGCTGAACAAGTTGTGGTATATGAATGTAATAAAATACTATTGTGCTATAAGAAATGATGAGCAGACAGATTTCAGAATAACCTGGAAAGACTTATATGAACTGATGCTGAGTGACGGGAGAAAAATTAGGAGAACATTATACACAATTACAGACACACTGTATGATGACTAACTTTGATAGACTTGGCTATTCTTAGCAATACAAAGTTCTAAGACAACTCCAAAAGCACATGATGGAAAAAACTATTCACATCCAAAGAAAGAATTATGGAGTCTGAATGTAGATTGAGGCAAACTGTTTGCTTTCTCTTTTTTTGTTTTGTTTCTTCTTTCTCATGGTTCATTCCATTAGTTATAATTCTTCTTTACAACATGATTAATGTCAAAATATGTTTAATGTGAAGGTATATGCAGAACCTATATTGGATTGCATGCCGTCTTGGGGAGAGGGGGAGAAAATTTGGAACTCAAAAACTTGTCAAACTGAATGTTGTAAACCAAAAATAAATAAATTAATTTAAAAGGAAAAAAAAAAGATCACATTGTCCTGCAAAAAGTTCTGTCTTCCTGTCGCTTCACAGAGTTCCTATGGGCTAAGGAAGGGAAGGTTTATTACCTCGGTTCAATCTTCTCTGCTGCTGAACTCCTCATCGTGCTATTCTGGACAAGCTGGAACTACAATCACAGGGAGAGACGAGGACAGCGTTAGCCAACTCTCACCAGGCTCATCTGTCATGACAGTCTTTGGGTGTACCCTGTCCGTCTGCCTATCTTACTCTCTGCAATGCCCAGCTAGTTGGTTACTTCTGGCTCTTTGTGATGCCCATGAATCCTCAGACAAGTTTTACACTCAAAACGACACAGAAGGAACAGCAATTGATTTGTGAGTAGTGAATTCCAAAGTCTAGCATTCTCTGCTCCTAGTGCTGCTAACACCAAATTCTGGAATAAATGGCACCATTTCTATGGCCTTCCTTTTCGTTCAATCACATTCACTCTCAATGAGAGACTCGTTTTGCCAGGATCTGTACTACCATCCACAGCCTTTGCACAGTACCTGTATATACATAAGCTCATTTCAAGAACTTTAAAATACCCTTGAGAGGTAGGCTGGGCAGGGGCATCTTTCCCATTTGACAAATGTGGAAGTTGAGAATGAGAGGTCAGATGCCTCTCCCAAGGTCATCTAGCAGTAAAGTGAGGAGCCAGGTCTAGATGCCACACTCTAGTGAAGCCACCTCAACAAAACGACACTTTTCATGTCTTTCTTTCTCAGGCCTCAGTTGGGGAACAACATTTTTTCAGGACAGACAAGTGCAGAGTTTTAATTCTACTAGAGTTGTACAGAGGTGCAGGCCTCTTCTGCTGCCCCCTCCACACTGTGAACTCTGAGCCCACCCCAGACTGAGGTGAGCCACTCTTGCAGTGTGCCTGGCTTGGCATCTGCCCCACTCTCACCCTTTACCTGGCGGTGATAGTCCCTTTGCTTGATGAACTTGTCCACCACCTTCTCCACCTGCCGGTCACACTCCAGCTGCAAGTGTTTGATCAGGGTGTAGAGGCGGCCTGGCCCATAATAGGTCTCCACAATAGGTTGGTGGGTCTCAACGATTCGGGCAATTCCTGGGTGAGACAAAAATGAGAGGCTGGATTTGTAAGTTCAAACACCAAAAAAAAGCCCATTTTCCTCTTGTCCACCTAAACCGAACTCTTGTACCCAAAGCTGAGCCAGGCTACAAACCCAGCAATGACTCAGTTCTTATTTCCTGGTCAAAGTGACTTGCCTTCTGGTAATTTAGCTCAGGATTAAACTGCCTTAGCATTTGTTTCCAGTAATTACAGAAGGTCAAAACATCAGATGAGCCCTAGGACCTGACTGATGGGAAATAAAAGAATTACCTGCCAGGAAGGAATAATTTCCTCAAAAAGTCAATATATAAATTCCTTCATTCCTGCTTGGCATAAAGCAAGTTATGCAGATTAGGTTAAAAATAAGATTAGTTCTACTGGAAAAACAAAGAGGGGAGAGAAGAAATCCCAAAATACAGGTCTTCAATAGGACAACAGGAATGTCTCCATTTTTTCAGGAAGGTGGGAAGGGAGGGTTACCTTCAAACAGAAGGGTGAGGGTATCTGCAAAAATGACTGCTGCTCTTCTGTCACTCATGTCTGTCCCTAGTACGAGAAGCAGGTTTTCTTCTGCTTTGTTCGCCACCTAAAAAAAAGCAAAACCCCAAAATAAAACCAGCCAAATGCCAACTACATCTTTGCCTGAGCTATTACTGCTATTCTCCCTGGCACAAGGCCCTTGGATGTACCTGTCTTTTCCAATTTCACCATTTCTCCAATGGCCCACACAGGGCACAAATTTGTCTCTACTCTAGATTGCTTAAAACAATCCAGGGAAAGAAGGGTCTTTGGGGCAGCGAGGTGGCATAGTAAATAGAGCACCGGCCCTGGAGTCTGGAGGACCTGAGTTCAAATTGGGCCTCAGACACTTGACACCTACTAGCTGTGTGACCTTAGGCAAGTCGCTAAACCCCAATTGCCTTGCCTTCCTCCCTCCAAAAAAAAGCTGGGAGGCATCTAGAACATAGAGACAGCTCATCTTCAATTTACAGGGGTTTGCATTTTCCGCGTGTGCGCGCGTGCACACACGAACGCATATGTGCACACGCACATGCACACATATATCAATGAGTCAATGAATCCATGATTCTGTCAATATGGGTCTTCCTTCTAGCAGCAGAGATCACAGCCCATTCTGTACTTTATCATTCTGTGTGATGCAACAGAGGCCTTCTTCTAAGCCTTTATGCATTTTGGGGGTACCAGTGAAATACTCAGGATGTCCACTTGCTATGGGACTAGACCATCTCCTCTCCTCAACTTTTATTTCCCTGCCAATACACCTTATTCCTCTTTGAAATCTGACTTGCACCCATCATTCACTTCTCCACCACCCGGTGAGTCACTTACAGCTTTAATACTTCAAAGATTGTGGTGGTCCAAGATTCATATATATAAAGTACATATATTTTTACACATCAGACAGTGTAAGTGGGAGAACACTGGTGTGAAAAAGGGATTTTTCTGCTAGAGAGCAGCCTGAGATTGTGAGGAGCACTGCACAATTTCCTACATAGAATTCGTCCTGCTCAATTCTGGGCTCAAGTCACTGTCTATCTGCAGGGCCTCTCCAAATGTGGTGTTGCTGCCAGTGATGAGGAAAATAGATTCTACAAATGCTGACAAACCCTTTCCGTTTTATGCCTATTTACTGCCTGCCAGTCTTACCTATGAATGCTCTTAGGATGATGCAGCTTTGTTGGGACTTTTGCCAAGTTTTCTGCAGACTTGTTTTTGTCTCTCCTGCTTTTCACTATTTTATGAGATGCTGCTCCTTATAACCTTCTGCAAACCACCTCCAAAATGTTTCATAATGAGTTTCTGTTCTAAACTCATGGCATTTGGCTGGCCTACCCCTGCCTGACAAAGAAATCAAGTGTTTGCTAAGACAGTTTCTGTGCCTTTGGGCATTCTCATTGTGGCAACTACTTTATAAGTTAAACTTTTATAGGAAATAGTTACACCCAAGACCAGAATCTTGTCTTTTTTCCATTTCCTGTTTTTCAGCATCAATGGCTTCTCTGAATAGGTCAAGTTGAAGCTTTTGCAACTGTTTGTGTTGCCTCCTTCTTACCTTCTGTCCTACTTCTAATCTGATGTTGATTTTAAACTTTAATTAGCTTCTGAATGTTCTGAAAAGACAAAGTTACTGCCAGGCAAAACCCTTCAGTGGTCTTCCCAAGTCTAACCTGCCAATTCCACTCAATTAATGAGCAAATCAGGGAATCTTTACTATTAGAAGAAGTATTTCAAGCTGACCATGGGCAGAAGCTCCCTAAACCCCACTTGGTGCCAATCCTAGGATGCTGATGGAGAATTTCTAGTAAGGACTATTCTTGGGGAATTATTTAGGCAAAATCATGGAATCACTGACCTAAGATTATAAAGTAATCATAAGATAAACTTTGTAGGTTTACCTCGTCCAGCCCCTGCAACTGAGAGATGAGGAAACTGGGCCTCAGGGAGTTAAAAGGACTTGCCCAAGGTCACAAAGGCAGTTAAGGTCAGGGGTGGGATCTGTATTCAGGTTCTCTAATTCCAGAGTCGGTGTTCTCTGGTGGCTGGAGAAGCTGCCTTTGGAACATCTGGTCTGCTCTGTTTCACTGCTTATCGAGAAAGTAGAGGAAAGGGGAAAGGGAAAGGGAGGGAGATATTTCTCCTACATTTGCAAATGTGGCCCTCATCTACTGCCCAAAAGCCATAGGACCTGTTTGCTTCACCTAAATTTGGCTTGGCACAGGCCTTTATATGTGGCCGTGACTCATCAGGAGCTCTGTTGGCCCTAAGACAAGCAGAGAGGTGAAGGAGAGGACTGGATATGCCAAGGATAGGCCAACATGATGGCAGGGTGCTCTGTCTCTTAAGTGTTCTAACACTTCTTCCTGGCCTATGGGAAGAGGTGGTATCAGCAGGTATCCAGGGAGTGCATCCATTCTGCCTTGGGGAACGAGCAAGAGGTGAAAGAAGGGTGGGATGCAGAAATGCATCCTCGGACAGGAATCTCAGCCCACCCTAGCCCAGAGCTCCCAGCCCACCCCAGCTGCACCACCGGAGCTCATACCTGCTTGCACAGGTATTCTGAAAATCTGCTTAGCCCTTCCTCATGTAAACCCAACAAAGGGAAGATCTTGAAGAATCGCTCCACTTGGGGCAGATCCCCTTCCTTGGTGGCGATATCAAACTTTTCTGTCACAATGGCCTTGAGACGCTGCTCAGCATCCTGAAGCAACTTTAGGTTAGCATCAATCATACTGCCTGTATGAAGGGTGGGAGGAAAGACAGGAGAAATGGGAGAATGAACATAAAGAAATACCTCACGGGGGCAGCTAGGTGGCACAGTGAGTAGAGCACTAGCTCTGGAGTCAGGAGGACCCGAGTTCAAATCTGGTCTCAGACACTTGACACACTTACTAGCTGTGTGACCTTGGGCAAGTCACTTAACCCCAATCAACCTACCTTCCCCTCTTCAAAATAAATAAATGCGTAAGTACCTTACTATCAGGTCCAAGACACTTAAGAGTCTAGGCTCAATCGCCTTACACTACTAATGGGGATTTACAAGATCCCTACATGGAAGGAGGACAGAAAGTCCAGTCTGCTCCATTCTCAATTTCATTTTTTAGTCTTACATATGGCTTTTCCAGCCTTCTCCCTAAAATTGTGTTACTTCCATATTAAACTGCCTTTCAAGACACTTTTCTTAACAAAAACACCAGGAAAGCTACATAATTTGCCTGCTAAGAGAGGGTATCTGACACATGGTTTGAAAGATATTTTATTGGTACACATGATGGTCATATGCCCACTGCCAGTGTAAATGGTGCCATAACAGGAGCTTAGTGACTGTGCTCCAGAAGTATCACTTTTGTTTTTAGCTTGAAGCCAGGAGAAAAGTCCTGGGAAAAGCTGGCCAAAGGGCCTGCATTTGCATCCCGGCTTTGCTACTCACTAGCTGGGTGACCTTGCACAGGCCATAGTGTCTCTGGGCCACCATTTCCTTCTCTGTCCATGAGGGAATTGAATATAAGGTTCTTTCTAGCTCTAAAGACTATAACTGCATGACTTCTGCTTGCCCCATCCCACCCAATTCCATCCTCTAAGCTCACATATGGTTGCTTTGTTCAGTACTAATAACTGAATTGGAAATCCAGTTGCAGATGCTACAAACACAATTGCAGCAAAAGCTCACCTTCTTTGCCTTGCCGGCTGAGCTCAATGACTGACTTGTCCAAAGACAGGTAGCGGTGGATGTGAGCAGCGGCTTGCTCATAGTCTTCATTCCTTAGAGCCGTCTGAACCCCATCCATACAAAACTTCAAGTCTAAGATGTCATCAGCTCTCTGGATGGCTTGGTAGAGGCGATTCTATAAAGAGACCTGGTTTTTAGAAACCATCTCCCATGCCTGTGAAAACAAGTTTCTCTAAAAGATAAGGGTTGGGGGTCTGGCTCAGATGACTATGAAATCACCTTCAGCTTCCAATGTTAAGCATGTGGTGGGAGCTCAGCAACTGTTGTTTTAGTCAATCACAAATTGATAATTCAAATTAATATTGATAATGATCAATGCTAGGAATAACATTATATTTATATGGTCAGCTCAACCATCTATTTTAATAGAAGTCAACAACAAAGATAACACGAGTAAGTATGTTTGATATGAGAACTTGTATTTACATTAAAATGTCTATATTTATCTGGGAACACATATCTTAAGATAACTAATATCCTGGAAATGAATAATACTTTGAACAAAGTAATGACATCATTATGAAGCATGAAGGTAGAGAAAAGGCTGAACTCCACTGCCAAGTCAGACTCCTGGAGACAGAAGGGACTGACCTCACAGTCATCTAGTTCAATCCACAACACCCAGTCTGCCTCAGTTTGGAGATCTGCTGTGAAATGGACCTGACTACTTCCTGAGGCAGCCCATGCTGTTGTTAGATATGTCTAATGATTAAACAGTTTTTCCTTAGGTGGACCTTCACTATAACAGTTGAAGGCAAGCAACTATGTTCAGAAAAGATTAACACAGATTTTGAAAGTATGGGTTAAGAAGGGTTATGACATCATTTACAGGTGGGGGAAACTGAGACTGAGAGTCCAAACTTAGGGAGACAGCTCCTGACCTGCCAGCTTTTCTTTTAGGCAATACTTCCTCAAAAGAAAAACTCAGTTTTTATTACCTTGGCCAGGTCAAGCTGACGGACTTTGCTGGAGACATTTTCTGCCAGGCTGCAAGTGAAGGTGATCATTCCAGCCAGCTGCTTGGCATCTCCCTCAATCAGCTGCAGGTTGGGGCTGCAAACACATATGAGCAGCAGATATGCAAAAGAGTCATAACATTTAAGTGTCTTCTGTAATCCCTGGTCATCCCCAGTACAGCTCTGGACAACAGTCAGCACCAAGCCAAGCCTCTTCCTGATGGGAAGGTTCAAGCTTACTAGAAAAGTTCTCTGTTTACCAAAGTTACCAACAAGAAAAATATGATAAAAAAAAAGGCAACAGTTTCTAAAGTAAGCAGCAAAGAAATTTAAGAAAATCATGCTGTCAAAAAGCAATTTCCAATGATGTTAGCAAACACCCAGATGTGGCATCGGCACTAAACACACGTTCTAAACATAACTGACTTTGCCTGTGTGTTGCAATCAATCAACAAGCCTTTATTTAGTGCCTACTATGTACCAAGGACTGTGCAAGGTACTGAGGACACAAAGACAAAAAAATTCAATAATTTATGCTCTAAGGAACTTATGGTCTATTGGAATAGACAGCGTGTACGTCAGAGGTGTCAAACACACGGCCTAAGGCTATGATGTGCCTGCAACATTACTGAGTATGGCCCCAACCAGATTAAAATGTCATTGGGAAATGCTTAGCAAAATAAATAAAAAAGAGTAAAACACAGATGATGTTAATGTGTGGTCTGCAGAAAGCCTCACGTATGGTTCAGTGGTCCCCGCTTCTGAGTCTGATACCACTGAGGTACATACATATGAATGCTAAAAAAAACCATAAGAGAGGGGGGGTTCTGGCTGAGATGCTGCTTAGAAGGAGGGTGGGAGTCGATGAAGCAGAAGGGAGGAAGGGGCAAACCAGAGGCATGAAGGATGGTTAGTGCATGGAGAGAGGGAAGGAGTGCTGTATGTGTGAGGAAAGCAGAGAATGCCAATTTGGCTGGACTATATAGTGTGGGGAGGGCAGTAAAGTATAATGAGGCAGGAAGGATAAGATGTAAAAGACCTAAACTTAAATCTAATCCCTGAGGTGACAGGGAGCCATAGGAATTTATGGAGGAGGAGAGTGATATAATCAGACCTGAGCTTAAGGAAAAAATCACTGGCAACTGTGTGGAAGACAGCCTGGTCTGGGAAGAGTTATGAGGCAAGGAGACCCACTGGAAGGCCAATGCCAGAGTCTGAAAGAGGTAAAATAAGGTGGTGGCTTCCCATGTACATAGAAGGGGAAGGACATAAGATATGGAGGGAGAGACAATAAGATTTGGAAACTGACTGGATATAAGCAGAGAGGGAATGAGGAGTAAAGGATAATGCCGAGGTTAAGAATGTGAGACTGAAAAAATGGTGGGGGTCTGACAGAAATAGAGAAGGCTGGTAGAGGTGGGTTTGGGAGGAAATTTAATGAGTTCTGTTTTGGACAGGTTGAATTTTGAGATGTCTCTGAGACATCCAATTTGACATGATGAGGAAGAAGTTAGTGAAGTGGGAAAGGAGCTTAGGAGACAGATTATATCTAGGTATATAAATCTGTGAGTCATCTGCAGAGATGATAATCAACCTCAAAAACAACCAGAAATTTATAAAAAGAAACCGACAAAATTGCTAATTTATCCAATAGAAACTATTAGGCTTATATCTTTTTTGTTGTTGTTCAGTCATTTCAGTTGCATCTGACCCATGGTGATCCCATTTGGGGTTTTCTTGGCAAAGATACTGGAGTGGTTTGCCATTTCCTTCTCCAGCTAATTTGACAGAGGAGGAAGCTGAGGCAAACAGGGTAAAGTGACTTGCCCAGGATCACACAGCTAATAAGTTTCTGAGGCCAGATTTGAGCTCAGGTCCTCCTGACTCCAGGGCTGGGGCTCTATCAACTGGGCCTATGACATGCCCTTTACATCTTTAGTTCAATAAAATTGGCTTTTTAATCTTATGTATTTAAAAACATTCTGAGAAGGTGTTCATAGGTTTCACCCGACTGCCAAAGGAGCCGTGATACTAAAAGGGTTAAGAACCGCTGACTTCCTCTAACTCCTTCACTTTACAGAAGACACTCAGGCTCCCAGAGATAAGGTGACTTGTCCAAGGTCACCCAGGGACTAAGGAGCACAGCAAGGTGGGGATTCCACAAAGCAGGTGCTCTGATTCCAAATCCAGGGTTCTTTCCATTCTATGACATTGTGACAGGAGAATGTTCCTTGATGAGCCACAGGGACTCACCCCATCCGATGCAGGGTGACCATCTTGCTCTCGATTGTGCTTTGTTGCTCCAAAAGGGCATCCAACTCTTCTTCCACCACTTTCTGAAACAAACAGCAGAGCTCACGTCATTTCCATGATTTACATTATCTCTGAAGAGACAAGCTTGATTCTTCAACACTGGGTCACGCACCTGGAGGAGAGAGGGAGAGGAGGGAGCAGAAATGCACAAAACTGCAAACATTATTTTCTAAAATCCAAAAAGTATAATATCCAATTCCACTGAAATAGTTCAGTCAGGTTTCAAGGGAAAACTCACCATGACCAGTACAGAATACAGTTGGTATATATATAAAATAAAACTCTATATAATAGCCCCTAGAGACTCCTACAAGGCTTGACAAATTCAAGAATGAGGTACTTAGGATGGTGGTTAAGTGCTAGGTCAAAAGTATCACACTTGAAATAGCAAGTAATTGCTTTAAAAACCTTGTGTAGGATGCACTTAACTGTTGTAGCTGGTGCTCATAAATGTTGGATAATCCCCAAAGAAATTAATGATAAGAGAACATGATTGTTGGCAGGGGCTTAAACTAGCCCTTTATAACCAACTTTAAATAGAAACTTTGGCTGGGTGAAAATCTTGGAGCCAGGAGACCTGGGTTTGCTACTTACTACCTGTGTGACAGGCAAAAACACTGAACATCTTTAGGCCTTCATTTCCTCCTCTGTAAAACAAGGGGATTTTACAAGATAGTCTTTAAAGCTATTTTCAGCTCCAGATCTATGGTTTCATCTTTTCACGGTTCTCCATGCAGCTGCCCAATCTGACTACTGGATTAGATGAACGGATTGTTACTTCTGCTCTGTAAAGAACTTGACATAAAGGCAGTAAATATTGGATTTGGTGTCTGTGATAAAAATGTAAAGGGCTGGTTCAGCTTGAGAGGTCTCCAGGTTCCAATTAATAGGCTCTGACATTTAACAGAGATCTAAAGCAACCCTTCCCAGCAAGAGGCCTTTAAGAGTTTCATAGAACATTTGAATTTTTAGAGGACAATCTGGCAGTATACCACAAGAATGACAAAATCCCATTATTGGGAATATACATTAAAAATGTTATAAGTTACAGCTAATTAATGCATGTATACATGTATATGCATATACATGTATTTACGTACCTATACATTAATACACATACATATGCATGTGTATATATATACATATATATACACACACATATATATATATATATTAAAAACCTATAATTACAAAGAACTAGAAATACATCCAACAGGTGGTAAATGGTTGAACAGACCGTGGTGTATCAGTCACTCAGTCAATGAATAGACTATGGTATGTCAACGTAATGGATTGCAATGATGTCATTTAAGTATAAGGAGTATAAAGAAATTTGGAAAAACTTTTGTGAATAAGTGTTAGAAAAAAAAATAACAGAATGTGTGACTATCAGGGGGCTACATGAAAGGAAAAACATGCACAAAGACAAATGGAGAAAGATATGCAGTGACATTAAATAACATTATTGTGTGTGGAAACAAATTTCAAGTGTAAATAACTGTGAACATGACCAGTTTTTGCTGTTTAAAGTGCATATTGCTATTCTAAAATCAAACAAATCCGCAGTTCCCTCCCTTCTGCTCCTAAAAGACTTGAAACACAGTCAGGTGACTACATACCTGCTTAAGGCAGGATTCAGGAAAAGCTAATTATTATTAATAAGAAGCAGAAAAAAAACCAAGTTGAAAGCTGGGGTTGGGGAAGTGATGGAGGAAGGATAAGGGGAGGATCTTTTGATCTCCCAGGGTGAGGAAAAAGCCTTAAGATCTCAGTTTGCTAGTACTTAGCACAGTGCCTGGTACATAGTTAAGCTCTTAATAAATGTTTATTGAATCGAATGAATGAAGTTTATTTTCCACACAATATACTTTCAAATACTTTGTCTTACCGTGTTTTGTTTTGTTTTGTTTTTTTTTTGTCTAAAAAATCCTATATAGTGTGTGTAGGGGCTGGTTCTTAAGCTGGGGAGGGGGTGTCTTTGAACTTTTTTTCCCTTCTTTTTAATATCTTGACAACTTTTTCAATATAATTGCTTTCCCTGGTAATCCCAGTGCACTTTATTTTATGCATTTAAAACCATCGATCTCAGAAAGAGTCCAGGGGCTTGATTCACCAGACTGAGTCCAAGACACTAATGACCAATCAGTCAATGCGCATTTATTAAGCGCCTACGGTGGGCCGGCGCTAGGGGTGCGGACAATGACCGGGCCTGGTGGCTGTCCTAGGGTCACTCCCGGGCTGGTCCTTAGAACTTGGCCCCCGAACAGATCGCAGGAGACGAAGGCTGCTGCGCCCCCCACTTCCAAGCCAGCCCCGAACTATGACGTTCGCGTAGTGCTTTAAATATCAGGAAGCGCTTTGCATACTTTATCCAAATGGATGGGGGAGGGGGCGGTTCTCGTCCCCATTTTACACAGAGAGAAACTGAGGCTGGGTGAGATTAAAGGACGGACGCGGCAAGCGCGAGAATCCGAGGCGGCCTCGGACCCCGGGGCTTCCCCCCTCCCCCACACACAATCCTCCAGGTCTCGCCCCCTCCCAGCCGCCCGTCCCCGAGCCGTCCCCGGGCCCGGAGGCGAGAGTGAGGCCCGGGCCTCCCGGGGAGGGGAGGGGAGAGGGGGAGGTGGGACCCCCACCTCCTCACTGCAAAGACGCTCGTACACTGCCTCCAGCTCCTGCAGCTCGGTCAGAGAGCGGATGAGCTCGGCAGAGAGCTCCGAGCAGCAGCCGCCTCCCATCCCATCAGCCGCCACCGCCGCCCCTCCGGACGGCTTGACCGGGGAGCTGCCGTCCGCCATCTTGGTGCCGACACCGCACTTCCGGCTGCGCAAGGGAAGACCCCTCCTCCTCCCTCCTCCCTCCTCCCTCGCGAGAGTGGCTGCCCGGGCAAGTGCCTGTAATAATAAGAATTTTTAAAAATGAATTGGGGCTTCCCTAAATCCTAGCGCACTTTTAAGCTTTTAGTGATATAGATATGCACTATGAGTTTTGGGACATCCTGTATAATGATCAGAACAAGAGCAACTGCCGTTTTCATAGCGCTTCATGGTCGGCGTTGCTTTGCATACGTAATCTCCCTCGGTGTAAATACCAGACGCTTTTGTCACTGACAGATAAAATGATGCACTTTGATTCCTGAGTATCTGTTACCCCGCCAGGAGGGAAGGAGAAATATTAGACTGGTTTACTGGAACAATCGTGGGTGGGAGTGGGGAGGGTGATTGTGGCGGACTGGTCAGGCGCAGTGCTGGCTACCTCTCTCCTGGCGCGGGACCGAAAGGACCTCGCGCTGCGTCTGCGCACTTGGCTCGTTTGGAGGGCGAATGTAGGAAGCCGGCGGAATGGCGCTCTTGGCAGCTTAGACCCTGTGGCGGGGGGGAAATCTCCATCCATCGGATATCTGCGCCATCCTGTCCTCCCGCGGGGTACGTAGCGACTCCTCGAGTCCCGCGCACCCCGGGGGACAGGAGGGGTGAAGGGGAGCTTGTCCCTGCCGCCACTTCGAGGGCCTGGTGGGCCGGGCCTGCGGCGGGGGGAAGCGGGGCCTAGGCCTCGGGCCTTGGGCCTTACTCGGAGCAGTGGGGGAGGGGGGGCACGTGGGGCGGGAAGCCCCCCGCGCCCTTTGGGGCCTTCTTAGCTGAGCGGACCCCGGGCTGCTCGCTGGAGGCAGCGAGACGGGCCAGGCGAGGAGGAAGCCTAGGGCCCGCGAGGGGGCGGGAAGCCTCGGAGCCGCCCGGGGCGAGGGAGGCCCAGGGAAGATCCGGACCCGTTATCAGGGCGTTGCTGCCAGCCTGCAGCGGGATGGAAGGGCATAACAGGATGAGGGCGAGGGTCTGGGATGGGGGGGCGGCAATGCTTCCAGTGATGGCACCTTGGTCTGAGCACCCGGCCCAGAGTTCAGATCCCACCACGGACCCTTCCTAGGGGGCGAAGCGCTTCGCCTCTGCCCGCCCCAGCTTTCCAGGTCTGTGAAACGGGAATCACAATAGCACCTGCCTCCCAGTCTTGTAGTGAAGATGAGAGCAAAGGACGTTTGTGAAGTGCTCGGCATGACGTCCCGGCACTTACTGGGCACCTTAATCAGTTGCTTCCTTCCTCCTGGAAACAACCCTGGGATACAGGGGCTGTTATCGCCATTTTACAGATGGGGAAACTGAGCCTGGCGCCTAAGGACTCACCCAGGGTTGCCAATCTGCTAGTGAATGTCTTTCTGACTTGAGGTTCAATGCTCTGTCCACTGTACAACCTGGCTGCCTCTTGGGACATTTGATCCAGCTCAGATAGAACTAACTTGTTCATCCTCTCTTGAGGATGGTGCTTCTCAGTGTGAACACTCTACACTGTATCCTTTTGGGAGGAAATACTGAGAACTTGAAAAGGCTTACGCTAACCATCCTCTTCAAATTATTGAAGGGGGGAAAAACTAAAAAAATTTAGCTTTATGAACCCACCTATCATTCCAAACCAAGCCATGGGGTTTGAGACTAACAGTTTGTTTTATTTATATTTTTGCATATTCTTTAGTGCATTTTGGAGCAGGTCTGTAGTGAAACTTGAATTCAGAGCTTCTGGGTGACCCTGTTACGTTGCCACCATGTTCCTGTACAACTTGACCTTGCAGCGAGCCACTGGTATCAGCTTTGCCATCCATGGCAACTTCTCAGGTAAGTTTTCTAGTTTAAAAACAAAGTAACTTTTGTATTTTTGTCTAAGTAACTAACAAATGCAATTTTCAGTCTAGGATTGACTAGAGCCAGCAGTTTGCAAATTTGATTTAGCCTAATCCATCTCATAATCCCTGAAGTTGGTGTAGTAACAGGTCACCTCAGGGTTATATTTACCTGTCTCACTGGGTATTTCAGAAGTTCAGCAAGCATTAATTGATCTCCAGGGTGCTGTGGGAGAAAGAAAGATCCAGTGCCTTTGCTGAGTGGGGAGATAGGATGTATAAATCAATAAGAATTCAGTGTTTACTCTGTGTTAAACCAGATTAGGGGAGCAGCTAGTACTTGCCTTCAAGGAGCCGAGAGAGACTGTATCCACAATGAAAATGAAGTGGTTTGGGGAGGGAGGACACTTGTAGCACTGGGGATCTGTAGAAGGTGGAGCTGAGTCTTGAAGGAAGCCAGGGATTTCCAGGTGGTAAGAAAGAAGTATATTTTAGGGGTGGGGGGGCGGCTCAATGCAATGACATAGAAACCTCTTAAAAAGAATAGGTATAATAAAAAACATTTTAGTGCATTTTGTTATTTGTATCTTTCTAGAGGTAATTTGCCTTGGTCTATCAGTGCTTCTGTGTTACTTTTTCAGATAGATTTAGATTTTAATGATTGTTCCATGATCATCCTTTCTCCTCTTTGGTAATGTAGGAACCAAACAACAGGAGATTGTTGTTTCTCGAGGGAAGATTTTGGAGCTGCTCCGGCCTGACCCCAATACTGGGAAGGTGCACACCCTATTGACTGTGGAAGTGTTTGGTGTTATCAGATCCCTCATGGCCTTCAGGTTGACAGGTGGTACAAAAGATTACATCGTGGTTGGCAGTGACTCAGGCCGAATTGTCATCCTGGAGTATCAGCCATCCAAGAACATGTTTGAGAAGATCCATCAGGAAACTTTTGGCAAGAGTGGGTGCCGCCGAATTGTACCTGGACAATTCTTAGCTGTTGATCCCAAAGGCAGAGCTGTCATGATTAGTAAGTGATTTTTGCAACTGGGTTTTATATAGGTCTGGTTGTACTGATGGCTTAGTTTTAAGGTTAGATTGCTATATGCTAGGAATTCTAGTTTCTGAGTCTTCATAGGTTAACCTTCTTAAGAAATGGAAAGTTTTCTCTTGACAAGATGTCAGTACAACTCTACAATTTGTTTCCTTATTTCAGTGATATCCAACTCTTTTGTGACCCCATTTTGGGGTTTTCTTGGCAAAAATACTGGAGTGGTTTACCGTTTCCTTCTCCAGGTCATTTAACAGGTGAGGAAACTGAGGCAAACAAGGCTAAATGACTTGCCCACGGTCACACAGCTATTGAGAGTCTGAGGCCAGAATTGAACTAAGGAAGATGAGTCTTTTCTGACTTTAGGCCTGGCAGTTTATCGACTGGGCCACCTAGCTGTCCTACTGTACAGTTACTGCCCACCTCTACAGTTACTGATGCTTAGAATGTGGAGTAGGTTGAAAATGACTTCTTTTTTTTTTTTTTTTTTTTGACTTTTGTCTTTTTAAACAGTGGGGTCAATGTAAAAAATCCTTTCTCTGCCTTCTGTATTTTTCATAGCTGCCCTCCCTCCTCTAGGACAAGCTTGTCTCTTATTTTAGATGTGGTGGGGAGGGGGAATGCCTGTTTTGGAGAGGAAGTTGGCTTGTTTGACCTCAGGTATAAATGTTTTCATCAGCCTGAAATGATGATTTACATTCATGTCTCTTCTCTGAGATGTCTTCTGAAGAAAATAATGGTGTATAACTGATCAGGCTTTGAGAGGGAAAATAACTGAGTATTCCTGAAATAATGGGAATAGTTGATCTCAGACTGAAATTAACTTTTTACCAGGTCCCAAATTACCTTAAATATACAAACCAATTTTTAAAAGAAATCGATAAGTACAGAGTTAGAAAGTATGGTGGCATAGGAGAGACACAGTTGTTGAAGTGATGTTTACTGTCTGTTGAACTTGAGCAACAACATGGTAGACCATTGAACTTAAGTCAGGAACACCTGGGTTCAGGTCCTGCAGGTCCTGTCCTTTTTTTTTTTTTTTTTTTTTTTTTTTGATGATATGGGGAGCTCATGTTTGTGTTTTATTTTCACCTTCAGGTGCCATTGAAAAGCAGAAACTGGTTTACATTCTGAACAGAGATGCTGCTGCCCGGCTTACCATTTCTTCCCCTTTAGAAGCCCACAAGGCTAATACTTTGGTTTATCATGTGGTGGGAGTAGATGTTGGATTTGAAAATCCCATGTTTGCTTGTCTGGAGATGGATTATGAGGTAAAGGACACTGTAGATTAGGTTTCCTTCTCTTACTTTGCTTCAGATTGGGTCAGCATTTTCTAAAGAATGCCTTCTGTTGTGTAGTGCCTTGTCTCTCTGCTCTCATGCCCTCTCTGTTCCTTCATTTACCAGTGGGCTGCTGCCTTTTACCCAGAAATGTTTAGGAATTGATTTGCATGTATGAAGTGTTCTAGGCTCTTACTTGAGGCTCTTACTTGAGCTATCTGCCCAGATAATAAACATTTATCTTGCATGCAGAAGACGCACAGGCAAAAGATGTCCCTGCCATCAGGGAGCACACTGTCTAATGGAAGAGATGGCAGGCCAAGGACCTGGACAGACTATAGATAGAAGAGATTAGAGAACATCAGTGGAGAAAACATGATTTTGTTACCTCAGAATGTAGACGTGCAGGGGAGGGGAGAGCAGGGCCTCATTGTAAGTTCACTGAGATGCAGAAGAAATACCTGCTTTCATGTTGCCAGGGAATTACATGAAGTGGTTCTAACCTGGTTTTGTTCCTCTCTGCTCTTTGTAGGAAGCAGACAATGATCCAACTGGTGAAGCCGCAGCCAATACCCAACAGACCCTCACATTCTATGAGTTAGATTTAGGGTTAAACCACGTGGTCCGAAAATACAGTGAGCCTTTGGAGGAGCATGGGAACTTCCTCATCACAGGTATCACCTCCCTCAAGCTGCTTCCTGCCCTTCCTCAGCTTATTTCAGGTCTCTTGGCCTGCCCTAACCTTAGTCAGGCTGGAGTGAAGTAAATGAGATTAGGTGTAGGAGGTTGGAGCCACAAGGTTGATGAGTTCACTTGAAGTCAGTCATGAGTATGAAGAAAGCAAAGCGTAGGGTTAAAGATGGTTTGTGCGTAGGAGGGAGACCAAGGAAAAAAGATGCCCACAGGAAGTTCAGTATCATTGAAACCCAGTGTGGGAAGCATTTCAAGAAGGAATTTGTTACAGTATGAGATGGAGAGAGAGCAGAAAACGAGGGCTGAGCTAAGGCCCTTGGATTCGATAAGAGGATAACTTTGAAAAATGTGGGATTATAGATTGACAGCTGAAGGTCATTGAATCCAGCTGCCTTATGTGAGGATTTCAGTAAGATGGAAGCTAGATCACAGTGAGGTCTGGAGGAGAATGAGTGGATAGAAAGTAGATATGGAACACTTTGTCAGTCATTATTTGAGTGAAAGGAAAGAAATTTGGGAGTAGTTGGTAAGGTCGAGTGGAAGAGTGAGTGTGTGTTTTAACACTGGGGATATCTGTTTTTAAGGCAGGAGGGAAGATTTTTGAAAATGTTAGGAAAGGGGGAGGGCAGTTCAGTTTCTTGTTAACATGCCAGGAGCCCCTCTCCTTCCTCTCCCATCTGTCCACCTAGGGCATCATACCCTTACTGTGGGTGCTCTGCCCAAAGGAATGTAAATTTTGATGGCTAAATCCTAGCTGGACATTTTGGGGTTTACTGGCTAGATTTCTTCCTTAAAGACTTTGCTTAAGCCAAATTCATTCTGGCTCTCGTTGGTTGGCCTGTGGTCCCAGCCCAAACTCAGTGGTTGTTGATTAGGCCCTTATGGTTCAGAGTGAATGTAAATAGTAATTGTTTCTGTTGCCCAGAAACCCTGAGGGTCTTCCCCTGCCAGATTGATTTCTTTTGATTAGGTAAAAGGTGCCATTCCTTGACTTTTTTTTTTAAATTGTATTTATTTTTAGTTTTCACCATTCACTTTCATAAGATTGTGCATTTTAAATTTCTCCCCCTCCCCAAGATGGCATACAATCTTATGTAGGTTCTACATGTACATTCATATTAAATGTTTTCGCATTAGTCATATCGTAAAGAATTAGAACCAAAGGGAGGAACCTTGAGAAAGAACAAACTAACAAACAAAAAGAGCAAATAGTCTGCTTCCATCTGCATTCAGACTCCAAAGTTATGGATATGGATCATTTTCCATCATGAGTCTTTTTGGAGTTGCCTTGACTTTTTTCTTAACCAGCCTTAATCACTGAATAGGCAGTGCCTCAGTCAAAGTGACTTTAGCTTAAAAAGACCAAGGTCTCCCACTACATCTCCAGTCCTCCTGATCTATATCTCACTGGACCCACATGGCTCCAGAGGAGAAAGTGATGTTGAAGGCCGTTCGCAGCCCTCCCTCACTTAAATCCAGTTCACATGCAAGTCATTGCTTCACCTTCCGGATGTCCTTGGTCCTCTTTCCAAGAACAAAGGTCAATCACAGGGCTGGCTGGAGATAAGTACTACAGTCAAGTGCAGCCCTTCCACTGAATCCAGACTTCACAGAACAAAGGATTTGTTCCGTAAAACTTGGACTCTGTCCAGAGGCTGCACCCAAGGACCTAGAAGACCACATGTGACCTCGAGGCTGCAGGCCCCCCACCCATCTTTTATGGTATAAGGGAATGTTTATAGCATTAGAGAAGAGGAGATAATAAATGAAAGAAAAAGTGATGCTAACAGCTGCAGAGATCTTAAAGATCATCTTGTCTGTCACGCTTTCTCCCTAATTTTTTAGGTGAGAAAACTTAACTATTGGGAAAGGGAAGGCAGTAATTGTATATTTAAGAAGATAAGAAATGAACCTTTTCTTTGGGAATAAGTTCATTGTCCTTTGAAAACCTACATTATCCCTGACAAAGATTTTTTTGGAGCACCTCCTGTATGCCAGACTGCTAAGTACTGAAAGGGATACAAAGGAGTATGATTCAGTTCATGACTCTAGCCTTGGAGTTTGCCATCTCTCTTGAATTAGGCAAAAACTTAATTTAAACTCATTTGGAGCATTGTAATGGTCTGAGACCACATTTGTTGACCAACTACTGTATTGAGAGAGTTTGGGAGACCTGGTATATATCATGAGAAATGGTCCCTGACTTTGATTTGAAAATATAGGGAGGGAATTGGCTTAGAAACTAGTACAGATGAAAACTTGGCAGGAAGGCAGGAGGTTGAGGATTTCACACATCCACATTATATGCTTCAGCATGTTCCCATAGCCTTTTCATTTGTGAGGGTTTCGTTCTGCCACATTTTTCATAGGTCTATAAACATTGTGCTTGACTCTGCTCTTATCCAAACTTTAAAAAGTACTTGTTGCACTTGTGTCAACAAGATAGATCATGATGATACTGAATTGGAGAGTACAACTCATTGGCAGGTTTCTCCTTTTCAACCATATTGTGTACATCAAGCCATGGTCTGCCTTTGGGAGAAGGATTAGTAAGACTTTGAGATTATTTGTCCTGATTAGCATGTTTTGCTTCATCCTACAGTGCCAGGAGGCTCAGATGGTCCAAGTGGTGTATTGATCTGTTCTGAAAACTACATCACCTATAAGAACTTTGGTGATCAGCCTGATATCCGATGTCCCATTCCTAGGAGGCGGGTGAGACCTTTTGGGACTAAGGGGAGGGATATTTGGGAATAGCAGTGGAGAAGGAACATGGAAGGAAATAGTTTATTATATGATCTAAGAGAACTTATTTTTTATTCCCAAGAGGGTAACAGGTTGATAGGATTTGCTAGGTCTTACCTTCATTCTACGTATTGAGCCCTCATAAGGTTGACTACCCTGTGGGAGGGGAAATGTCCCATATTTCGGGAAACAAGAAGACGCTTTGGTTGGTAAGCTTCTGAAAGGTGGGCTCTGGGTCTGGGTGTGGAGGAAGGGTACTTAGGGGGTGAAATTTGAAGAAATTGAATGAGACAGGAGTTCTCAGAACTTGGATGGGGAGAAGGTAAGAGAAGAGATGGATGGATGATTGATAGATAGTAATGCCTTGTGACTTTGCTCATTGCCTGAAATGATGATTACTTCATGATTATTCTCTGAATTTTTTTTTCCCTGGAGACAAAACTTACCTCTCTGAATCTGATCAGGCTCTGAGCCCCAAATATGGTCGAGTTGGTAGAGAAGGCCATGCTGGCCAGTCTTCTTCGGTAATGTTGTTGAGGCATCTATTGATGCCGTGGGGCAGATTGAGTTAGAACTTGGCCCCTTTTCTAGAAAATGTTTCAGGAGTTGTTTTTTGAAAAGGTAGCTACTTGTTTTGTTACTCTGAGGCAATTTTTTCTGTGGCTAAAATGTTGGCCTCTGCTTCAGACTCTTGATTTTTCGGAGAAGAAAAGTATCATTTCTAAGATCTTGGTTGTTTATGTTTGCCTTTGTTAGAATGACTTGGATGACCCTGAGAGAGGAATGATTTTTGTCTGCTCTGCCACCCATAAGACCAAGTCTATGTTCTTCTTTTTGGCACAAACTGAGCAAGGAGATATTTTCAAAATCACTTTGGAGACAGATGAAGACATGGTAAGTAGATAAAGGAGTGAGATACTATTTTTATCTTTTGGAATAAATGTTCATGATGAATGTGCTTGGCTAGGGTTTCTTGTTTCCTCCTACATTTTGATTTTATCTTTCCCTTCATTGACGCTTATGTAGCTAGTTCATTCTGTTTAGTTGGGATGTCTGTTTAGACATCTGTTTCTGGGTGGAGATTGTCAGATTTATAGAAGTCATGTGAAGTAGAGAGCTTCTTCTCTCTACTTCATTTTATGTTGGGCAGAGAGAGGGCAATGCCATATGATGTTACCTGCTTTTATCTTTATGGGTTCACCATGTAACAACTAGAAGAATTGTTTGATCTTCATTTCAACCTCCTGGTATTTTGGGTGCTACTGAGAGTTCTTTCATAACGTACACTTGACATGAAACCCCCCAAGTGGTCCCCTAATGTGCTACACATTTCATCTCCTTTCAGGTTACTGAGATCCGCCTGAAGTATTTTGATACTGTCCCTGTGGCTGCTGCTATGTGTGTGCTCAAAACAGGCTTCCTCTTTGTGGCATCAGAATTTGGAAATCAGTGAGTAACTCTTAACCTACTTAATCAGTTTTACTGGAGAAGATTGTAGTCCAGGAGGGTTGCAAAGCATATAAATGGATAACCCTTAACTTCAAGTTTTAAGTCACTAATTCCAGTGCCTTTTCTCAGTCCTTATCTTTGTAGCATTTTCTCCTTGAAACCCTTGTCCCCTGAGGCACTGCATTGTCTTGGTGTTGCTGTTCCCTCTCTGACAGATGTCCCTGATGGCTTCTTGTCATCTTAATCTCCTAACTCTGGGCATTCTTCAGGGTTCTGGCTTTTAACTTCTGTTTGTACTTTTCCTATGATTTCATTCCAGATCTCTATCTCCTTTAATCCTAAATTTCATTCCTTAAATCAGTGTTCATTGAAATACTTTTTACTAGGGTGTCTTGTTGGTACCTCAGACATTACATGGCTGAACCAAAGTTATTTCTTGTGTGACCTTGTACAGGTCACTTACCCTCTCCAGTCCTCAGTTTCCTCACCTGTAAAATGAGGGTGATCTCTAAGGTCTTTTCCAGCTCCAAATCTATGTTGTAGTGAGCTTTCCCTCCAGATTAGTTTGTCCTAACTTTCCCATTTTTGTGAATAGCACGCTAGTTCTCTCCCAGTAACCTGCTCTCCAAACCTTTTTGAGAATGAGAGGAATGATCAGTACCTGCCAGTTCTTTGTAGTGTCTCTTGCCTAGACCATTGCAGTGTACCCTCTTAACTCTTTCCTTTGTTTCATCATGAACACAGACTTGAAAGTAATCTTCCAGAAAGAAGCTTTTCATTAGATCATTCAGCTCAGAGGGTTCAGAAATCTTCCTGTGTCCTCTTACTACTTAGCAAATTAAGTTATTGAAGACCCAGCCTGTTGTCAGTGTATCCTATGTGTGAGAGTTAGCTGGGAGCTTTTTCTGTTACACCAGCCTAGGATTTAGCCGTCTGGGATTTAGTCCAAGCTTTGCCTACTAATTATCTGTCTGATTTGGGGGCTCGATATCTGACTTATTTGACCTCTTTGCTTGTGGGTTCTAAGAGCATTTTCATCTTTGTAGCCTGAAGTTAGGGAATGTTGCTATTGGCAGTTCTAATTACCTTCTGTCATTGTTTTCCTTCCTTTTGTTGGTTTGCCCTTCAACCAATACACTGTTAATTAGGCTGGCATGGTAAGGGGAAATCAATCATGTTGCTTGTTAGCAGCATAAATTAACTGCATTTTTAAACCAGGGCACTTCGTAGTTCTCCCTTGCAGACTTTTGTTTGACAAAGTAAATTTCCAGGGGCCAGAAGTCAGACACATTTGTTAGGGAATATGTGGAAGATGAGAATAATGACTAGAACGAGAGTTTGGCCATCCTGTGGGTTTCTTTTATTCATTCTATTTCACCAAGATTATACATGTCATATTTATGCAACCTGTATATATGTGTGCAACTTCTAAAATTATCAGTGTTTCCTTCTTTGATATTACTATACCTTTCAAAGAATACTGTGTTGGTATATATTCAATAAGCTACTTTAGCTCTGCTCTCTGCTTAATAATAATGAAGAAAACCAAATACTGATAAGCAGAACTTTTGAAATTTTTCTGACTCCACAGAGCAATCTCTGCTACAATTAATATAGGATATTTATGGAGCAAGAAGGGGTTTTTTTGCTCTTCTTTCATGACAAGATTCTTCTTCCCATTTTCTAGCAAATGCCCTGACCAGAGTTTTGATTCTTCTTCATCCATAGTTACCTGTATCAGATTGCCCATCTTGGTGATGATGATGAAGAACCTGAGTTCTCATCTGCCATGCCCCTGGAAGAAGGAGACACATTCTTTTTCCAGCCTCGGCCTCTCAAGAACTTAGTGTTGGTGGATGAACTGGATAGTCTCTCCCCTATTCTGTTCTGTCAGGTACAGCCCAGTCCTTCTCTTCTGTTCTGAGTATAATGGGAAGGAAGCACCAACAGCTCCTGTAGAGATGGACATTTTTTCTCCCTGGCTATTTTGGGATTTGCAAGGCTTTTATAAGCCTTTCCTAAGGGGAAAGAACTGTAGGCACTCTTCTAGGGAGTGTGGCTGTGTTTCTTTGAGGAACGTGCCTAGAATTTTGAGCCTGCCTTTAAATAACCCCTTAAACTACTGGGGTTGAGAGGTGGGAGGAGTGTGTGTATAGCTTTGCTTCTAATAGTATAGAAACTTCCTGAGGGCAGAGAGTTTTTGAATCTTATACCCAGGATGTTGCACATAATAGGCATTTAATATGCAAATCTTTTTTAATTGAACGTCATTCCCTAGAAATAATAACCTCCCCAGGGAGGGACAAGACAACAAATGGGGGGAATTTTGGTTATCATAGGGGTGCTTCAAAAGTGGAATTTTTCTACCAAAATAATTAGGACATGGCTAGTGTTTGGCCCAGAACATTGATTTCTTTTTCATATCTCTTTTCTATGAAGGGATCTGGAAAGAGTTTCTTACTTTTTATGTTTTTTAATTCAGACTTTTATTTGCCCTCTTGAGAACAGGATAGACCTGAGAGCAACAGAAAATGACATCAAAGACCACTGTTCCTATTTAGCTAATTAGCCATTTTTTTCCTTCAGTGACTTGGAGAAAATAATTGTCTGCTCTAAATCCACTTTGGACAAATTTGTAGTTGAAGGAAATGAATGGAGACTTAATAAAGGAAGGAAAAGGTACTTTAGTAAAGTGTAACACACCCTAGATTGGAGGGAATTTCCCTGAATCTCAGGTAATTGAGAATCCTGGAGCAGGCTATCTTCAGTTTTATTCTGTTACTTGATTAAATGAAGAATTTTGTGCTGGTCACAGAAATTGAAGACATTTTCAGTGAAAGGCTCTCTCCTTTGACTCCAAAATTGATGTTGCCTTTTTGGAGCTAGGGGAGCCATGTTACAACCCAGTGAAATGTCAGTTTAACTCCAGCTGAAATCAGCTTGGCCTTGCTTGGTTTTGGGTAATTCAGCTGAGTGGTGTAGCCTAATCATCTCACTCTGTGCAGATTGCTGATTTGGCCAATGAAGACACCCCACAGCTGTATGTAGCTTGTGGCAGGGGACCACGATCTTCTCTAAGGGTTTTAAGGCATGGACTGGAGGTAAGGTGGATTGCCAAGTTATGGAGTGGGATCATGGGATAACAACAATATGACAGGATATGCTTTTATTCTGGTTATAGTCCAAGAAAGTTAGGATTTGGTCTGTTGAGTATAAAAAAAAAATGCTACTTTCCAGGTGAATGATCTCTTCCGGCCCTGTCTTACCTTATTTCTATCTGGGGTTGACACCCCTGCTCTACACTAACTTCTCCAAAGCCACGGGGTTCTCTAGGTCTGAGGCCTGGGGTCAGCGAGACAGTGGCATGAAAATGTAACATCTTGACTGCTATGCACTAACGTGACTAAGTCCATTCTGGATGCCACAGAAAGAACTCCCACCTGTGTCCTTACACATGATATCTGTGTATAGAGAAAGTGCAGCCAAAGGGGCGGCTCATGGTCCACAAGATGATGACCCTGGAAAATGTCATTATGAGCCCTGAGGCATCCTTCTGTTGGGGATTCTTTGTAGAAAGAGTTACTTGAATTGGTTCCACTAGAGTAGAATCTACACTTCTGTCAAGTTTTGGTTTTTAGTCTTCCAGAAAAATTGAAATAGTCTTTGAATTTGCAAAACCCTTTGGCAGGCTGCTAATTTTCATTGGCCTTATGTACAGTCTTCTGTCCGTAACACTTTCCTTAACACTTTCCTCCCTACCTTTTAGGCCCACGTTTATCATTATTCCCATCCCTCACTTAGTCACTTCAGCTTATTTCCAACCCCACTATCCTCCTGTTCTACCCCTAAATTTAAACAACTTAAGACTCTTTTGTGTTGTCAAATCATTCACTTTGGAATTAAATGGGGTCCTGAACTTTTAAGTCCATTGACTTGGTGTTCTTGTTGAAATTTTCTACCGTTTTGTCTTGTGGACCTTCTGGCTAGACATCACGTGTAAGGACACAGGTTGGAATTCTTCCTATGGCATTCAAAACGGACTTAGTTATGTTAGTACTTGGTAGTCAATACATTATATCTTCATACCACTGTCACATGGACCCCAGTTAGTGTAGAGCAGTGGTGTCAAAACCAGAGAGAAATGGGAGCCACTAAACCACACAAAGATCCCAACAGGTTGCTCTGTGATTTAGGAAACCACACATTTACATATTTTTTAATCATGAGTACATCAACACATTAAAATCAGATAGGAACTACATTTTATCTAGTTTGGACTGCACTGGGCAGTGTTGTGGGCCATCAAATAAAAACCATTTATTTGCTACATTTAATTTTTAAAAGAACCGTTATCAAGCATGTGTCATTGCTCTGAGGATGCTCCTTCCTATAACAGGTCATAGCCCTCTTGGGTATTCTTTGTGAGTTACTTTTGCCCCACATAGTCTTTTCTGTGGTGGCAACTGAGCTGATGGTGATGAACTGAGGAATGTAGCTACTTTGGTTTTCTGAATGATGGACAAAATCCATGATTAGGCCTGTACTCATAAGCTTTTTAGCTTAGCTGGCCTTTCCGAGCATGCTGTTGGTGGCTTTTGAGAAGACAGGGCTCCCTCTACCTCAGGATGAGGAGGAAAAGCATCATGGTATTGTTCATGTGTGTTACTTTTGAGCAGCCCAGCAGGAGTAGGGGTTAATAGTGAGTCCAGGCACTAATCACGTTAGCGACACCAGATCATTCTCTCTTGGGTTCTCTGTGTGCCCTTCTTTGCCTGCTCTCACAGAGAAGATCCTGAGAGTTGACCTCAGGTGTTTGCCATCCAGTCAGTGGGCAGCAAGACTGTCCTCCTTTTGGCCAGATTCAGTCTTTGTCCCTTTCTCTACCAGGTGTCAGAAATGGCCGTCTCTGAGCTGCCCGGTAACCCCAATGCTGTCTGGACCGTACGGCGGCACATTGAAGGTAGGTAACTTCCTAACAGCCAAGTACGATCCCTTGTGCAGAGGCCCATGACCCTAGAAGGCTGCAGTTATGATGCTTCTGATTGTTACTTGACCCAGCACCGTCTATAGGCTTTTTACATTCTGATTTTTCTCTCTTGAGGCAGCTCCCACTGTAATTGGAGATTACTTAGACAAGATGCTGTCTAGTGGTTAGGAAAGGAGTTAGCCACATGTTAATGCCACATAGCGGTACGCAAAACATTTCTGATTGCACCAGGCAATGTTCCCTGCAGGGATGGATCTCCCAGGTTCCAGTGAGAGACACCACAGTATATCTCCCTTTAACTCAAATTTCAGCTCCAAGGCAATAGTTGCATCTCCTCATTTCCTGTTTTGATAACCATTATTCGGCCAAATGTGCCCGATAGATGTTAGTAACTTGGCAGGTGGGCGGAGCTTCCAAGAGTCTGTTCTGCTCAGCAGGCATTGTATTTAAGAAAACCAGACTCTGACAGAACATTCTGCTGAGACTGAGGAAAGAAAGCTGATGGTTTAGCTGAAAACAGAGACCTCTTACAGGAGGTACACTTCACCAAAGCTTCTTACCCAGAGATTGAATGGGGAGGAAGAGGCAATAATGTGGATAGAGCTTGTTCCTGGGAGTTTCTAGCCCTGGGCACTAAAACCCAAATCTGCCTGTTTTCTTTTGTCACTCACCTGTTCTCTTCTAATGGACCCCCTCATGGGAATACTGTTCTGAGGGATGAGTGAGGTAGACGTCTTTCTGGGGTTGTTCCCTCCTCTTGTGGAGGGAGGACTTAGATGCTAGGTGAGAGAAGAGACAGGCAGCATGCAGTGGTGGACTGTCACAAGAACTGGGTTTGTGAGCCTCAGCTCTACCCCTTTTGTCAGTCTTGAAGGGCGCAAATCACAGCCTCTAGGAGCTTGTCTCTTCATTTCTGCACAAGGGATAATGCTGCTTGCACTGCACTACGTCTGCCTCACTGGGCTGTCACAAGGAGAATACTTAGGAGCTGTCAGCCAGGAGGAAGGACGTTTCCGTCTTCGATGTCTGGTTTCAGAGTGTCTTGTTGTTACGCTGCTCTCTTGGCTACGTAATATAAATATAAGAAATTGCTTGGAACATGAAAGCAGCAGGGCCTTGGTGAATTACTAATTTTCAGAGTTTCTAGGAATTTCCAAAACCATTTTAATGCTGTTTGTGATGTCCTTAGAAGTGAATTCGAGGCAACAGCAAAATCCATTCCTTTGACATGGTGACTTTCTAGTGTTGCAGGTTTTTAGAAAAGTACAATATGAGAGACTACACCATCTTGACCTGACCAGGATCACTAAGATGCGGAAATTTATGGGAGAAAGGGTGTTAGTTATGGTAAATTTGGACAAAAGATTGTGGGTCCTGAGCCCTCTCCCAGTAATCAACATGGGAAGTTCTAATTCTTTCCTGCCTGTGACAAGGCCACACCCTGTTTATTCATGAATTCATTTGTTCAACGAATACATAGTGTGTACAGTACTCTCTAGTAGGCACCCTGGAAGTTAGAAACATGAATGGAATTTAAACCCTACTCCTACAGAACTCAGAATCCACTGGGGAAAAATCAGATAATGTGTAACATGGGGCTTCTGTGGTACCTACCATAAGAAGTCCTGAGGGCTCTGAGGATTCCAAGGCTGAAGAGAGAACACCAGTGTGGGAATCATCATTCTCCTCTCTTTTGGTTGAAAAGCAAAAATGAAACAAAGTTTTATCCACATAGGCTCTTTTTCTCCTGACACCCCAGGTTATAGTTGTGTTGCCGTTGAGTGACCTTTCCTTCTGTTGCCACATGCTGCAGTCTTCATGGCAAATACTAACCTTGGCTGGTACTTGGTGATACACACTACCAATACCAAGCCTTTTTTTCTCTTCCACAGGTGGCTGGTGGAGGTGCTGATCACCACAGGTGTGTACCTACGGCTAGGGTCTACTGTGGGCTTTCACAGGTTCCCCAGGGAGAGGAACATGCAAAAAGTATTGGGGCTGCCCTGCCAGCAGAGCACCTCCCAGAGAGTGACTTTGCAGCTGGACATCCGTGTGTTGTAACGATACTGTGAACCCACCTGCCCAGATCTTCAGTGGTCAGAGGCAGAAATTAGGTGCCTTGTACTTTCCCTCTTCTCCCACAGCTTTTAGGGACCATGACTCATCTGGCTCTCTCACTAACCCTAAAAAAAACATACTTAGAAAACATCAGGTTTATTCTTTGTAATTGGCATAGGCTGAGAGATTTATCCCCAGAGCAGACTTGTTGAGTATATTAGGGACTTGGTTGAGGCAAAGGAAGAAAGAGCAGCATGATAGCAGATTATTTAACTGAAAAGCAAAAAATGCAGTTGACTTAGTTGTCCAAGAGAGGGTGAGAGGGGTTTTGGGTATTGAACCATCTAGATGGATTTTTCCATCCTTGTCTTCAGTGCTCAGCCACAGCAGCTGGGCAGAGGGCAGTCGTGAGCATTTCCTGTTGGAAGCATTTCCCCAATGGTTAGTTGCTCTTAAAGCTTAAAGAGAAACTGAAGCCTTTTCCATTAACTGGTGTGACAAGGTCTCTGCTTGGACCAGAATCTGGACAGGGAATTGGCAGATAGTCCCAAATGCCCTCTTGTGCTTAAGAGTTTTCCTCCTTAAGAGCTTAGGGTCAGTGACATATGAGTAAATTTTGCTGTGGGATGAAGCTTAACTAGGTCCAGAACTCTACAGGTGAACAGGCTTGATTGGTTAGTTAATATTAATCCTACCAAGCAGGGTAGCATAAATATATGATCATGGCTTCTTGGTCAGCCATTGTGAATGAGGCCTGCTCTTTTAAAAAAAAAAATGTTAACTGTTACTTTGGAGCAGCTGAGGGGAGGAGGCCACATTGGCTCTTCCTGGCTGTAGTTCAGGGTATGGGGGCTGTTCCTCATGACATTAAGTTTAAGGAATGTGGAAGGGGCCTTCTTTTGAAGTAGTGGGGAAAGCAGTGGTCTGTTTCGATACCAATTAAAAGTCTTGAGCTCACTGAACTTACTGGGGGGAGTGTAAAGGCTTGGCAGCAGCAGCAACACCATCCATCTCATCCTGATCCTCCTGTAGCATGAGACGTCGGTAACAGAGCCAGGCTTCTGATCCTGTGGTTAGCTCTGTTGTGCCCAGAGTGGGCTTTGTCCTCTCCAAAATAAAGATGCAGTCCCTTTTACTTTCATGGAATGGACTTTTACTAAGCCCAGTCACATGATTAGAAATCCTACCCAATTAGAGCTCTTTAATTTCTTTCATTTACTTGTACACACTGCTCCTTTAGGATTAATTGCCATTAACTAGAAAAAAGAATATGTCAATCTTGTTTTTAATTAAGCCATTCCAAGCATTTACCAGAGCTTTTAAAAGTGTGCCAGGAAGCTCTGACCAAGGAAGAATTCTCAAGGTTTACATGTAGCCAGGTTCATCAAGCATGCGCTAAATAGTGTTGGGTTTTGAATGTGTCCTTTGCTTTTAAAAACAGAATGGAGGAAAATCCTATCCTTATTTATAAGACATTTAGTACTTGGAATAGTTTGATCATGTGAAGCTCCATTTGAAGCTCTCAAAGCATCTGGCATCTGTCTCCACTTACATCAGAGGTACTGAAATGCAGTTATTTTTCCAAGGCCATGCACTCTTCTGTAGTAGAAATTAAGTCTATAAGTTTCTGATCTAACCGTAGACAATACCCTCTGGGAAAGAGACTTCAGCATTTTCCCTTCAACTGTTGCTGATGATACTGAGTCATCTAATGTAATATTCATAGGTTTCTTGTATGAGTGATTTCCCCCCTCCATATACTTATGTGTGTGTAACAAAAGGTCTGTCATTACTTTCTGTTAGTCTGCCTGCCAAATATAAAACTTTGATTGTATTCATAGAATCTAGAACTGGAAGGCACTCTAAGAATCACACAGTCCAGTTTCCTCATTTTACAGACGAGGAAGTCAAAGCCCTGAGAAGGTAGAGATCGTTTACCCTCCCACAGGTGGTAGTGGCAGAACCAGGAAACTCCCCTAGGTTCCAGTGCTCTGATCGGTGCAGTCATTGTCTCTGGAGTAATCGTAGCTCAGGCGACGTGAATAGAGTGCCACAGTGACCAGTGTTCTGGGTTTGGTTACCTATGTGACCCAGGTGACTGCTCTATAGAGAAAAATTGTCCTTTTAGGCACAATGTGCATTCCTTAGCTGGCCATCTCAGATGTGTTTGTTGTTGATTACAAAGTAGATTGGACAGTAATATGGATGGTTCAGTGCAGTCCCTCATCACTGATGGAAAACTTGTAAGTATGTGCACTGTTGTTAGGAGGGTCATCTTTAAATAAGAAAAACACTTGGTCAAGGTGGTCTGAAAAGTGTCCAGAAAATTAAATGACCAATTTCTGCTTTAGTTATTTACTAGCTACTCTAATATCAGAATTCAGCAGAAGACCTTTCTGTTTTTTACCATCCCCCTGCCTCAGTGCTTTCTCTTACTTACCTGTTGAAAGGATAAGGTCTAAAATTTACTTGTTTACTCAACTATTATTTAAATGACAAACATTTGTACAGAATTGGTTAGGCCTTCTATGTTCTAAGTTACGAAGAGCTGAATATGTGGGAAGCCAATGGCCTGTAACTTGCTGGATTGCATGAGAGAGCATTCCTTTGGGGAAAGAGAGTGTGAGTGTGTGTGTACACACACGTGTACCTAAAGGTCTCTGGCCTCCTAAAGAGTCTCATTAGTGTTTGTTTATCCAGTTGCATTTCTCTAAAGGAAAATTGTGTCCTCTTAGGCTTGGTCTGGGCCAATAGGTTGCTGTTTTTTTAATAGTAAAAAATCCTAATTTTATTTCCCAGAAAGGTCAAGAACTAACAGTACAAACTCCTTCTTTGACCCCAATCAGCCAGTGTTGCCATGTCATTCCTACTGGAAGGGACTGGTAGTCTTTTCATTACTGATTTACTTGTTCTCTTCTACCCTTTGGAGCTTGTGTTCTCATGAAATACTCATCTTAGCTTCTATGGAGAGAAGTAATATGGAGTCCTCCCTGGATCTAATCGTTTTTCCTATGGAATGAACTCTTACTTGGTAGCCAGTAAAGTGATGTGATACCTGTTCATTGCGTGGAAAGTGGGTTGCTTTATAGTTCTCCCTAGAGCCCTATGTCAACATTAAGCAGCCATATCTGGGGAGGTATGTTAATTTTCGGTGGCATTAGAGGCAAATATCAATAAATGTCCAGTGTTTGGGGTACCTCTCTGCTCAGATTGAGAAACTCAGCTTACTTTGGAAGCAGTTTTCCCCAGATGCTTGAGTGTTCAGGCATAGTCCCTATCATTTTGATGATCTGCTCTTGGTTCATCTTGTGCTATTTAATATTTTAATTGTGTGCTGATGACCACAGATATGAAGAGCTGTGCTCTTGACAGGTTGCTGGAAGAGGAGCTCTTTTACCTTGTGTATGTATTCATTTGGGGTTACAGATCTCGTCTGCACCAAACTAACTGGTTGCCCTCTTCCTTCTCCTTCCTTCCTTAGATGAATTTGATGCCTACATCATCGTGTCTTTCGTGAATGCCACTCTGGTACTTTCTATTGGAGAGACTGTAGAAGAAGTAACAGACTCTGGCTTTCTGGGTACCACTCCAACCTTGTCCTGTTCCCTGTTAGGGGATGATGCTTTGGTGCAGGTGAGGAAACTCAGAAACTCGAGGACAAATCTGTTTACTCTGTCCCCTTGTCACTCTGATGTGGAACACAAATTTAGGGGATTTGCTAGAGAATAGACTAACCCAAGAGAGTATACTATATCGAAATTTTAATCACTCAGATTTTGGACCAGGAATTTTTCTCTAGGTCTCAATTACTCTTATCTGTTAAACTATCTTCATCTCAGGAGGACTTTGTAAGATTGTATTAGATAATTAGATTTGAATATCTCAACTTGGGAATGCAAAGTATAAACTGTTATTTGACATTGCTTTTCCTTTGGGGCCTATGAGCCCCATTTTTGTAACCTCAGAAGTTACTGGCCTGAGTTGCCAGTTCTGGGATTGGAGATCATTTTGGGCAGTGGCCAGAGTAACTTTAAAATGTGTTTCTCCTTTGCTTTTGCTTCTAGGTGTATCCAGATGGCATCCGGCACATTCGAGCAGATAAGAGAGTAAATGAGTGGAAGACCCCGGGAAAGAAAACTATTGTGAAGTGTGCAGTAAACCAGCGGCAGGTGGTGATTGCCCTGACAGGAGGAGAGCTGGTCTACTTCGAGATGGATCCCGTAGGTTCCTTGAACACCTTCATCTACCTTCCCAAATAGGACTTAGTGTGGGACATCTAATGTCAGGGTGGTTGGCCGTGGACCAGGGTGCTTAGGCAAGTGGCTGGAACCCCACTCACCTTGGACCCCTTGTGATTGTTAAGTTTCTACACCTACCTTTCTGGAAATCCAAACTAAAGTGTGGAGCTTCCGTCTGGTTCTCGCCAGCTTTAGAGAAGTCAACACCTTGAATAGCTTCATAACATGAGTCTCTTGATCTCGACTTTGCTCTCTTCTCCTCAAATACGTGTGCCTCTTGTAATGATGCAGATTGATTCCTGTAGACTTGGCCCATTTCTTATACTCACTTACCTTTCCCAAAAGGAAGCTGATAATTCGTACTTCCTTTGAGGGCTACAGTGTGTGGGCATGGCCACGTCACAGTATGTATTATTTTGTTTGCCTGTAAATCTTGTGCTAATGTTCTTTAAAAATCGAGCCTTATAATCATTGACTGTTTGCCCAGAGGTTGAGATTTTTTTGTCTTAAGATCTCAAACTTGTAGGTCTTTTGAGACCCAGAATATTGTCATAAACTGATCAGTTTTCATTTTTGGTTAGTGTAATTTATGGAGAAATGACTGGCTCTCTCAGAGGGCTTGAGCCTAATGTCATTGGGTATCAGTGGTACCAATCCTCTATGCTGATTAAATCTTAGATGTGGTTATGGCTAGAATGGTTCCCCCACCTCCCATCCTTGTATGCAGGTAGTGATACTCCCCTGTCCTTATGTCTGCAGTCAGGACAGCTGAATGAGTACACTGAGCGAAAGGAGATGTCCGCAGATGTAGTATGCATGAGTTTGGCCAACGTGCCTCCTGGGGAGCAACGCTCTCGTTTTCTGGCTGTGGGGCTGGTCGACAACACCGTTCGAATCATCTCTTTGGACCCTTCGGTGAGTTCCGTGTCTACTTAGTAGATTGGAGTTTGACTGAAGGGGTCACCCCAAATCTGAATTTCCCTTGGGGGGGTACAGACCCCACTTAGGGTCCACTGGGGGGGTTGGATCATGATGCTGATACGGGGTAAAGTGAAAAAGAGTTTATGGCTTCTTTGTTAGTCTAGCTCCATCCATCCATTGATTTTTATTACAGGTAGCGTGGACCCTGTATCTTTGTAGGGAAGGTTGCATGTCCTTATCACTCTCATGTTGGTTAGCTTGACCACTCGCTAGTCATTAAGCAAAAAGAAGCCAGGGTTCTCTCAGCCCTGGTTTTTCCTTGGAAGCCTCCTTAAGCAGGCTGGAGAGCCTTGGACTTCTAGACAGGCTCCCAAGTGAGTCATTCCTTGATATCCAGACTCATCCTATCCCCTTCATCTCCTCTAGGACTGCCTCCAGCCGCTGAGCATGCAGGCCCTCCCAGCCCAGCCAGAATCGCTGTGTATTGTCGAGATGGGTGGGGCTGAGAAGCAAGATGAGCTGGGGGAAAGGGGCTCCATTGGCTTCCTCTACCTAAACATTGGGCTGCAGGTAAGGGGTTCAAGGGCTCAGAAGGCATGTCCTCAGGCACTCGTCTGAGCAACGTTGCCTGTGTTCTCTTTACTCAACTGTGTCTCCGGTGACCCGTCACCAGAGGTGGTAATCCAGCTGAAGAAGGTGGAGAAACTTAGGTCATAGCTTAGGGGGGCTCCTTTGTGGATTCTGTCTTCTGATCTCCAGCCAGTCTGCAGAGAACAGCTCAGGACACAGGCTTGCATTTGTGAAGTTTGGCACTCTGTTAAAAGAAGTCTGTTTTAAAAAACATCTACTGGAAATGTTTTTGGGTCGCCAGTCAGGTCAGAGACCCTTCCAGTGTTCCCACACCAGTATTTGAGGCCAGGACCCCTGGTTGTGGATGGGCTTGTAGAACAAGTTGCCTTGGAGCTGGGTTGTTAAACTAGCAGTTCCCAGAGTGTGTAGCAGGCCTCCCTGCACAAGGGGCCCAGCAGAGGCTCCAGAAAGGACAGTGCTTTGCCGTTGTTGGCTATATGCTGCATTTTTATTAGACTGCCCAAAATGTTTTGAAAATTCATTTGTTGGGTCCATCCTGCCTTATCCAGGGCCCTGGTCTGTCAGCTGGGCGAGGATGCCTGTGAACAGGAAGAACAGAGCCTGTGTCTTCACCCCCCCCCTCCCCCAACGAAGCTGTTTTCTCTCTTAGAGAAATAACCAAGCAAATAAGCTCCAAGGTGGAGCCAGGGGCTGCAGAGGGACTTCCCCAAAATGAGTTTTCTTGTGTTACCATAAATCATCTGAGGTTCTTTTTGCTATAACCACAAACTTTTCTCTACTCTTCTGCTCAGAATGGTGTGCTGCTAAGGACTGTCCTAGACCCTGTGACTGGTGATCTGTCTGATACCCGTACAAGATACTTGGGCTCTCGCCCTGTGAAGCTTTTCCGAGTCCGGATGCAGGGCCAGGAAGCGGTAAGTGAGGCAGGAACTAAGCCTGCTAGTACAAAACGGCACCGAGAAGTGGAAGGTGAGGAAACACACCATAGAATACCTGCACCTTCTAAGAATGCCCCACATCTTACCTCATGGGCATAGAGCTCTTTCAGGAATGTAAGAGAGACACAGGGCTTGTAGGCTCAGGTGCCTTCCTTAGGGTTCTCCCTTTCACTTTGGACATTCTTCAAGGTTTTGTAAATTGTGTAGTAAATTCTGCATGAGCCACTTGAATATTTATAGCAAGGTTACAGCAGCTTACCCTAGCATTAAATCTGACTGTTGCTCAGAGTGGACACTTTTCTTTATTCAGGTTTTAGCTATGTCGAGCCGCTCATGGCTGAGCTATTCTTACCAGTCCCGCTTTCATCTGACCCCCTTGTCCTATGAGACCCTGGAGTTTGCATCTGGATTTGCATCTGAGCAGTGTCCAGAGGGTATTGTGGCCATCTCTACCAACACTTTAAGGTGAGTTTTGTAACCCAACAGGAGTACTGAGGAAGTAATTTACCACAATATTGGCACATTGAGATTGTCAGAAGAAGATACTATCTACGGATATTTGTTTCCCAGGGTCCACTGATGTAGTTAAAAGCCTTAGAGCCTTGGCTCTTCAAAAATTCTAGTCTTATGGAGCCAAGTTTCAGTGTTTGGAGTTTCAGCTTTTATTTAGCATCTTAGATCCAAGTTTTAGTATTTAACAAGGCAATCCGTTCCTTCTGGGATCTAATAATGGTTCTCCATTGCCTGCTGAGTAGAAGCCAGACTCGTTAGCTTGGCGTTAAAGCCATTCTATAATCTAGCCCTTACCCGTTTTTTTCAAGCACATCTATCATTGTACCACTGTGTAAACACTAACCACCAAAGGTAAAGTGGTCTAATCACTGTCCCCTGGATGTGCCATGCTTTCTAGCTTTTGGTGTCTTTGCTCATGCCGTCCCCTCTACAAGGAATTTCCCTGGCCTCACTTACTGAAATTCTATCATCTCTAAAGGCCCAGCTCAAGCTTCCTTCCTGGAGCTTTTCCAGATTTCTCTAGCCAGAGGGTCTCTTCATCCTGAACTCCTGTAATCATATGGCACTTCATGTATGTCCCCCATTGTTACATGTGTATGTGTCTTTATCCCATTGGGTTCTAAGCTCTTTGAGGAGAACAATTTCTTGAACGTTCTTGTATCCCTAAAGCATTTGATACAGATTTTTACTTGTAGTTGGCACTTATTTTTGTTGAATGGAAAGACCCACAAATAGTTTATGCAGTTGGGACAGTTGTCTCTTACTTGGGACATGAGGACAGTTATCATTAGAAACTGACAGCAACAGAATTAAAAGAGAGAATGAGCCTCGGGATTGTTCTTGAAATAGGGTCTTCCTCATTTGATTGTTCTTCTGTTAAGCTCAAAGTTACTGTGCCCATTCCTCAGTGGTGCAGAGGACCTATGCAAGAGGCTGTAAGAACTGGTAATAAGGTGGCTTTTGGAGTTGTTTGGCAGTGCTATTTCTTTTATCATGTTAATGTTTATATGGTGGTTGAGGAATGACCTTGTTAGGTCATTGGGAGAGGAAGGGGTAGGGTAGCGCAGGTTTGGAAATTCACTGGATTGTGAGTAACTGAAATTGCAGCTGTACAAGAAGGAACATGGAGATAGAGTCTTGATCTGTCCCGTTCAAGAACTCTGACTAGAGAAAAGCTCATTGGCTTAATCTGGGGAAAAATTTTGTGTGTGTTTGACTTTTGCATGGTGCTATGCTCCCTGATGAAGCTGAATAGGTCAGAGGGGTGTGTGTGTGTGTGTGTATATATATATGTGTGTGTATACGTACACACAACTCTTAGAAACAGGATTTCTTAGTCCCATTTGAAAAGCACAAATACCTGTTTCCAGTTTACAGAGCAAAGTTTTGGCTATTTGGAATAGTATAAGATTACAGGACAGTTTGAGGTGATGGATGAGTCATGAAGCCTGGTGTGAGGCCCATTAGGCTGACAGACAATGTGAAGATGACTTGAGCAGAGAGAATCAGCTGCATCAGAGTGATGGGAGAACTTGCCCAAGAGTCTAGTGCCTTTTTGCCTTTAGGGAATACAGAATGCTAATGGAGAATTAGGTCTCCATTGGGCTCCTTTGGGCTGATTGGGCTGATTCTTGAGTTCTTGGACATTAAAAGTGTATCCCTTTGTTCTGTGACTTGTCAGAGAGATAGGAGCTCACCCACCCCCATGTTTCTCTCCAAGTTGTTTGTTCCCCTGTGGCATTGGTGTCTGATGTCCCAGAGCTGGAGTAGTTTACATTTAGTGAAGAACCCACTAATTGTACAAGGAGTTGAGGTCAGCACAAGTTTTCTCAGGTCACTTTACTGGTTAAGGTCAGTTTCAGAATGGGTCCTTTGAGTTTCAGTGTGTATTCATAGTGGTGAGAAAAATATTCCAACTTGGAGACAGTTATTATGGTCTTAGGCAAGAAAGAGACTGCCAAAGAGCAGAGGTACTGAAGAGGTGACTGCCAGAGACAGGAGGGTCCCACTGCAGGGATGTGTGGGTTCTATACATGTGCTCCCCTGGATAGCCACGTCTCCCCAATCCAGGATCTTTTATTGGTTTGTGTTACTTATCACCAGCACTAGAGGTAGGTATAAATGGCTGGGCCTCGACTTTGATAGATTTGGGTCTATCCCAACTCCAATTTCTGGGCATGTGTTTCTCACTCATTTATAAGCTACCCTGTCTTTCCTTCTAGGATTTTGGCTTTGGAGAAGCTCGGTGCTGTCTTCAATCAGGTAGCATTTCCCCTACAGTACACTCCAAGGAAGTTTGTCATCCACCCTGAGAGCAACAACCTTATCATCATTGAGACAGATCACAATGCCTATACTGAGGCCACAAAAGCACAGAGGAAGCAACAGATGGCAGAGGTAATGGTCCCTCCCTGCCTTTGGAGAGGCCCTGGAGTGGAGCACCGACAGCTAGATATGGCTAGAATCAAGATGTTTGACCTCCTTGCTGATGGAGGTCCCTCCCTGGGCCAGCTGCCTTCATAAACAGAGCACCAAAAGTCTTGAAACTATAAGAAGGGGTGTTAGACACAATCCAGGCCAGGCCCACGGAGCTTAAGTGACTTGTCCATGACCACCCAAGAGTAAATATTAGAGCAGAAGTTTCAAACCTAGGTCTGAGGCCTCAGCACAACACAGTTTCCCCCGTACAGGTAAAGGCTCTTACTATTTGGGGGAAGGTCAGAGCCTGGCCTGATCAAGACAAGCAGCTTTTATTTTCCTCAGCACTAGGTCTTTTTCTCCATGAGCAGGAAAAATCCAAACAAAACTACAGTCAAGTAGAAAAACATACTGTGTCCTGGAATAGGGGAGGCAAAAGCCTGTCATTTAGGGAGATTGTTCTGCCTGCACAAATTCCCTCCACACGCCCCAACGTTTTTATTTCTTTCCTGACCTTAATCTCACCCCCTTCCATTGACCTTTTTCTGGCTCCTGCCTTCCATTCTATATCCTAGGAAATGGTAGAAGCAGCAGGGGAAGATGAGAGAGAATTGGCTGCTGAGATGGCCGCTGCCTTCCTGAATGAAAATCTCCCAGAATCGATCTTCGGAGCCCCCAAAGCAGGCAACGGGCAGTGGGCTTCTGTGGTCCGAGTCATGAATCCCATACAAGGAAACACACTGGATCTTGTTCAGCTGGAACAGAATGAGGCTGCTTTTAGGTACAGAGCCTGAGGAGCTGTCGGGTTGTATAGGAGGGGGCTGGAGATTTCTTGGGTTGAGACTTATCCCTGAGGACTTCTCTCTCCACAGTGTGGCAGTATGCCGATTCGCAAATACTGGTGATGATTGGTATGTGCTGGTGGGTGTAGCCAAAGACCTCATTCTGAACCCCCGATCTGTGGCTGGAGGCTTTGTCTATACCTATAAACTTGTGAACAGTGGAGAGAAACTAGAGTTTTTGCACAAGGTAAGAAAGAACCCATCTACTGACAGTTTCCCCAAGTGTAAAAATGTCTTTTATTTTGTATTGATGCTCCTCATTGTTGTTAGTCTGGGACTATTTCAGTGATTGACCAAAGCCCCCTCCTGAGAGGACAGTGGCATTTTTTATCTCTCTCTCTCTCTCTCTCTCTCCCTCCCTCCCTCCCCACTTTCTCTCCCCCCCCCCCCTCCCCCACACACACACTCACAGAGTTCAGGAAGTCCCACCCAACGCTGCTGGGTATTAGCTGCCCACGCCAGGGAGAGACTGAATTGGCCCCTTGTTTATTGGTCTGGCTCATTTCAGGATCAATGCATAACCCAAGACCAGCATTTCCAAAGAAATGGTAAATGGTATTGTGAGACTTGCCTAGGCTTAACGAATGTGGTGCATTTAGCTCTATCCTTAGGTAAAATTGCTTATTTTGTGTTTTCTCCTACATGTGATAGGACTTGGTGAATTTCATTCTCAGATAGAAAAGGCTAAGCCCAGACAGAGCAGTAAAGTACACAGTCCCCTCTAGGTTGTCTGGCATCCAGCTGATTATCTTCATGAATATCCTCCCCCTGCCTCCCCTCTCCCCGCACACTGCATTTAACCCAGCACTTGCTGTTACTTGGAGGCAGCAGCTGAACCCAACTAAGTTGACATTTCCTCTCTAGAAGAGGCCTTTGGAATTGCGGTCAGAATTCCCAGATTCTGTTACCAGTTAGGTCATCGATTTCCTTGGTGACTCACACAAAGTATGAAACTTCAGAACCTTTGTTCCCCATTTGCACAATAGAAGTTAACTTTGATTGCCTTCTTTGTGACTTAAGGTAGAATAAGACTGTGCTAAGCAAATTCCCCTTTTGGAGAAAAATATATTTTAGACAAAAGCACGAAAGCATAGCAACCTGTTTCTCAGATTAGCAAAAGTTCTAGTTGGCAATGCATCTTATTGCCATGTGCCTGGGATGTGTAGGAAGGCGTTAATCTCTGGGCCTCAGAGTCAGAGCTCATGGTTGGCACTGGACATCTGACAGTAGCTATCAGTCAGTTGACAGGCATTAAGTGCCCACTACTGCCAAGCATTGTGCTAGGTTCTAAGGTTACAGGTACAAAGAGTGAAAAACAAGGCACTGGGCATTTTAATGAGGAAAATGAGCATGTGTGTTGTGTATGTGTTAGAGAATAAATATAAAGGAGTTGAAGGCACAGTATTTTGGAAGGGTGGGCACTGCCAGTTGGCAGAATGAGCAAAGGTTTCCTGCGGAAGGTGGTGCTTGAGATATGTTTCCTCCCTCTCTTGTTCAGACCCCAGTCGAAGAGGTCCCTGCAGCCATTGCCCCGTTCCAGGGCAGGGTATTGATTGGCGTGGGAAAGCTGTTGCGGGTCTATGACCTCGGGAAAAAGAAGTTGCTCCGAAAATGTGAGAATAAGGTAATGTGGGGGTCAGGGTAGAGGAGACAAACTGAGGCAGTAGGTAAGGAATGTTAGGGAGAGGTGAGTTTGGGGTGGTGGGTGTAAGCACTAGTCCATGGTTCTCTTGAAGGGCTGATCCAAAACCCAGTTCCTGGGATGTTGATGAAAAGGTCATTCTTGGGAAAGTTAAGAAGGTGGATTGGCATACCAAGAGGAAATGCTTAGGAATCTGTTGCTCAGGATCTTGGTAATAGGGTTTGAGATGTGATGTGGTATTAGCTGTCCATCAACAAACATCCGTCAGGTGCCTGTGATGTCATATTCAGGCACTGTTAGGCACTGATTTAGATTCTAGAGAGACCTGGAAGACTCCTTACACATGGCTTTATAATAGGGCTGCAGAAAGCTGTTGAGCTATGGTCGCTGTTTGCTCAGAACTTTTGACGTAAAACATTGTGAGGTATCATTGTTGGTGCTGGCACTGGCTTCCAGCTTTGGGGCCCTGTGTGTGCTCTGGTCAGGGAAAGGTAGAATCCAGTGGTCTCTGCCTAAACTCTTAGGATTCACTCACACCCTGTCTCCTCTCACAGCACATTGCAAACTATATTTCGGGAATCCAGACAATTGGACACCGGGTCATTGTGTCTGATGTCCAGGAGAGTTTCATCTGGGTCAGATACAAGCGCAATGAAAATCAGCTCATCATCTTTGCTGATGACACCTATCCCCGTTGGGTCACAACAGCCAGCCTCTTGGACTACGATACTGTGGCTGGGGCTGACAAGTTCGGCAACATTTGTGTGGTGAGTGCCTTTGCTGAAGGGTTTTAGCAAGGTGGGAAAGAATCGTCAGGATGGTGGGGGACAAGACAATAGGACAGAGATCTGCCACCTTTAAAACAGGCTCATGGTTGGATTTTAAAACAAATTGTAGTCCAGAAACATTTTCATCAACTCCCACTGCCCACCAATGTTATTTATACTCATGGATTTATTGGTGACTGGTCTGTGAGCCAGACTAGGTTCTTTTGGAAGTTTTGCTTGTCCACAGCCAAATTTCTTTACTGTGGGTGTGTGCGCTCAAATTCCTGGTGAGTTTAAAGCCTCTTCCCCATGTTAAGACTGTTGTAACACTGATAGCTCTTGGGGCTTCCCTTCCTGAGCCCCTCAGTTTCTCAGGAACATGAAAACTACTGTGGAAATAGACTATCACCTACTGGCTGCTGGAGGCTTCTGCCCAGGTCCCAGCTCCCCAGCAGGCACACTGCTCAGGATATTGCACACATCTGCTCACAGGGCAGAGAAGAGACCCTTTTTGTGTGTCTGTTTCCTGGTAGGTGAGGCTCCCACCCAATACCAATGATGAAGTGGATGAAGACCCAACAGGAAACAAGGCCCTGTGGGACCGGGGGCTTCTCAATGGTGCCTCGCAAAAGGTAATGTTTCTAGATCTCCAGGACTGTGATCAGTCCGGCAGGTCTGGGGCCTAGTCTGCCCTCTTTTCCTCTGGTAGAAAAACCTTAGGAGCTGTCCATACACACCTGCTCCATTAGAGCCATGGACTTTCCATGCATAGAGCCTTAACTTTACAGGCACATTCATGCCCAAGAGCACACACTTTGATGTTTGAGCCCCCAGACTGCCTCCCTTCTCTATGGTGCTTGTTTTTCTGTCTGTAGAGTGAAAATGATTTGGTATAGGGGTCAATGAAATAATCTCTGTAAGTCATACTAAGTTCCCAGGGAGGGGAGAGGGGGCTCCAAATATGGGGAAGGGGGAGGGGGTGTAGTTTTCTTAGAGATCTTTCAGAATGTCATGTGTTGACCTTTATTTCCTTCTCTCTTGCATAATACCGCACTAGCCGTTTTCTTTTTGTCCAGAACTGTGGCTTTGTTGGTGTAGGGAATTCCCAGGAATGATTCTTCTCTGATTCGGTTAGCTGTCTTGCACCTTAGAGTTTTGGCAAGTTGTATGGGGCTCTGAGAGGTTAAGCAGTTGATTAAGACCACACAGCCAGCATGCTTCTGAGGTAGAACTCGAATCTAGGTCAGATTCAGCCTTCAGTCTGGCTGTGAAACCTTTCCCTCCCTGGGTCCTCTTATGTGCTTACCTGAAATTCTGCCACTTTTGTCTCTGTTTGGCTATTTTTTCCCTGCCTACTTTTTTTTCTTTAAAATGTATCTACCTAGTGGCAGTCAGTGTCTATACAGTTTTATTTCTGTGGCTCTCATTCCACTTAGTCCAGGTTTTTTACCATAATAACCTTGGCATCAATAACCATTACGTTAAAATGCCCTAAGTTACTTAGCCATTCTCAGATTGTTGGACACAGGATATTGGCCAAATCTTTGGCTATTACAAATAGAGCTGCTGTGACTTTGTATACATAAAGCACTTAGCAAACTTTAAAGCATTCTATAACAGTTCAAGGTAGGGAACCTTTATCAAGTACCTGCTACGTGCCAGGCAAAGCCCCTGCTCCGCAGCAGCTCCCAGTCTGGTCGTGGAGACAGCACACAAACCACTCTGGGTAGACAGGCTAAATTGGAGAGAATCCACAGAAGGGAAGCACTGACTGTGAAGGGGGATCAGAAAAGCCTTCTTGCAGGAGGGAACCTGAAGGAAGCCAGGAAAAGGCAGAGAATTCCAGGTCAGGAGATGGAGCATCTTGTGAGAAGGACAGCAGGGAGGCCAGCAGCGCCATTGAGTACAGGGGAGGGAACAAAAGATAGTAAGCTTGGACGAGCGGGAGGGAGCCGTGTCATGGAGCACTTGGGCATTCGAAGGGATTTTATTTGACCCCTGAGCTACTAGGAAATCACTGGAGTGGATGGGGTCGGGGAGAATAGGTGGTAACATGGTCAGACCTGCATGTGAGGAAGATGAATTTGAAATGTGAGTAGTGGATGGACTCAGGGGGGGAGAAAGCCAAGGCAGAGAGGCCAAACAGAAGGGGATAACAAGTGTGAGGTGATGAGGGCCTGCCCCAGGGAAGTGAAAGGGGCATAGATGAGAGGTGGGACACATTCATACACACATACATCATGTATGCATATGCACACCTTTGTGGCACATAATAACAGATTGTTGATCCTTTTTTTACATAAGTCCCTTTGTAAGTGCTTGAGGGATACAGTGCCTGGAATGGAATTGTTGGGTCAGTTTCTTGACTCCTGCTGCCTATGGCCACATCACTGTCTGAAGCCAGTCTTAACAAAAATACATTAAGAAGCCTGTTTCCTCACAGCCTAGCATGGCTTATGGCTCTCTTGAATTGCATTTTTCTGATGCTGTGGGGAATTTGAGCATCTTTTAACATGGTATTGATGATTTTTTTCTGTAAGTTGTTTTTCTTGCCATTTGATCATTGCAGAGTGTGTACTGATAATCTTGAAGATCTGCACCAGTTTTCTAGATTTGGAACGTCAGGGTTTTTTGTCTCATAATGTACTGCAGACATTTTTTCCCATTGTTTAATTCACTGAGAAGAGCCCATCTCTTGAAGAGTAAAGCCCACCTCACCCTCTTGGGATTGGAGACTGTTCTTGGTAAGCCAAAACAGACTAATAAAGACATGAATTGGTGTGATTCTATTTGCAGGCAGAAGTAATCATGAATTATCATGTAGGGGAAACAGTGCTTTCCTTACAGAAGACCACGCTGATCCCAGGAGGCTCAGAATCCCTTGTCTATACTACCTTGTCAGGTGGCATTGGGATCCTTGTGCCTTTCACATCCCATGAGGTAAGAGTACATCATTACTTGATCTTTCTCTTTCTTTGAGTAATTTACTGAGTCTGCAGTGAAGCCACTGCCTAGAACAGCAGGTCCAGAAGGTTCTTTCCCATTTAGCAGTTACTAGACCTCATGCCTCATTTCAGGAAGACACAGTAGCAGCAGTCAGTCTATTCACTGGAGTATTAAGTCATGTGGGTGAGATCCTCTGGCAGGTAGGGTCCTGGAAGCTGTCTAATCTGGATGTTTGAAAGGTTATGGGTGGGCTCTGCTGTGAGTGCAGGTTTCTGTTCAGTTAGAAGTCATCGAGTCTTCCCTTAAGGTAGAAAAAAGTCACCAAACCTGAACCCTACGTTGAGAGAGCATTAGTCAGCTGATTTGGGGGTTCACTACTTTTGTGCTGGTCTGTCTGTAGGAATAGTTTGAGGCAAGACCTTCCTTGGTGTGCTTATTGGAGCCAGAGGCCTCCCCAGTCCCAGTGTCCCTGCCTCTTGATGACTGTAGCCTTTTTATAAACCTAGCTCTAGCCCCTCACTGGATATTGCTGTCCCTGCCCTGAAGTAATAGAATGCCTTAGAATACCCAGTAGAAACATGTTGCTCTTTGAAGCCAGACTACATGTATTCTGTAGTCTTAAGAGATGAATACAGAAATCAGGAGTTCATCATGTAGATTAATTTTTCTCGGTTTTGTTTCTTTCTCAGGATCATGACTTCTTCCAACATGTGGAGATGCACCTGCGGTCTGAGCATCCTCCTCTCTGCGGAAGGGACCATCTGAGCTTCCGTTCCTACTACTTCCCTGTGAAGGTGAGTCTGCACTGAGAGGGAACTCCCTCTTTACCACCCTTTCTTCTGGTTCTACTTGACTTGTTTTGACTTCTTCCTACCGATTGCTCCCTCCCTTAAGAATCAAAATAAGTTTGACTGAATTGACGGAGTCAGGTAGGAACACAGATGTGGTTAGAGATAGCTGTGCTCTGGGTGTGGGAGTCTGCATCCATATGTGTTTACAACCTCTCCTCCCTCGGGGGAATTGATTAATGTGGTCCTGTCTTCAGGAGAGGCATAACCAGTAACTGCCTTATCTTTTTTTTTCTGGCCAAAGTTCAAGAGTCATGAGCTTTCTTCCTCATTCCCAGAAACAATTCTTTCAGACCCCGTATTCCACTGATCTAGACTGAGTGTTAAGGGATAACTTAAAGCCCTGGCCCTAGTTCTGAGATCTTACAGTCACACCTCCAGTACTGGGAGCAACCTTGTAATCCGATCTCCTCATTTTACAGGGGAGGAAACTGAGGGAGGCCTAAGGAGGTTAAATGTCAAAGAGCACACAAGTAGTAAGCATCAGAGGTAGAATTTGAACCCAAGTCCTCTATCTTGGATTAAAGGTGCCATGAGAGAGAAGGCCTTAATTTTTCACCATGAATTCATTTGCTCATATCAGTTGTTAAGATTCAGCATTAGGGTGCTGATCTTCTCTTCCTTCTTTGTTAGAATGTGATTGATGGTGACCTTTGTGAACAGTTCAACTCAATGGAGCCCAACAAACAGAAGAATGTATCGGAAGAATTGGACAGAACACCACCTGAGGTCTCAAAGAAGCTAGAAGATATCCGTACTCGCTATGCTTTCTGAGCCCAACAGTGGACTTGCCCCAGGCATGTCAAAGACTGTGTTCAAAAGAGAGTTCTGAGGACATGCAGGTTGTTGTTTATCCCCTCTTCCCTCCTTTTTTTCTTTGTGATCACTTTGCTTTGATCCCATGGGACAGGAGGAAGGGGCATTTATTAAGATCTCAAAACATTTAAATGGAGAGATGATGCCATACACTCTTTCCAGTGATGCATGGCCCTGGCCCAGCCTGAGACATTCCCTGCTTGGATTGCCTTTCCCTCCCTCCCGACTGTGCCCTTCATTTTTGTATACACCCTTCATTTGTAACTGGTTTTCTTGTAAATATAGTTTTGTACAATGTTGAATTTAGAAGGGGACGAGTGGGGACTGTTGGGGAGAGCTGAAAGTGGGACTGCTTATGTAGTACAAATACCATGAATTGTACCACTCTGGATCATAAGAAATACAAGCCCATTCTTTTTAAAAGTATTCTCTTATCGTCTTCCTTGTGGCTTAAGGCTGGAATCCACAAGGGAGATTTATTTCAGCAAGATATAGGTTGCAAGATTGGGAAATAATTGTTTGGTTGGTTTTTTTTAAATTTTTCCACATTTTCTGCCATTCATGTCTCACATAGGCCACAAACTACTTTGTAGCCCTCTTAATTCAAAATACAAATCGAGTGGAGGTTATAACAATTATTGTCGTAAGGTAGATCGGGCAGACAACACTCACCTTCTTCCAATTGGTTAAATTGAGTTCAAGTTATCTAGTAAGTTAGGTGGATTTCTTATCTTCTTTCCCAGCCTAATTTCCTTCTTTTGTATTTGGAGAAACAAAGCCGACTGTTCCCTTGGCCCCATGGTTAGATATTTTACATTAATTCCATCAATGGGTCTCCTTTTGAGAAAATGCCAGCTCCACAGTGGCTCTTTTGAAGGGATTTCTCACATGCACTCCACGATGGCTTCAGATCTAGCACTCTCAAGGAAGCCAGTGACATTGGTTCTCAGTGTGGTGGCAAGTTCTGGAAGTCACATAACTTCTGAATTCCTGGCCAAGTCACATAGCTGACTTCGAACCCAAAACTAAAGAAAGGGACCCTTGCTAAAAGAAACAAGTATTCTCAAAACAAGAGCCAGTCATCAGCAGCTATGCCATTTCCACTGGAGTCTATACAGTATCCAAGTGCGATGGGAAATGGATGTAGAAGAAAGCGTCTGGGGACTGGGAATTTGCTAATGGCTTTTTGGAGTCACCTCCCTTCTTTCTTGACAGTAAGGAGAGGCACCGAGGTGCCGGCTTAAACCCTCCCATACCACCCAGTGTCCCTCAGTACTTCTCATCTCACCACTTGGCATTGCAAGGAGAGAGTTCACTTTTTCTGATTCAGTAAAATGGTGATGGTCCCCACACTAGCATTGCCCCCAAGGTAAACTCCATCATGTGGCTGCTGCCAGGAGACCTCTGCTGACAGACTGTTGTGATTATAGAATTAGTTAAGTGAGCCTGCCACAGCTTTATATCTAAAAAGAATAATTATTGTTACTACCTTGTGTTTGAACTGACCTTTCCATCTCCCACCCTTGGTCTGTGGTTTCTCCTAATGACCAGCAGTATTTATACTTAGGAAGGAAAGCAGAGAAGTATTTTCTGCCTCTGGCCTCTTTGTTACCCACCTCTGTTTGAACATTTGGCTTGGATATTGAGCACTGTCTTCTGTCTCTCTAGCCTCTTTCCTAATGAAAGGTTTGACCTCAGTCTTCCATTTCATTTTTCCCACTGTCAGAGGGGTCATTCCCGCTTGTTTGTTTATTAGTTATGTAGGAAAGGAAGGAACACATTGCTTCTACGTTGACCTAAGGAGCTTGAAATACCACCCCATCATTCCCTTCCTCTCCTTGGGGAGACCATTTCCTCACTTGAGAATTTGGTCTGTATGTATTATTTTAGGCTGATGACTTCAGCCTAAAGCATAAACAGTTCTCCATCAGCCTACGCTGCTGCCATCACTAGAAACAGGATAGGAATCTGGGAAAATCAAAATATGGAATGAGGGCTAAAGGGGTCCCACTTCAGCAATGCCACTCCTTCACCTGAGTCCAGTTAGGGTTTGTAGCAGGTAGCATCTTTGCCATAGATACAAGGCCAAGTACACACGCCCATTCATAAGACTAGCTTGTAGAGCAGCTGTTTGGAATTTTTCTATATGAATATTCTAGCCAGCTCAGTGGATTTGGTTGAGTGAGAGAACGGTTGTCCAGCAGCCAAAGCAGGAGCTGTGATTCAGCCTCAAATCTTTCCATTACTCATGCATCAGCCCGGGATTACTGAGGGTCTTGTCTCTGTTCCATGTGGGGCCCGGTGAAAGCGAACAGCCTAATGATCTCCCAGTGGTATCAGGAGACTGAAGCTTCTCTCCTCTTGGTATCTGAAAATATTCTCATCTATTTGCCCCATTCCATTCCTCCAGTCAGTCATCTAAGTGCATCAAGAAAGGATCAAAATCAGTCTCTTGCGGTTTTTCCTCAGAGCTGGGGTTTTGCAGATATTGTTTCTTTGGAAATTCTTCCAAAAGAAACATTCCTCCACAAGTTGAGATTCCAGTTGGAACTGTGGCTGCTGAGTTGTTTATCTTAGTTTGGGTTGGTCTCAGAGAAGCTGCCACCAGGAGTGCGGAGCTCAGGTGCTTGGCCCCAGAGGCAGAGCCAGGGATAGTGGGCAAGGTGAAATGATCCCTTGAAGAGGACTTTCCTGGTCCTACACTGGTAGGACTAGATGACCTCAGCGGTCTATTCCAACTCCCAGTCTGGCCCTTCCATTTCTGGATTCACATAACATAAACAATGGAGCCTTTGGACCCATGTGACAGGCTGAGCTATATCCAAAAACTTGAAGGACTTGCCTAGTGCTAAGGTCTTAAATAGGGGTGAGAAGGAAGATTGGGACTGTTGTCAGAAGGGACATAATATGACCGGCTTCAGATTTACAGATGGATGGTGCTAACGGGGCAGCAAGAGGTCCTAAAACACCCTATTCCCCAAGTAAGGTCTTGAGGGTTTCTGCATGGCTAAAGCTAAGCCCATCTATGCCCTTCATCTGTCCACTTGTTCCAGGCAGACTTGAACCAAAAACCGTAACATGCTTACAGGTTACACTGTGGATCTGCACTTGCCTGGTGGAAGAAATCTCCATTTGTATTGTGAGGTGTGTACCGCGTGAAATCTGATCTTCACAGGTCTCACCTTTAACCATCAGCTCCACCTTAGAAACAAACCAGTCAGCCCAGCTGCAGGTTGGCAATGTGCCTAGGGCCTGCTAGAGAATTGTGTTCTCAAACTATCCCATCAGATAATGCCTCCATAGTCAGAAAACAGGAGAGAAGCTGCTTAGACCCTGGCAGAAAAACCATGGGAGTGGGTGGGGAGTGATGAGCAAGCAAAGACAGGTGGGCCTGCAGGGGTGTAAGGTGTTCACAGACTTGGGGTGGGGGGCAGACATAGAGAAGGGTGTGGTGGGGAGTGGATAAGCCTCTGTTACGCAGAGACCAACCATGGTTGGATGGGAGAAACAGCTATGCCATCAATGTGGAGATTGCAATTTGGGGACTATGGTGGCTGGGAAAGGGCTTGATGGCCTATAAATGACTACAGAAAGGGACTTCCCTTGTCCTAACAAACTGGAACCCTGCTAGATTCAGCTACTGCTTAGCCAGATAAGCTTCCAGGTCACGGTCCCAAAACATCTACTGCTTAGGTGAGCAACCCTTCACTGCGCACTGACCTGCAAATGTTCTCAGTCCAAGTACCAGGGGACACATATCCACTGTCAGAACTACCGGGTCCTTTGTCAGATCACTGTTTAAGAAAAAAAACCACCTCCCTCCAGCTTGAATGAGCTCTCCCAGCGATGAAAAAAGAAGCAAGAATATCTGATAATGTATGCAATGTTCTGCCTCAGCCATGAGCAGTTGGCTCTAATATCTGTTGTCAGGGACTCAGTTTGGGATTTCAGTTACTTTGACTTCCTGTCCATTCACATTGTCATTGTGTATATCCCATTCATTTTTCTATCATTTTGCAATTAGTTCAAGCAAATCTCCCCATGTTTTTCTGAATCACACACAACAGTCCGTTCACACACCCTAGTTTTTCCACCGTTAGCCAGTTAATGGTTACCCAAGTTTTCTGGCAACAAAGACTGGAAACAGGCTCCTGTGAATAAATATTTTGGTATTTGTTGGATTTTTGCTTCTTTCATTTCAATTGTATCAAGGTCTATGAACACAAGTTTTCTGTAATTCTATATCAATATCCAGACTAGTTGGACCATTTCATAATTCATGCATTGGGCTAATTTGTGATGATACTAATTGGGGCCAATCAAAGTAAATGATTTATTCTTTGAATAAAAGCTTAGGTATTTTCATCTTAGGCCCATATGTATACACGCCTTGAACACTAATGGCCCTAGGAAGCAATGGTGTGTAAAGCAGGGGTTGGCACACTGGCTCGCTGTCCACAGCTTGCTTTTGTATGGTCAATGAGCTAAGAATGGCTAAATTTTAAAGTTTATATTTTAAAATGGAAAACACATTCTTAGCTCAAAGACCAATGGCTGATTTGGGGGTGGGGTGGGTTGTTTTTTGATACCTGTAGTTCACCACTACACATTTTTTAAACGAAGGGATCACTCCTTAAGGCTGACATTAACTAGAGGAACTTCGAAGGACTCTTGGGAAGCATCCTCAGTTTTCAGGATGAGTTGTCTCTTCCCTCCTTCCCACAAGCAGTGAGAGCAAATAAAGATGGTGTAGCCCTGACTTTGGCTGGGGAATAACAAGAAAAAATTTAAAACTGAGTTAAGGCTGGGGTGAAGTATAGTGAAATCTGCTGGAAGGACCTTAGGGGACCACAGATCTCAGTGGCCTCACCTTGACCCCCACAAAATGCCTGTGACTTTCTCTGCCTCCACAGCCAGGCTAGTATGAACTGGCAGCGGGATCGTGCTATGGGTTAGTGTGTCCTCCATCATAAGTAAAATGGAGCCAGCAAAATGGGGGACAGCTTTATGACTGGGGGAGTAGAGGTTATAGATGTGCAAGAAATTGCCCATTAGTAGTTGATGAGAAAACTGGAAAGCAGTTGGGCAGAAACTAGATACAGACCAACATCTCACACCATACACCAAGATATGGTCAAAATAGGTATATGATTTAGAGAGTGATATAATCAAATTAAGGGAGCATGGAAAAGTTTACCTGTCAGTTCTATGGATAAAGCCAAACAAGTGATAGTTTTATGGGATGTAGAATCAATTTTGATTCCATTAAATTCAAAAGGTTTTACACAAAACCAATGCAGCCAAGATTAGAAGAAAAGTAGGAAATGGGGTGGGGGGGGGAGGGGATTTTTTAAAGCAAGTTTCTTTGATAAAGGCATCGTTTCTCAAATAGAGAACTGAGTCAAATTTATTCATAAGAGTGAGTCATTCCCTGATTGATAAATGGTCAAAGGATATGAACAGGCACTTTTCAGAAGAAATGAAAGCTATCAATGGTCATGAAAAATGCTCTGTAACTATTGATTAGAGAAACGCAAATTAAATTAATTCTGAAGTAGCACCTCATACCCATCAGATAAGTTAACATGACAGAAAAGGAAAATGACAAATGTTGGGAGGGGATGTGGGAAAATTGGGACACTAATGCACTGTTGGAGCTATGAACTGGTCCAACTGTTCTGGAGAACAGTTTGGAACTATGCCCCAAAGACAACCAAACCGTGCATACTTTTTGGCTCAGCAATACTGTTGCTAGATCTGTATCTCAAAGAGATCAGAGAAAAAGGAAAAGGGACCTCTATGTACAAAAATATAGAAGCTTTTTGTGGTGGCAAAGAATTAGAAATTGGGGAAACATGCCCCATCATTTGGGGAATGGTTGAGCAAGTTGTAGTAGATAATAGTGATAGAATATCGTGTTATAAGAAATGACAAGCAAGATGGTTTCAGAAAAACCTGGAAAGACTTACATGAACTGATGCAAAGTGAAATGAGAAGAACCAGAAGTTTGTGCACAGTAACAGCAATATCGTATGTACGATGATCAACTGTGAATGACTCAGCTATTCTCGGCAATACAGTGATCTAAGACAGTTCTGAAAGACTCATGACAAAAAAATGCTACCCATTTCCAGAGAAAGAGCTAATGGAGTCTGAATGCTGATTGAAGCATAATTTTCCTTTTTACTTGGGTTTTTTTTTTTTAGTCTGGGTTTTCTTTTACAACATGGCTGATATGGAAATATGTTTTGCATGACTGCACACGTATAATTTGTCAAATTGCTCACCTTCAGAGGGGGAAGGAGAAAATCTGTAACTGAAAATTTTAAAAAAGAATATTAACACTCTACATTTAATTAAGAAAAATATTTTAAAAAGAAAAGAAAATGTCCATGGTTTCAGGTGAGAGCTGGGGGGGGTAGGCGAGGAGGAGGCTTCTATAGCCTCAGTATAATTACAAAAGCATTGGATCCAAATCCCAGCGGCAGTTAAAATCTCTCTGACCTTGGGTAAATAAACTCTCCACTCTATGCCTCAGTCTCCTCCTCTGTGAAAGGAGGGGATTGGACCAGCTCATCCTTCAAGTCCCTCTCAGTTGGCATCCAGTTGGCATTCCTAGGGCAGGGCTTCTTAAATTTTTTCCACGCTTGACCCCTTCAGTGCTTAAACTGTGGGTCTCAACCCCATAGGGGCATGACCCTGAATGGTGGTTCGTAGGATGCACCAGAAGCATCTGATACCCTGCCTCCCACCCCCAAGTGCCCAGGTGAATCATTGGCAGGTGGGTGGAAACAGCCCTCAAGCTTCCTTAAGGAGGGTGTCAGGCCTCTTCCAACCCCAACACAGCATCCTCAGGTCCAGTATTGCTTGAGGGAATTTTCCGACAGGTTTGAACCTGTGCAAAGCCCTTCAGGACCCACCCCTATTTCACATTGAGATCTGCCTGGTACCCCAGCAATCTTCTCAAAGCCAAGCAAAACCTGGACGGGCAGAGTAAGTCGGCCCCAGAGGGTTGGGAGGGTGAGGGAGGAGGGTTTTCCGAGAGTCGAGCTATCCTCCGAGTCTCCTCCTCCAACCTCCCAAAAGTCATTTTAGTTGACATTTACACAGGGTGCCATGTGGGTAGAATGCATTTTTCCATCTGTTATCTCACTGGCTCCTCACAACAAGGTTGTTTGAGTATTAATATTGCCCTTTATAGATCAAGAAGCTGGTGAATGGCTCTCCCCAAGGGGGAAGGCTGGAACTGGAACCCAAGCTTTCTGGCTCCAAATAAGCCTCTCTCTCTCTCATGGACTAGGTTGATTGGGGGGGTGGTGTTGGAATTCTTGAAACTTCAAGGTTTTTTTCATGTCAAAGGTGTCCGTTGGCCAGTGATTTTTGATTGGCGTAACCAACCTACCCAAGAAGGAAAAGCAACTACAAAGAGGTTGCAACATAAGGTGAGGCTGTTTTGTTTAAAACAAAAAACACCAACATTCTCATTGCTAAATGGACCCAGACTGACCAAGTAATCTCCTTAGAGATCTGCGCACTTATTCCTGTGATGCTGCCATTGTTGAAGACTGAAGACCTGTTGGTCATTGGTTCCATAGGTCTTCTAGAGTTATTTTCAGAATTACATGAGAAAACCATCTTCAAGTATCCCCCTCCTCCTTGGAATGTGAGGTGAAGTACTGAGGGCTCCCAGCCAGAGCTGAGTTTAGCATAGCTCCTTCCCAGGGAGAGAATCCTGATCTCCCTTGGGTGGAAAGCCAAGGGAGCCAGCCTGTTGGGAAGCCAAGGAGAGGTGGAAGAAAGCGGGAGGTCGACCAGCTACCTGAAAGCCTGCTAAACCGGGGTGCTCCATTGGGAGGTGTGGGTATCTGAGCTTCTTGGGAAGGGGCTGCTAATGGAGCTCGGACTCTGAGGGTGCTCACATCCTTATCCATGAGGATTACGTCAGACCCCTGGCCTCAGTTTCCTCTGGAGGTTAGATGATCTCTTCTGTGGGAGTGACATCAGTCATTATTACTGATAATGAGCTCCTGGCAGACCCTAGAATCCGATTGAGAATAATCTGGGACCTCTCCAGGTGTCACAGGATCTGTCACAGGTAAGCCATTCAGCCTCTCTGGTCCTCTGTATAATATATACAAATCTGTACAGTGGGGGACTAGACTTTTAAGGTTCCACCTCGAAAACCCCATAATCCTGTGACTGATGATCCTACAGAGCTGATATATAGTACCATGACTCGACCAGGCTGTCTCTGTCTCTCCTTCCCTTCCTTCACCTCTCTCTCTCTCTCTCCCTCTCTCCCTCTCTCTCACTCTCTCCCTCTCTCCCTCTCTCTCTCTCTCTCCCTCTCTCCCTCTCTCCTTCTCTCCCTCTCTCCCTCTTCCATGCTTTATGTCACTTGCAGCTGTTTTAGGAGACAGCTTTCTTCCTCACCTCCCCCTCCTGCCACAGAAGATAAGCTGAGATGAGAACCAGTTCCATCTGGCCGGCTGTAAATAAAACCAGGGGACCCCTTCAGCTCCCAGCAACCCCTGCGGAGGCAAGATCATAAGAGACCCTGGATATCATCAAGTCCAAACCCCTTATTTCAAAAGCTCCAGAGGCCCAGAGAAATGCTGTGATTTACTTAGGTCACACAGCTAATTAGCAGCAAGAATAAGGACTAAAACCTGCTTCTGAATTTTCACCAACCAGGCAGTAATATCCATCATTTTTTTCATTTTTTATTTTCATACATTTCATTTATTTTTTCTAACTACACATATAAACAAATTTTAAGATTCCTTTTTTTTTTAAATTTTGAGTTCCTGATTCTCTCCCTTTCTCCCTCCCTTTCCCCTTCAAAGAAAAGGCAAACAATAATGTTGATTATATATTTTTTACAGCTGAGGAAGCTGAAGCCGAGGGAGATTAAGTGACTTGCCCAAAGTCACACAGGCAATGACCCCAGGTCTTCTGACTCCAGAGTCAACCTGTTCTTTATTGCCCTTCTTTGTGGCCCCTCCCCGCCGCCTGCCCCAGACTGCTTCACTCTGGGAGCCCAAGGCCAAAACATACTTTTTATACAATATTGTTCTGTGCTTACAAGGTTTTGGGGTTTTTTTTTTTTTTTGGAGGCAATCAGGATAAAGTGACTTGTCCAGGGTCACACAACTAGTAAGTGTCCAAAGCTGGATTTGAACTCAGGACCTCCTGACTTCAAGGACAGCACTCTATCTACCATGCCATCTAGCTTCCCCTTGTGCTTACAAATGTTAAACTATTTCCCAAGCAGTCTCTGGATTGAAGCAAGACGAATAGGGCCGAGACAAGGCGGACCAAATTTATTTTGGCAATGGTCAGAGAAAGAAGACTTTTTCTAAAATGTTTGCTTAGGAACCCAGAATGTATACTTATTTCACTTTATAAATATGATTATTTCATGTGTTTGTCTCACTTCCCCCAACTAGATCATAACATTCTTCGGGGCAGCGACTGTGCCTTGTTTCTTTTTAAAAACCTGTTCACAATGCAGCACGGCTAACTTGGAGATATATTTTGCATGGTTTCACATATATAATTATATCATGTTTCTTGCCTTCGCAGTGGCTTGGGGAGGAGTGCGTAGGAGGGAGGGAAAGAATTTGAAACTCAAATTTTTTTAAGGTGAATGTTAAAAAAAGATAATAAAATTTTAAAATAAAATGACAAGAAAAAAACATCAAAGATGTGGGAATTAACTCACCTAGAAATAATTTAGGATTTTTATGTGACTAATTACTAAAACAAGGGAAAGCCTAAATTATTGAAACAATGAAAAAATAACTATTGAAAAATCTGTTCACACACAGTACCTAGGGCAACCTGAACCCCTTTAAGCTTTCCCCTGAATCCCCTTAAGCTAGCATCTTTCCTTCCATTTTACTTTTGAACTACTAAAAAGGACAGTCTATCCTTATGGTCTCATCACCCAGTAACTCCCCAAACCCTTGCAGTCTCGATTCTATCCCTGTCAATCTGCAGAGACAGTTCTCTCCAAGGTCACCAGGGACCCTTTATCAGCAGCTCTAGTGGTCTTTTTCCTGTCCTCATCCTCCTTGACCTCTCTACAGCACTTGGCACTCTTGGACTAGCCCCTCCTTCTTCACGTTCTCTCTTCCCTTGGGTTCCATGACACTGCATGTGACTCTCATGGTTCACCTTCTACCCCACTGACCACTCCTTTCTCTTTTGCTATCTTTTGTCAATCTGACCAAGGCCTTTGATACGGTCAGTTGCAAGAGCTTTTGGAAAATTATGTCAAAACTGGGTTTGCCAAGAGAAGTTCATCAGTATTGTACTTGCTCACAAGGACTCATGGAATAATGGACAATGCTCTCACTCTTTCCCAGTCACCAATGGAGTGAAACAGGGCTCTGTGCTTGCTCCCAAGCTTTTTAGCATGATGTTTTCAGCCATGTTGTCAAATGCCTTCAATGAGGATGAACATCAAGGTCAGCTACCACCCTGATGGGAAATTATTTAACTTGAAAAGGCTACAAGCCAAGACTAAAGTGGAGGGAGAGTTGCTGCATGGCTTTTTGTTGGAAGATGATTGTGCGCTCAACGCAGCCTCCGAAGAGGAGTTGCAACAAAGTATGGATCGATTCTTTGCTGCTTATGTTAATTTTGGTCTAACAACCAACATTAAGAAAACACAGGTGCTCCACCAGCCAGTACCACACTATCCATACATGGAACCATCAGTTGCAGCAAATGGAGAAGTTTTGAATGCTGTGCATAAGTTCGCTTACCTTGGTAGTGTACTTTCCAGGGATGTACACATTGATAATGAGGTTAACGCTTGAATTGCCGGAGCTAGCTCAGTGTTTGGAAAGCTCCAAAGAAAAGTGGGAGAGAAGAGGTATTAGACTGACTACCAAACTGAAGGCCTACAGAGCCGTGGTACTGACCTCATTGTTGTATGCCTTTGAAACCTGGAGTGTTGCCGAGGAAACTGAATTGCTTCTGTTTGAATTGTTTTAGACAAAGCAGAGAAAGAAAATTATAGACCAATCATATTTGTATCATAGAAGGAGTTTGGTAGGATCCTTTCTTTTCCCATTTTTGCAAATGACTTATGTAATATTGAAAGTAATTGTTCTTTGAACATTTGATAGTACTTATAAAGTTATCTGGAGTTTTTTCTTGGGAGTTTACTTGTCTTATTCTAATTCTTTTTTCTAAAATGGAATTATTTAAATTCTCTATTTTATTCTGTTAGTCTGAATATTTTATATTTTTATAAATATTCCCTCATTTTATCTAAGTTATTAATTTTGTTGACATACAATTGGGCAAAATAGTTTCTGATAGTTTTCTTTATTTCACCTTCAATTCTTTGAATTTTCTTCATTTTTTATAATGGCAACTGGTTTTCTTCCCTTTTAAGAAAAAGTTAGACTAGTTTACTGACTTGAATATCTGTTAACATTTTGTAAGTTTTTTTAAAAAAAAAGAGTTCCTGGTTTTATTGAATTGTAGATTTTTTGCTTTCTTAATCTCTTTTTGAGTTTTTCGGAATTTTTAATTCAGTGGGTTTTTTTTTTTTGCCTTTCTCTTTTTTATTTTTGTTTCATGCTTAATTTGTTGATCTGTTCTTTCTTTCTTTCTTTCTTTCTTTCTTTCTTTCTTTCTTTCTTTCTTTCTTTCTTTCTTTCTTATGAAAGCGAGTAGAGATATAGATTGCCCCTCAAGGACTGTTTTAACTATATCCCAAAATTTTCAGTATGTTCTTTCATTGTTATTTTCTTTTATGAAATTATTTATTATTTCTGTGATTTGTTCTCTAATTTACCAATTCCTTAAGTTTGGTCTCTGATATTTAATCTTTTCTTCCACAGTTCTTTATTGAATATAATTTTTATTGCATTGTGGTCAGTAAAGCATTTAAAATGTGCTTAATATTTTTGCTTTTCTGCATTTGTTTGCATTTGTTTGTTCTGCATTAATCAATCAACAAGCATTTATTAAGCACTTGTTATACGCTAATCATTGTTCTAGTTGCCTGGAATACAAGTACAAAGAGTAAACAAAATCCTCCTTGCATCGAGCTTACATTCTAATGGGAGTGACAATTCATACACATATAAATATTAAAGGATATATACAAACATACACAAAATAGTTAAATGAAATCAATTTTTGTTAAGGTGCCATACATAATGGAGAAATACATGTATTCCTTTCAGTAATTGCCAAACATTTATCATACCTAACTTTTAAAATATTTTATTCCGGTACTTCTTTTTTTTTCTTTTTTTTGGTAGATTTTCTAGATCTGAATAAGATAGATTGAATCATCCTACTATTATTGTTTTTTTTCTCTATTTCTTTCAGTACTTCAATTAGCTTTTCATTTAAGTATTTAGACACTATTTCATTTGGTATATACATATGAAGTATTGATATTGTTCATTGTCTATAGTAACTTCAAGCATAATGTAGTTTCTCTTTTATTTCTTTTAATTATATCTCTTTTTACTATTTCCATTCTTGAAATTATAATTGGTACCTCCTTGCTCTTTTGAGTTGAGCTGAAACACAATAAGCCATTTCTTTCTCTAAGGACTCTTTCTTCCTTCCTTCCTTTTTTCCTTCTTTCCTTCTTTCCTTCTTTCCTTCCTTCCTTCCTTCCTCCCTCCCTCCCTGCCTCCAGCTGTTCCTTTCTTTCTCCCTCCCTCCCTCTATTCCTTCCTTCCTTCCTTCCTTCTTCCTTCCATCCTTCCCCCGCCTCCTCTTTCCTCTGGGTTTACCTCTTGGGTTTCGTTCAAGCCACTGGGCATTTTCTTTTGTTTACTCATATCTCCAGCCTCAGTTTCTAGACTGGGACTTTGTGTTTGGCTCAGAGTCTGTCCTCTTGGATGCTGTCTGCAGTCCCTGCTCACTCCCAAAGACCATAATTAAGACTAGGCCCTCCCCTCTGCAGGAAATGCTGGGTTTTAGTTCAGGCTGTTGGAGGCTCAGTGTAGAATTTTTGTTTGGGTTTTTGGTTTCCTCTATCTCCTTTTCCTTGTATAGTACCAGACCCAGGACTGATTTTGTCCTTTCCTCTGACTCTAACAGACCCAAATCCAATGCTGTTGACTATGCTAGTAGAAGGCATCCTGCAAAACCCTAAGTACTTTCTTTCCAAGGTGCTGCCTTGGATTATGATATGGCTCCAGCAAGAGTCATTGATCGCCTTCTACCCGAGCACTGCATTACCTGAATGCCAGTCTGGCTGTGTCTTCTGCTGTGGCTTGGACACAGGCCTCCTGGTCACTGGATTGGTCATAGGTTGTCTGGCTCTGGCCCTGTCTCCTATTTTGGCTCTGGCAAGACTTCCTGGGAGCTGATCTGGCCCTGTCTCCTGCTATGGCTGGGGGTGGTTGCCTGAGTGCCCCACTGCCTAGGCAAAAATGATCAGAGAAATGCAGATTGAAACAATTATGAGGTATCACCTCATAGTCACTCAAAACAGCCAATGTGACATTTCCGGTGCATCTGGCAAAAGATGGGAAAATTCAGTCCTTGAGAGTCTATGAGAAGCCAGGTATGCTAATGTCTTGCTTGTGGAGCTGTTAAATGGCCAGAGGCTTGTAAGTGTCTGGCCCTGTCTGACCGAGGCTTTGGCCTGGGCTTTCTGCCTCTGCTAGTTTGTCTCATCTCACAGCCTTTGCAGATTTTTGGCAGTCTTCTGGCATCCTGAACTGGTTGGAGGTGCTTAGAGCAGTTCTCTTCATGATTCTTCCTTCTGGTCCAATTTTGGAACTTTAGTGGGTGGGGCATTTGTGGAGGATCCAGGATCCCCTAGATTCTCTCCATTCACACTGCCACCACCCAGGGCAAGCCCTCATCACTTCACCCTTGGACCGTTTTAGCAGCCCCATGGTTGGTGTCCCTGCCTCAAGTCTGTCCTCTACCTCCAGGCCACTGGGTGCTCCACTCAGCTCCCTAAAGCAAAGACTGCTGCTGACACCTCCCTGCTCAATAAAAACCAGTGGTTCCATATTGTCTCCAGGATTAAATATAAAATCTTCTATTTGGCATCTTCACACCCTAGCTACACCCCACCAGTTTGGTCTTTGCTTTACTCCCTTCTAAGGATGCTACAATTTAACTCCACAAGCCTTCTTACTGTTCCATACACACAACGTTCCATCTCCCAGCTGAAGAAGGAGATGATTTCAGATGAACTCAGTTTTCTTTTCAGTAAGTAATAAAAGCACTAATCTGCTACTATGCAGGCCCTGAGGTTGCGTAACATGAAATTGTAATGTACCCCGTCAGCATATTTGTGAGACTTCCTCCAGCTGCATCAAACAGCTGAGATTGAGAGGAGAAGGTTGATGGTGGGAGTGATTCGGAGCTGACGTCTGCCAAGAGAGAAGCAGCAACAGAACAAGGGGGTGAGGAATTTGAGAGCAGAGGACCGGGTAGCGTTGAAATAGCTAATTATTGGATTGGAAAGAGAGGAAGGTGAAATCGGAGCAGGGTTAACAGCCTGAGAAAATATGGGGGTAGAGGGATTGGGGGTCATGAGTGAGCTGAAAAATAGTGTGGCATTTAAAAAAGGTTGGAGAGATATAATTGCTGGCTAATTTGATCATTTTATTAATAATGCCAGCATGTTTATTAATAAAAGGATGGTCTTTGGCTATCTTTCTCTTAGACCAAAGACAATCATGGCGGTGAGGGTGGTAATCAACTCTGATTGGTTAACAATTAATGAGAGGATGAATATTACGAGGAGGGGTTGGATCTGAACTTTGATTATATCATTTACTTCTTAAGTTACCCCCAGCCTTCGGTAATCTATTCAAAGAATTTAAGCCCCGCCCAAACCTTAGTAGAGCACAATGGCTTCCCCACCTGGGTGGGGTCTGGATAGAAGAGAAACTTCCCTCAAACTTCAGAGACTGAGGTCTTAAAATGAGGATAAAAGAAAAAGGAAGAAATCTGAATCTCCCCAAATCATTGGATATTAATAATCATTTCTCTCAGGTTTAGGATGGGTGAGACATAGGGAGAAGAAAAATCATAGGAGGTTATGGTCAGATGGGGGAATTAGGGATATGCAACACTTACAGGTAATGGTGAGATCTACTGTGTGACCATCCCTATGTGTGGCTGAGGTCAGGAGGTTTTGGGGTTTAAGGAGACTGAAATATTGGAAGGTTAGGGAGTTTGAGAGAACATCGATTTAAATGCTGAAGTCTCCTACACTGAGGAGGAAAAGAAGATGGTGAGTCAGGTGCTAAACTCCCTGAAAGAGGAGGGAGAAAGAATGACCTGGGGTCAGTATATTACAGCCACCTTAATTTGGACTGGGCAAAAAATTTTGATTGAGTGGATTTCAAATGCAAAAAGGAATCTGCATGCTGGAAGTAAAGATAATATAGAAACAGTACATGTCCAATCATTGGGGAACAACTAGATGAACTGAGGTGTGAATGTAATACGATATATCTGTAAGGAATGATGACTACGAAGAATTTAGAGAAGCACAGGAAGACTTGGATGAACCACTGCAGAGTGAAGAAAACCAAGCCCAAAGAATACTGAGCAACTACAATGACGTGGCTAAAGAGAAATTAAATGTCTCAGAATCAAGTCCATTCCAATGGTGAGTGATGACACACACTACTACGAAAGGCACAGAACGCACCCTTCCTTTCTCTTAGAATAAGTAAATTACAAAAGTGGAAGCTTACGCATAGGACCACCTACAACCACACCTGTAGGTGGCTTTGCTTAATTGTTTTCATAGGGTCGTAGGTCACAGATCTAGAGCTAAAAGGAATCATAGGGCTCATGTTGTCTATACCCTTCATTTTATAGGTGAGGGGACCAAGGACCAGAGAAATTATTAAACAGCTAGCTAAGTACAACACAGATAGTAAGTAGGTTTGGGGGATTGAGATAATTTATATGGAGTTCATAAACACAAGGTAAGTGTGTGCCATTATTACTTTGCTGGAAGCCCCAGGGGCTCCCTATTATATCCCACAGGATCGAATATAGACTCCCCTGTTTGACATTAAAAACCCTTCACCTCTTGGCTCTTTCTTACCTTTCCAGTCTTCTCACACATTACATCCTTCCACACACTTTATGATCTGGGCATGCTGGCTTATTTGCTGTTCTTCACTTGACTTTCCATATTCCATCTTCAATCTCCAGGCCCTTGCATTGGCTGTGCCCTATTCTTGGATTGCCAGGTCCCTCCCAACCTCCGACTCTCAGAATTCCAAGCTTCCTTTTAAGATTCATGAGTGCTCAAGGTCTACCTCCTTCAGGAGGCCTTTTCTGATCCCCATCCCTCCCTCCCTTCCAACCAGTCCCTGTCCCTCTAAGGCCCTGGATTTACAGCTCTAGATTTATACTCTGGGTGATTTATATGTGATGCCTCCTCCATTAGAATGTAAGCTTCTTTAGGATAGGGACTCTTTTTGCTTTTCCTTTGTTAGGAAATTTCTGTTATGAGAATATATCAGTAAAAAAAGAAAATGAACATAAATGAACACAAAAGGGGCCACAATGATGGTGCTATGGGCCTAGGGGGGTCAGGGAGGGCTTCACAGAGGAAGCAGGCCTTGAAGGATGGCTAGAATTGGGGCGTTTGGGGAAGAGAGCTGCAGTGAGCCAAGACGCTTGGGCATTCCCCATGTCCCTTTGGTGCCTGCCAGCATTATGATGAGATTATTCTGAGTCAGGCAGGGACGCAGTCTATTAGGAGAGATGCATCATATGCACACAGACAATGAAAGCAATGCCAGACTCCAGGAAGAGGCAGATGAAGGCAGCAAGAGGAGAAGGGCATCCCAGCCAAGGCAACTCTGGGCCTTAGGATTCCTCCCCTTCCTGGCTCATGGACCTACCCTTGAGCTTTTACTGTCATGTTTCTAAACTTCTAGTTAGAAGATAGAATTGGGAGTGGAAAGGGTAGGATCCCAGGACCATAGAAAACAGAAAAAGCCTTAGGGATCACATAGTCCAACTGCCCCATTTTACAGAGGAGAAACTGGGGCCTCACCCAAAGTCACACAACTGGTTTATAGTAGAGCCAGAATTTGAGCCTAAATCTTATGGCTCCAACCACAGTGTTCTTTCTACCCATAGAATCAGAAGAGCCAGAAGTCAGGAAACTCAAAGTCTTTTATTTTTACATTTATTTGTTTGTTTCTTTTAAATTTTTAAAAATTTTCTAAAAAAATTTTTTATTCATAGCTTTTGCTTTTCTACGGTCTAAATATCTCCCAGGATCCCTCCCCACTTCCAGAGAGCCCTCTTGTAAAACAAAGATTTTTTTTAAGAAGAAAGAAAAGGAAGAAAAAAATCAGCAAAACATTTAAACATCAAGGAAAAAATAATATATATATGCAACATTACACACCTGTGGGCCCCCTCCCCCCTTGTGAAGGAGTGGGGGGAGGGTCTTGTCACTTCTCTTCTTTGTGGCCATGTTTGTTCTGGGTAATTTTGCAACATTTGCTTTTGTTGATTTTGTGGGTTGTGGTTCTATTTAAACTGTTGTGGTCGTTGGGTAAATTGTTTTCTTGGTGAGGCTCACTTCCCTCTGCATCAGTTCCAATAGGTCTTTCCATGCTTCTCTGTATTCATCATGGAAACTCAGGCTCTAATCTGAGCTCTGCCGTTAGTTAGCTTTGTGACCATGGGCAAATCACACCCATTCCCCAAGTTTCAGTTTCTTTCTATGTAAAATGAAACCTAAAATTCCATGTCTATGAGGCCTTGGTCACTCATTAGCTGTGTGACCCTGCAGAAGTCACTTAACCTCAGCCTGCCTCAGTTTCTTCAGCTGTAAAATGGGTATCATCATAGCACTCACCTCCCAGAGCTGTTGTAAGGATCCAATGAGAGCATTTATAAAGGGCTTTGCTAACCTTAAAGCACCACATCCTTAAATTCTAGCTATGATTATTTTTATTATTGGTCCCCAATATAACAATAATAATCATACCTCACATTTAAATATCACTTTAAGGTTTTTCAAAATACCAAACAATATTATCTCATTTAATGGATCTAGAATTCTGCTCCTGACCCAAAATAAGTTTTACCATCATGTACTGAAGTCCCTGGGGTTATGGCATTTATGATAGTGGATTAAGAAATGGAAGGGACCTTAGAGGTTATCTTATTTTACAGATGAAGAAACTGAGGCCCAGATGGGGTAGTGGTGGTGAGTTTGGATTCAAACACAAATGCTCTGACTCCAAGTCCAATTCTCTTGCCACCACACCAGACATGAGTTTCTGGTGACCTTTCAGTATCCAGTCAGGAGAACTTGTGTTCCCACTAACATGTCCATTAAAGGTTATAGATTTGCACTAGCTTAGCCATTCTCTTTTATCTAATGTCCTATGGGATCAAGGGCCTTCATTTAGAAGACAACTGGCTGACCTTAGGGGTTCAGTCGGTGACTCACTGGAACATTTACTAGCCTTTATGGGAATTAAACACATGGCTTCAGCCCCGCTAGAAGAAATCAAAACTACTGAGCTAACCTGCCACAGATGGACTGTGTGGGCTGTCAAGTCTCCAGCATAGCACTAGCTACTAGCAGATGCTAGGGATGGGCAGGGCCTGCTGGATAATCCCAGTGGGAAGATCTCTAGAAACCCATTACAGTTTTCAGCCCTTCTTCCCAACCTGTTACACCAGCCTGAAGTTGCTAGATTCATCTCTTACCTACCTTGCATTTCATATTATTAACAGTATTAACAGATCACTATTGATCCCCCTAACACAAAGGTGGCATTAGTACCAATTCAGTGCTTTGCCTCCTTGTCCATGGTCCACCCCCTCTCATCATTCCATCAGATCTGGCTGCTTATCTGGAGACCCCCATCCCGTATAGGCATATTTTCCTGCACCTGAAGGCTGATATTGATCACAGCCTTTGCCAGACAGTGCTATTAACCTGGGAGATTCTGGAATTAGTCTTTGATAAAAGGTAAATTCCTGGTCCTCTTTTTCCTCAGTTTCCCCCACTGTAAATTAGGGATGACATACCTTGGATTAATCAGTCTTTTGGTCTAATGATCATTGCTATGGCTCTAGAGTAGTAACTTTCTCTTTAAAAACTCATTTTAACATGGAGGCAGCTAGTTGAATAAACGTATTTATTTTTGTCATCTAACTCTGCGAAATTGTTGTTGGACCCACAAGAGTAGGGAATACCATGTCCACTGCTTGTTCTGTATACAGGCATGTCATTTGGATCAGGTTTAGTCCTGGGGAATCTGGCATCTGATGAAACCAAGGCTAGGTTTCCTGCTTTCACATTCTTGTCTTTTTCAGCTCTGGCTTCAGTGTCATATGACGATTTTAATTATAGCTTGGGTTATGGTTCGTGTCTAGGAAGAGAGTAAAAATATGCCGATCCATGTACAATATGAATCGGATAAAGACAGGTCATTTATTCCTACACACAAAAGAAATGCTAAACATAGAAGGAAGAGCAAATTAAAAGCACAATTTAAAACAGGATTCAGTAATTTCTGATTACTGTTACAGTCTTCTGAGAGGCTGATACTTAAACCTCATTAAAATATAAAGCAGTTTCTAAAATATATAGAGAACTGAGTCAAATTTCTAAGAATACAAATCATTCCCCAATTGATAAATGGTCAAAGGATGTCAACAGACAGTTTTCAGATGAAGAAATTAAAGCTATCTATGGTCATATGAAAAAATGCTCTACATAACTATTCATTAGAGAAATGCAAATCAAAACAACTCTGAGGTACCACCTCACACCTATCAGATTGGCTAAAATGACAAAACAGGAAAATGATAAAAGTTGGAGAAGATGTGGGAAAATTGGAACACGAATGCATTGTTGGTAGAGTTGTGAACCATCCTGGAGAGCAATTTGGAACTATACCCAAAGGGCTATAAAACTGCATACCCTTTGACCCAAAGGAATCATGAAAATGGGAAAAGGATCTACAAGTACAAAAGTATTTATAGCAGTTCTTTTTATGGTGGCCAAGAATTGAAAATTGAGGGGATGCCTATCAACTGGGGAATGGCTACACAAGTTGTGATACATGATGTAGCAGCAATCTGGCTAGCAGCTACTGTGGCTATGTAAAACCAACAACAACCAGCATACAGGAGGCTGCCCACACAGGTTCTTTTGATCTGCTTTGCTAAGGAAAGCAATGTCAAGGGGTTAACAATCTTACTTTAATCCAACATACAAATATCACTCAGTTAGTTCAGGAGGAAAAGCCAGCAACCTGAACTTCAGAGCAAATACAAACAAATCACAAACATACACAATATAAACAGACCAAATCACAATTCATAGTTACCAAGAAAGCATCAACATCTGGGTTTACTAGCTGGGAGGCTCTTAAAACAGCTGCCCAGAGTCCCACGCCACTCTTCCAATGACTGAGAGCCCAAAAGGAAAAACACCAACCTCTTGAGTTTATATATTCTGTTCAGGGTCAAAGGGCATCACAAAATGCAACTCATCCACATGACCTAAAAGCATCACAAACATGCGTCTTAAACCCACGTGGCCTAAAAGCTTCTGGCGTCACAAATATGTGACTGAAACCCATGTGAACTAGGCTTTCCTTTGAGGCAAGGAAGTCATCAAAGATTCCTGATTTAATCAAAGAAGCAAAGGCTAGACTCTTCAAGGACACTTATTTAATAAGTGCTAAAAGGGAAAACAGTAAAAGAAAGTCCCACCTTAATTACTGATACATATGAGTGTAATGGATTACTATTGTTCCATAAGAAATGATGAGCACGGGGATTTCAGAAAAACCTGGAAAGACTTGCACGAACTGATGATAAGTGAAGTGAGCAGAACCAGGAGAACATTGTTCATAGTAACAACGACATTGGGCAACGACCAACTTCGAATGACTTAGCTCTTCTCAGCAGTGCAAGGATCTAAGACAACTCCAAAAGACTCATGCTGGAAAATGCTATCTACATCCAGAAAATAACTATAGAAACTGAATGCAGATCGAAGCAGACTGTTCTTTCTCTTTCTTGTTTCAGTTTCTTCTTTCTCCTGGTTTTTCCCTTCGGTACTAATTCTTCTTTACAATATGACTAATGTGGAAATAAATTCTTTTTTAAAAATCAATCAATTAATTAATTAGTTAAAAAATTTACAACACTCAATTCCACAAGCTTCTGAGTTTTAAATTTTCTCCCCCTCCCTCTCCTCCCCCCTCCCTCCCAAGGCAGCCTGTAATCTGATATAGGTTCTACATATACCTTCACTCATTTTTCCCAATAATCAAGTTATAAAGAAGAATTATAAATAATGAAGTGAACCATGAGAAAGATGAAACAAAAGCAAAAGTTAAATAAAATAAAAAAAGAGAGAGCAAATAGTTTGCTTCAATCTGCATTCATACTCTGTAATTCTTTCTCTGGATGTGGATAGCCTTTTCCATCATGAGTCTCCTGGAGCTGTCTTTGAACCTTGCATCATTGAGAAGAGCCAAGTCTATCAAAGTTAGTCATTACAGAAGCAATGTGTCTGTGGTTGTGTACAATGTTCTCCTGGTTCTGCTCCCTTCACTCATCATCAGGTCATATAAGTCTCTCCAGGTTCTTATGAAGTCCATCTGCTCTTCATTTCTTATAGCACAACAGTAGTGGAAACAAATTCTTAAAAAAAAACATAAAGCAGGTTGCAAGTCTGCTAATGAGACATTTTACATGCCACTGAAGCTCTATACTGTCTAAACAATTCCTCATGTGTCTGCTGGGAAAATATCCAATCCTCTTGTTGGTGTCTATCCTATCTAAGAGTCCTGGGGTAGCTGCCAGGAACTCTTCCCCTTCACCCTAACCCCATGGGGCCCAGGACAACTAGACCTCTCAAACTCACAAAGTCACCTCTAAGCCTGCAAATGTCCATCTCATGATAAGATGCTCATGTGCCTACGATCATGAAAAAACAAACCCCAAAACCAAAGAAGGCAGCCAGGGGTCCAGGAGCCCCCTTGCCTAGTTAAATGCCCCTGTCTTACCTGCCATGTGGGCACAGTTGTCATGATGCTGAGTGGAGATAGGCCAGCTCTTCCCCACGGCTCATGGAAGTCTTGGAGTTACGTGAAGTTATTTGGAAGGTCAAAGGAAAGAGACAGTGGAACAAAAGCTGCCTCTTCTTTTAACTGATGCAGCCTCCTGCCCCTCCTGTCTGTTTTGGAGCAGGGGAGTACTAAGGGACCATTCAAAGTCTGCCATATTGTACCAAAACTCCAAGCCCATTCTGCACTAGATCCCTGGATGGCCAGAAGCCAAGTTCCCACATGGCCAACTGGAACCAGGTAGAGCAATTCCGAGCCTTCTCCATTGGATGACCCCTTCAGGTCAATCCAATGTTTGGCCCAAAAGTCAAACTCTTTGTTGATATGCTTGTGTCTTAGATGCTTGCACTCATGCAAACATGCCACTTAATTTGTATAGCTTTCTAGACAGTGATGGTTCCCTATTAAACATATTTTTATATGATGATAACCAAGAACAAAGTGATCTCTGTCCAACTCCCAAATCTTTCCCCTATGCACTTGCAGACATTTGAAAATGCACAATTAGAGAATCCTTCCTTTGGCTTAAGACTTTGCTTTGTTAAAATACAAAAATCTCTTAAAAGGGACAGCACATTAGGACTTTTCTTCATGTGAAGAAGTTTCTCAGATCTTTTCCTGACTCTTGTTTCAATAGGGAGAGAGATTGCCATGCACCCAAAAGAAAGAAACATTGATGATATCATTCAGCAATAAAAGCAAGGAAAGGGGGGCAGCTAGGTGGCACAGTGAGGACCCGAGTTCAAATCTGGCCTCAGACACTTAACACACTAGCTGTGTGACCTTGGGCAAGTCACTTAATTCCAATTGCCCTGCCTTCCCCCCTCCAAAAAAAAAAAAAGAAAAAAATGCATAGAAAGGGGAAACCAGGGTCAGGGAAGAGAAATGACCTATTTCTTAATTTTGCTGAGATTCAGCCTTGCCTGGCAGATGCTACCTGTGCTAGGACACATCTCTCCTCTTGGGCTCAAGGTCAGCCCTATTTGTATACCAAATATATGCTGCCTGGGTGGTATCTACTCACCACCCATTTGACAGATTCCCACCATTGGTCTCTTTAGTCAAGGAAAGAGCTGGAGCATGGGGTGCTGCACTGATGGGCCTTAGCAAGCAAGATTAGATAGCACAACCAGAATTCAAACACAAATCTGCCTGCTTCAGGCCCAATGCCCCTTTCTACCAAATCTCTTTCTTACTTCCTAAGGTCCAATAGCTACCATGTCCTAGATTCCCAGAGTGGGTTCTGGAGCACAGGTGAGATGATGTTGTCATAGGACTGTTGTATACCAGCAGGGAAAGGAGGAAAGATGCAGAGCCCCACTAGCTGGCTGGTGAAGGCTCTGGGACTGGATTGGTGCCAGGTACTTTCCACAGCTGTTTCCCACAGTCCCTGTGGCATTCCCACATGCCCCTGCCCCCACCCCAGCTATCCTGGCTCCTCCTTTGTTTCACATTTGGATCCCCTAGATTTGCTCCAAGTCCCTTGTTTCTTGCCTAAAGGCATTAGGGTGATTCATTACAAAGACTTTCCCTGGGTACCTATAATTTGATTTGGGGTTTCTGTTTCCTTGTGAGTACAAACTTCTGGCCCCAGCTTTTATAGTCACTGGAATGAGATCTGGGACTTCTATTTTTTTAGCCTTTGTACCCTCAGTGACCTGTATGGAATAGGTGATTAACAAAGAATTATTGAATCGAATTGACCCAGGCTGAGGCCTTCCTTCAGGATAGGGGCAGGGCAGGAGGAAATTATACTTTCCATTTCTCCTAGCCAAAGAAAACTCACTTGTTATCTCTGAGTCTCAAGTATTTTCTGTTGTGGATGAGGTAAATAGATGTCCTATGCCTAATATTCTTATTAAACTTTTTTAGTAGGGCCCTTGTTACCTATATTTTGGAGTGACCCTAGACTCTTACCCTCTCTAAGCTTTTAGAAGAGATTCCCCAAGAGTTTTACCCTGGAATAGAAGCAACAAGCCAGAGGGAATAAGGCTGACCTCCCCTCTGTAGGTCAGGTTCACCTCTAGAATGAACCTGTGTTCTGTCAAAACCCCTTTAGGTGGGGAGTCCCCTAAACCAAGACAAACACCTGGAATATATTCCCGCCTCACTTTCACCCCATAGACTCTCCAGTTTCCTTCAAGACTCAGTTCAAGCCCCACATGAAAACTTTCTTAATTCCCCTGGTGCCTTCACCCACCAAAATGACCATTTGTCTGGTTGGTACACAGTCTGCATATATTTATAGGGCATACCTTTTGGGCTAATTCCCCTAACTTGTAGCTGACCAGCAGGTTGGGTCCCCAAAGATCAACAGCTGTCAACATAGAATATAGAATAGAACAGAATATAGGCTCCTTGAGGGCAGAGATCATTTCACTTTTGTCTCTGGGTTCCCAGCTCCTAACAAAGTTAGGAGTTTCAATAGGCAGATAGGGGTCATCTCAGGGATTGTGAAGTCTGGAAGTTCTGGGTTCAATGAGTGGAGATACCTGGCAGCAAAGGAAGCTTCTTCACTGGAGAAGTAAACCATTGACAAGAATGTTTCTGACTTGACTTGATAGAAGACATGGACTTTGGGGACAATAATACAGAGCCAAGGCGAAATGCTTAATTAGGTGTCCTGCAAATGTGGGTTTTAAGGATCATTCTTCTGGGTAGGTATAAGAACATTATCATTGGCTTTAGTTTTATTGTTAATGAGCGCTCGTGAGAGCTTTTATGGTTTTGAAATTTCTTTTCTGTGTTGAAAATAAATAACTGTCCCATATCTGATTCACATTATACATTGAGTACCATCTACTTCACCTTTTGGTAAAACCTTAGACATGAGCCCAAACTAAAGCTATAAATAAAGAATCTCTAGGATGCTGGGTTGGGGGTCAGGGTGGGTGTTGACAGGCTAAAGAGTACGAGAAAAGGTAGCCTAGCCCCTTTTTATTAGAAATCAGGCTTCATCAGCATTGAAGCATATTCATACCAGGTTCCCAGGTCTCTGGAATAAGGGATGCTGAGGGTGCAAACTCCATTAGTAGTTTCTAACTAACACAAATATCTGGCCATAGTAGGTACTTAAATGCTTGTTTATTGATTGAGCTTCAGTTTAACCCTTGTGTTTTCTGACTGTGCATCTTCCCAATGAAGGAGCACGACATAGTAGAGCTGACCCCAAGCTAGGAAGATCTGAGTTCCAATCCTACCTCTGACACACTGCTTTGTGACTCTAGGCAAGTCATTTAACCTCTTAGGTATCCAGACAGCTCTCTGAAACTACATAGTTTCGAAGACTGTGCCAACCTGCATTGATAGATTCCCAGAATCCTTCATTAGAGAGTTCCTTATCATAATGAAATTATAAGTCCAATCTCTATCTCTATTCTTCCCAAACTCCTAGAGGGCAGAGACCAGGGTTTTGTTTTTTTTATCCTGTATCCCCCACAGCCTAGCCTAGGATAGAGTTAAGCACACAATAGGGTTTGATTTATAAATTAATTTTTAATAAGTATAAGTAGTATTTATTTGTGGGTGGATAATTTTTTATCCCCCTCCTTAGTAAAATATACTCTCTGGGGGCAGAGAGTGTTTTATTTTTGTCTTTGTATTGCTAGCATTTTTCCATGGATGTAACCAGTCATTGTGGCACCTGGGATAAACTTCACAAAGTGTACTGGGGGATACACTGTATCAAATAAACTTTTAAAGACAGATTCTGCCAGACAGGGGAGAGACCCAGGATCTGAAGATCCAAGGTGAAGAGACAGAGACCCCAGGACACTGGCCTTTATGGACAGCTGCTTCTGGGAAGCCTGATGTGCGTAGGGAGGGGAGAATAAAGAGGGTTGAGGCCAGGCGGGGGAGGAGCTTTCCTGAGCTGTGTCTAGGAGTGGACTGAGGAGAGGGAGAAAACAAGTCACCTGATTGCTTCCTATTTCAACAGATTATTCTTTCAATTTTCAATTGTTTCTTCTTCTTGAAGGAATATGTGTTGTTGGAGCCCTTTGAATTTTAGTGCCCTGGTACAGAGTTCTGATTGCCCTGCCCTAGTTCTGGCTCTACAACTACCTTCTGTATAATAGGTCCTTAATAAATGCTTGTTTATATAGATTTAATTGATCAATGAGAAGTTGTAGGTGGCTATTTATGGGCTATTTAAATGAGTAAATTCTGAATATGGAGGATCAGAGGCAGCCCAGCTGAACTATTTAAATGTTCTCCTCTAAATAAATTTAAAATAATGCCTCAAATCAAATTTTGAAATAGCAGAACTAACAAAAACTCAAGGTAAGACACTTTTCCAGCCTAGGAAAGCTTAAGAGGTTGGCAGGAAAAGTTTATGAGATCTGAGTGGAAGCCTGTCTGGAGCCCACACTCCCTGTGGTAGCAACAGTGGCTTCAGAAGCAACTTCAGAAGCCCTCAGCCCAGAGAGATGGTAAGGGGGTTGGACGGCTGGTCAGAAAGAGGTTTCAAGGGATCCTTCACTGTCACTGGGTACAGCTGGCACTGATTGGCAACTCTCTTGCCCATATGTGGCTCTGGGTTGCAGTTCCAGTGCAGAGAGGAGTACTGCCAGCCAGTTGCTAGGAAGCCCACACTATGGTTATAGGTCTAAAGCAAAGAGAATATTAGAGCTTGTGGCTGCAGGGGCCTAAGGGTCCTTCCTAGGTAAAGCCCTGAGTGTAGACCAAGAAAGCAGTGACCACACTTCTCCCAGGATCACACCACCTTGGAAGCACCAAAAACTTGCAGAACCCCAGAACTAGCTTTGAAAACAGCATCATGAAAAAGTCTGAAGCTTGAGATAGTGCCCCCCCCCCATCCTCAGGTGAGCAGAGCCCAACTTTAACATAAGATTCAAAGTCAAGTAATAGGCTGGAAAAATACACAGATGACAAAAAAATAATGTGACCGTAAGAAGCTACTACCATGGCAAGGAAGAGCGAGACATAAACTCAGAAGACAACCATGTGACAACAGCTACTAATAAAGCTTTAAAGAGAAAATGCTAACTGGACCAGACCCAGCAAGAATTCCTGGAAGAGTTACAGAAAGAGATGAAAGTGGTAGAGGAAAATTTGGGGAAAAAATGTGAGAGATGCAAGAAAATTATGAAAAGAGAATTAACAACTTGATAGAAGAGGCACAAAAATTCACTGAAGAAAATAACACCTTAAAAAATAGAATTGACTTAATGGTAAAAGAGGTGAAAAAAATTCACTGAAGAAAAGAACTCCTTAAAAAGCAGAACTGGCCAAAAAAGAGATACACAATCTCACAAAAAAATTTCTTAAAAATTAGAATTGGGCACCTGGAAGCTCATGACTCCATGAGATATCAGGAAAGAATAAAACAAAATCAAAAGAATGAGAAAATAGAAGAAAGTGTGAAATATCTCATTCAAAAGCAACTGACCTGGAAAATAGGTTGAGAGATAATTTAAGAATTATTGGACTACCGGAAAGCCATGATCAAAAAAGAGCCTAAACATCACATTTCAAGAAATTTTCAAGGAAAACTGCCCCAATATTTTAGATCCACAGGGTAAAATAGAAATTGGAAAAAATCCACCAATCACCTCCTGAAAGAGGTCCCAAAATAAAAACTCCTAGCAGTACTATAGTTAAATTCCAGCCCTCCCAGGTCAAAGAGAAAATACTTCAAGCAGCCAAAAAAGAAACAGTTCAAATATTATGGAGCCTCAGTCAGGATCATACAAGATTTCCACATTAAAGAGCTTAGAATGTGATATTTTGCAAGGCAAAGGAGCTAAGATCACAACCAAGAATCACTTCTACAGCAAAACTGAGTGTAATCCTTTCAGGGGAAATGGATATTTAATAAAATAGAGGGCTTTGAAGCATTCCTGATGAAAAGACCTGAGATGAATAGGAAATTTGACTTTCAAAAATAAGACTCAAGAGAAGCCTAAGAAGGTAAACATGAATAAATAATCAGAAATTACTCAATAAATCATCAATTACCTCATAATCATAAATTAACTCAATTAAGTTATCATTGTTTACATTCCCATAGGGGAAGATGATACATGTAGTTCATAAGAACCTTATCATTATTAGGGCAGTTAAAAGGACTTTGCATAGATAGAGGGCGTGGGTGTGAGTCTATGATGTTGGGATGCTCTCCAAAAAGAAAAGAGTGAAGAAAAGGAATGCACTTGGAAGAAGGGGGAAGGGGAATGTAGAGTGTAGAAAATTTTTTCACATGAAAGAAGTGCACAAGGAAGAGTTTTAACAGCAGAGGAGAAAATGGGGCCATGGAGAGCAATGTTTGAACCGCACTCTCATCAGAATTGGTTCAAAGAGGAAAGAATACATGCATATGTATGTATATTATATATATGTGTGTGTGTGTATATATGTATATGTGTACACACACACACACACACATGGTTGTGTATAGAAATATAACTTACCAAACAGGGAAAATAGAAGGAAAGGGGGATAAGAGAAAAGGCAGGGAGTGATAAAAGGGGGAGGGTAAATCAAGGGAAGCAGCGCTTAGAAGCAAAATAAACTTTTGAGGAGGTACAGGATAAAAAGAGAGAGAAGAGAAGAAGAAATATATAAAAACAGGATGGAGGGAAATACACAGTTACTATTCACTGTGGGCAGCTAGGTGGTGCAGCCAGATAGAGGTCTAGGCCTAGACTCAGGAAGACCTGAGTTCAAATCTGACCTCAGATACTTACTAGCTGTGTGACCCTGGGCAAGTCACTTAACCCCATTTGCCTCAGTTTCCTCATCTGTAAAATGAGCTGGAGAAGGAAATGGCAAATTGCTCCAGTATCTTTGCCAAGAAAACCCCAAATGGGCTCACGAAGAGTTGGAGATAACTAAAACGACCCAACAAAAGCAATCATAACTATGAATGTGGATGGGATGATCTTACCTATAAAACAGAAGCAGATAGTGGAATGGATTAGAAAGCAGGATCCAACAATGTGTTATTTACAAGAGACACACTTGAAATCTAAGGACAGAGTTAAAACGAAGGGCTAGAGCAGAATCTAATATGCTTCGGCTGAAGTTAAAAAGGGTGGGATGGCAATCATGATCTCAGAGCAAAAATAAATCCAATTAAAAGGCATAATCAGGGAAAGTACATCTTACTAAGAGCTACCATAGACAATGATGTCATTTAAAAATATTTTACAGCAAGTTTCTCTGATAAAGGCCCCTTTTCTCAAATATATACTGAGTAGATAATTGAATCAAATTTTTTTTCTTTTTTTTTTTAAATTTTTATTTGTTTTTTTTTGGCAGGGCAATTGGGGTTAAGTGACTTGCCCAAGGTCACACAGCTAGTACATGTGTCAAGTGTTTGAGGCCGGATTTAAACTCAGGTCCTCCTGACTCCAGGGCCGGTGCTCTACTCACTGCACCACCTAGCTGCCCCTAATTGAATCAAATTTATGAAAACTGGCACCATTCCCTGATTGATAAATGGTCAAAGGATGTAAACAGGCAGTTTTCAGAAGAAGAAATCAAAGTTATCTATAGTTATATGAAAAAATGCCCTAAATCAAGATTTATTAGAAAATGCCAAAATTAAGACAACTCTGAGATATCACCTCATGTGGAGGGCATGAGAGAAAAACAGGGACACTAATGAATTCTTGGTGGAGCAACAGCCATTCTGGAGAACAGTAAGGAACTAGGCTCAAAGGGCTATAAAACTGTGCACATCCCTCGACCTAGCAATACTACTTCTAGGGCTGTATCCCAAAGAGATCGATGAAAAAGGAAAAGGACCCAGATGTACAAAAAATATTTATAACAGCTCTTTTTGTGCTGTCAAAGAATTGGATATTGAAGGGATGCTCCCTCAACTGGGGAACGGCTGAACAAGTTAGGGCACGTGATTGTGATGGAATACCTTTGTGCTGCAAAATTACAAAGGACGTGGTTTCAGAAGAACGTGGCAAGACTTATGTGAACTGATACAAAATGAAGTGAGAAGAACCAGGAGATCAGGGTGCACAGTAACAGTAATGTTGTAATGATGATTAACTGTGACAGACTTGGCTGCTCTGATTAATATAATGACCCAAGATAAGGCCAACGGACTCATGGTGAAAAAATGTTCTCCAACTCCAGAGAGAGAACTGATGAACTCTGAGTGCAAGAGGAAGTGTAATTTCCTCATTTTATTTTTCTTGCTTTTTTTGGAAATGTGGCTAAGATTGAAATATGTTTTGCATCATTTCACGTGTATGATTGATACCATATTGCTTTCACATGTATAATTAATATTTACTTTCACATGTATGATTAATACTATATTGCTTTCATAATGGGTGGGTAAGGAGTGGGAGGGATGGAGAGAATTTGGAACTCAAAACTCAAAAAGAAAAGAAATTTTTAAAAAGTGAGCAAAGTAACCTCAGTTGTGAGGAGCAGTGTCCTCCTCTCTTCCTTTTCTCTTCATTGACAGTCCAGTCCAGATCTTTATTATTTTTTTTTTTTTTGAGGAGGGAAGGCAGGGCAATTGGGGTTAACTGACTTGCCCAAGGTCTCATAGCTAGTAAGTGTATCAAGTGTCTGAGTTGGATTTGAACTCAGGTCCTCCTGACTCCAGGGCCGGTGCTCTACTCACTGCGCCACCTAGCTGCCTCAAGATTTCTTTCTTTTTAATCGATAGCCAACTCTTGGTGGGAGAGGAACACCAGAGTAGTGCCACTGTTGGGAAAATAGGTGGGTGAGTACCCGGAGGCAGCTAGTTCCTTTCCAATGGCCATTGCCTATGGCACATGAGGAGTTCTCTCAGACGGAAGAGTAGGGCCAGGGTCTTGGCCAGAAGGAGACTCAAGATGGTGAAGCATTCAGGTTTAGCTGGACAAGGGCAAGAAGGGAGTTGGGGGAAACCAGAGAGCAAGTGGTAGCTGGCTTTTTCCAGAGCTGGAGGAAGCAGTAGGAGGGAATTCCATCTCACTCTCTAGGGAGATGGAGAAACTGAAAGCTTCCACTATTTGGCATTAAGGTATGTGGTTCCTAAGTTACCAAGCTTGATGAAAAGGAGGAGAAAAAAACCAGATCTGGGGGACAGAAGGATAGTCATGGAATAACTACTGGGGGAAAGGAGAGAGAGAGGGTGGGGGGAGGAGAAAGGAGAGAGGAGAGAGGAGAGAGAGAGAGGAGAGAGAGAGAGGGAAGAGAGAGAGGGAAGAGAGAGAGAGAAGTAGAGAGGGAGAGACAAAGACAGAGACAGAGGAGAGGAGAGAGACAGAGAGAAAGAGTAGTGGAGAGACAGAGAGAAATAGAGAGACAGAGACAGGGGAAGGAGAGAGAGAGAAATAGAGACAGAGAGAGAGAAGTTGATAGATGATAGGTGGGTAGATGAATAAATAAATTGATAGATAAATAAATAAATGAATAAATAGATGGGTGGGGAGATAGATGAACAGATAAATAAATAAATAGGTGGGTGGATAGATAGATAGACAAATAGATAGACAGACCGGCAGAGAGAGGTAGCTAAGTGGCCTAGTAGATAGAGCACTGGGCTTGGCATCAGGAAGACCTAAGTTAAAATCTGCCTCAGGTACCTATCGACCTTGGGCAAATCACTTAATGTCTGTCTGCTTCAGGTTTCTTCTCTATAAAATGGGGATAAGAGCACTTGTCTCCTAAGATTGTTATGAGCATAAAATCAGATAATATATGCAAAATGCTTTGCAAATCTTAAAGCATACTATGTAGACATTAGTAGTGAGGTCATTTGCTACGAAGAATTCTCTCTCCTCTCTTCCTCATCTCATCTCACTCAGAAGTCTTCCTCCACTATGTCCTCCTTCACTCCTGTCTCACACAATGAGGTGGCCCAAGCCTCCTAATATATGCACAAGTGATCCCATCCTGTCCTGTCTTCTCCAGCAGATCGCCTCCTTTATCACCCCCACTCTCTCACTAATCTTCAATCTCTCCCTGTCTACTGGTTGCTTCCCTTCTGTCTACAAGCATACCCATGCCTCCCCCATTCTCAAAAGCCCCTCACTTGATCCATCCATCCCCAGTAACTATTGTCTTGTATCTCTTCTGCCCTTTGGGTCTAAATTCCTTGAGAAGGACGTCTATGATTGGTGCCTCCACTTCCTTTCTTCTCCCTCTCTCTTTTTAATTCTCTGTATTCTGGCTTCCAACCTCATCATTCAATGGAAACTTCTCTCTCCAATGTTACCGATAGCCTCTTCATCGACAAATCCAATGACCTTTCCTCAATCCTTGTCCTTCTTGACCTTGCTGAAGCCTTTGAAACCTGCAGTTATGCTCTTCTGGGTTTTGGTAGCCCTGCCCTCTCCTGTTCTCCTCCTCCTGCTCTGACTGTCCTCTGTCTCCTTTGCTGGATTTTCCTCAAGGTTGTACCCGTGCCCATGGGTGTCCCACAATGCTCCATCCTGGACCCTCTTCTCTTCTCCTTCTCCTTCTTTCCTTCTCCTATCCCATCTCCAACTGCCTATTGGACATCTCAAAATGGATGTTCCGTAGACATCTTAAAGTCAACACATCCCAAACTGACCATTATCTTTTCACCTAAACCAGGGGTGAGGAACTTGTGGCCTTCTAAATCCTTAAGTGCAGCCTTTTGACTGAATCCAAATTTTAATTGTTATGTAAAATGTGGATTCAGTCAAAAGTTTGCACTTAAGGATTTAGAAGGCCACATACATGTGGCCTTAAGGTTGCAGGTTCCCCACTCTTGCCCTAAACCCTTCCCTTTTCCTAGTTTCCCTGTTCTTGTGGAGGGTACCTCCCTCCTCTGGGTCACCTGGGCTCAAAAGCTAGGTGTCCTTGATTCCTCACTCTCTCTCACTGCCTATATTCAATATGTTTGTCATTTCCTAGAGATTCTACCTTGTCAGCATCTCTCTTATGTGCCTCCTTCCCTCCTCTGATACTGCCGCCACCATAGGCAGCTGCTGGGTTTCCCTACCTCAAGCCTCTCCCCAGTAGAGTCATACACCACCTAGTTGTCAAATTAATATTCCTGAAGCACAAATCTGACTCTCTCTCCCTCTCTCTCCCTCCCTCCCTCCCTCTCTCTCTCTCTCTCTCTCTCTCTGTCTTTCTCTCTCCCTCTCTCTCTCTCTGTCTTTCTCTCTCCCTCTCCCTCTCTCTCTCTCTCTCTCTCTCTCTGTCTCTCTCTCTGTCTCTCTCTCTCTCTCTGTCTCTCTCTCTCTCTCTGTCTTTCTCTCTCCCTCTCACTCTCTCTGTCTTTCTCTCTCTCCCTCTCTCTCTCTCTCTCTCTCTCTCTCTCTCTCTCTCTCTCTCTGTCTCTCTCTCTCTCTCTGTCTCTCTCTCTCTCTCTCTCTCTCTCTCACACACACACACACACACACACACGCACGCACGCACGCACTCCCATTCAGTATACTCCAGTGAGTCTCTATCTCCCCCAGGATCGAATATAAAATCCTCTGTCTTTTAAAGCCCTCCATAAGCTGGTACCTTTTCCAGCTAGATGCCACAGGGCATAGAGCGCTGGACCTGGAGTTCGGAAGTCCTTGTTTTAAATCTTGCTTCAGACACTTACTAGTTGCGTGTCCTTAGGCCGGGCACTTACCACCCTATTTGCCTCAGTTTCCTCAAATGTAAAATGGCAATAATAAGGGTGCCCACATCCCAGAGTTGTGAGGATTAAATGAGCTGATGTTCATAAAGTGCTCAGCACGGTGCCTGAAACACGGGAGACACCATGTAAGTGTTAGCTGTTAGTTATTATAGCGACAACAACAGAAATTAGGATTATTCAACTTTTTACAGTGCCCCCCTCTTACCCCCACCTTCAACGTACCCGGCATTCCAGTGACTCCGGGCTCTTTCCTGTCCCTCCCACAGCATGCTCCATCTCCCGCCTCTGAACGTTTTCTCTGACTGCCCCCGTGCTTGGAATGCTCTCCCTCCTCATCCTCTGCCTCCTGGCTCCCCTGGCTTCCTCCAGGTGCCCGCTAAACTGCCATCTTCTACAGGAAATCTTTTAGAATCCTACCTCTTAATTCTAGGCTGTTCCCTCTCTTAATCACTTCCTGTATACAGCTAGTCTGGGTGTCTGCTGCCTCTCCCGTTAGACTCCGTTTGTGCCTTTCTTGGTTGACCTAATATAAAGCAAATATTAGGCGCTCACTAGGTACCAGGCACCGCGCTAAGCTCTGAGGATACAAACCAAGCAAGAAATACAGTCCCTGCCCTCCAGGAGCTCAGAACCTAATGGTGGAATTCCACAGATAAAGGAGAGAGATGGGAAACCATTGGACAACCCTGCCTTCAACCTCTAGGAGGGTAGAAAATAAAGGTGTAAGGCACCAGGAAAACACTCAGGACCAGAGATCACAGACTTAGGGTTGGGAGGAATCTCAGATCCAAGGCCCATGGAGATGGAGTGACTTACCCAAGGTCACACAGGCAGTAAGGCAAAGGGGCAGGATTTGAACCCCCATCCACCGACTCCCAAACTGTGTGCTTTCAACTTCACTGAGATTTAGTTTAGAGATCATCTAATTCCCCCCATTCTGGCAGGTAGACGCCCTGAGAAGGGAAGTGAGAACCGGGAAAGTTGAAGGACTGGACCCAAGTTATATATACAACATTTAAACCCCAGGTCCTCTAAAAATCTCTAGCCTTGATCACATGCTGCCTGGATCCTGAAGCCTTTGGGGTATCCGAGCCGTGCTGGATCAAAAGCTCTGCCGGGAAGAGCAGAGAATCCCTCTGAACCCCCAGAGGCCTATTTATTTACCCTGGCCCTTTTTTCTGGCTCCAGCCCATCCTTTCTGTTTATTGCTCAACTTGGAGCTTTGACAGAATGTGGGGGTGTGGGCTGGTGGTGGAATCTTAGCTCCCAACTGATGCCATAACAACATCACCCAGCAACTAGGGTGAATGGGACAGAAAGCTAAGAATGGGGGTCCCTGCATGCAGGGAATTTGGAATAGAGGGGAGGGGGAAAGATTAGTGCACAAGTGAGGTCAGTAAGGAAAATGGTGGGTGCCAGAAGGGAGGTACAGAGAGTTCAGAGGAGGGAGAATCCCTTAGGGGTGAAGGGAAGGGAAGGAGGAATAGGGGTGGAAATCAGGAAAGTCTTCATGAAAGAGGTAGCATTGGAGGCAGCCAGGTGGTGAGGTGGCTACAGAGTTGGACCTGGAGTCAGGAGAACCTGAGTGCAAATCCTTCCTCAGACACTCAGGAGGTGTGTAGCCGTGGAAAAGTCCCTTATTCAGGCTCAAATTCTTCATCTGTAAAATGAGGATAACCCTAGCCTCTTAAGGCTGTTGTAAAGACCAAAAGAGATAACATATATAGTTTTCAAACCTTAAAGTGTTTTATAATATTAGTTATTAGGCCTGAAAGGATGAGTAAGAATGTCAAAAGGTAGAGATTTGAGGAGAATGCTTTCTATGTGGAATAGGGGATATTAACCCGGGATTCATGAACTTGTGTGTGTTTTTTAATATTTTGATAACTGTATTTCAATACCAACAAAACCCAGCAGGAAGAGATAGAAAGAAAAATTCCATTTAAAATAACTGCAGGCATTATAAATACTTGGAGGTCTACCTGCCAAGACATACACAGAAACCATATGAGCACAATTACAAAACACTCTTCACACAAATAAAGATAGATTGAAGCAATTGAAGAAATACTATTTGCTCATGGGTAGGCAGAGCCAATATAATAAAAATGACATCAAATGTTATATTAATTGCAAATTAATATTGTAATAGAATTATATTATTTTATTATTTACATTACTACATAATTACATCACTACATATTACAGTAATATAACACAAGATATTTTATAATACAATTAATATCCTAATATTAATTATACATGGTATGTTAAATATAATTATGCCTAAATTTACAGTTCATAACATAATTAATATAGTATAATGATATGATAAAACTAACATTACAATATTAATCAGAATATATTTAAATATAGCATTTTATCATATTTAACTATATTGAACTTTATTTTTATTATTTGTATTTTATAATAAATATATTTACCTCTGTATTATAAAATATATATAAATATATCATCTAAACATATTATATCATATTTAAATATAAATATGAAAAAATTCTGCAGTGCTATACTAAACTACCAAAGAATTATGTTATAGAATTAGAAAAAAAAAATAAATTTCACCTAGAAGGTCAAGAATATCAAGGAAATCAATGGGGAAAAAAGTGAAAGAAAGGAGGCCAGCAGGACCAGATTTTAAACTACACTCCAAAGGAGTAACCATCAAAACAATCTGGTACTGAGTGAGAAACAGAGTGATGGACCAATGGAATAGATTAGGTATACAATACACCAAAGCAAATGAGCACAGTAAGCTGGTGTTTGATAAAGCCAAAGATCTCAGCTACTGGGGCAAGAACTCACCATGTGATAAGAACTGCTAGGAAAACTGAAAACAATCTGGCAGAAACTACGTGTAGACAGACATTTCACATTTCAGAACAAGATAAGCTCAAAATAGGTACAGGATTTCAACATAAGTTAATTAGGGGAGCATGGGGAAAATTACCTGTAAGACCTATGGATAAGGAAAAAGTTCATAACCAAAAAAGAAATAGAGGTCACAAGAAATAAAATGATTAATCATGATTACATTAAATTAAAATGATTTTGCACAAACAAAACCAATGCAGCCAAAATTAGAAGGAAAGCAGAAAACTGGGGGGGGGGTGATTTTGTGGCAAATGTCTCTGATAAAGGTCTCATTTCTCAAATATATGGGGAACTGAACCGAATTTATAAAAATATGAGTCATTACCAAATTGATAAATGGTCAAAGTACATGAACAGGCAGTTTTCAGAAGATGAAATCAAAATGCTCTGTAAACTGTATTCTAATAGAATTGGTTTCTTTTGCAATCCTAGGTATTTTATTTTATGCATTTAAAAACTTTACCCTAAGAAGGAGTCTATAGACCCCAGATTGTCACCCAAAGGCTCTATGATACATGAAAGGTTAAGGACCCCTGGTCTAGAAGGAAGTGAGAATAAACCCTGGATTTAGAGCCAGAAGACCTGAGTTTGTATCTTGGCTCTTTTCCTTGATGCTCGTGTGATCTTGGGCATCGTACTTAACTGCTGTGAACCCCAGTTTTTTATCTGTAAAATGTGAGATTGGGATTATGACCTGTAATCCGTTAGACTTTTTGGCTCTGGTCCTGGAATGGAGGCAGGAAAGGACTGGGTGCCTGCTGGGTATGGGCAGGGAATAATTTGGTGTCCTGTTTGCCTGGTGTGGAAGGCCCATTAAAGCAAGTTGTGAAAGACAAGACCAAATAGGAGACTCCTGACAGATTGTGGAGGGGAGGACATGTAATGCCATATTAAGAAATTTGGGCTTTATTCAGGAGGCATTAGGGAAGCATTGAACAGTTTTGAGGAGGGTGGTGTGACCAGCAGAGTGTTTTAGGAAGGTTAGTATGACAGCCTGCATAGGGTGGATTGGATGGAAAAGCAGGAGGCAGGGAGACTGATGGGTCAGGAGGTGAGGCCAGAAGTGAGATCATAAGGATGATCTAGGCTGGTGGCAATGGAGGGGGCCGATTTGAGAAATACCGCAGAGGCTGAGCCTTCAGGACTTGGTGTCTGACTTGGGAGTGTGGGGGTTGGGAGAGTGTGTGAATGTGGGGAAAGTGGGGTGTCTCCTGGAGTTTCAAAGCTGGGTGACTGGGAGGGGCAAGGGACGGCTATAGCCGGGGAGAGGAGGCCTGTTTGGACTGATGAGGCAGGGGATAAGGCTCCCTAATAAGCTGCCCCTTGCATTCTGGCTTCCTGCTGAGGAGATGGCCATCCGCCAGCTGGGCCAGGCCTAGCTCAAGGGATAGCTCTGGTTGCTATGGGAACCAGCTCCAGCAGGAGCAATTCTGGGGACAAGCCCCCACCCACTGTGGTCATCTCAAAACTTCTCAGATGACCAGAAGCCTCAATCTCCCTCCCAGGGGTTTAACTTTCTCAGTCTCAGGGCATGATTAATTAATAATAATTAATAATAACAGCTGACCTTGCAAAGGGCTTTACCTATATTATCTCATTTTATACTCATAACAATCCTGGGAGGTAAATGCTACAGGTATTGTTATCGTAATTTTACAGACGAGAAAACCGAGACAGAGGTTAAACATGACTTGTCCAGATCACACAGTTGGTGTCTATGGCAGGATTGAAATCCAGGTTTTCTGGACTACCATTCTAGCACTCTATTCATAGTACTGTGGGTGAGGAGTAGATGGGACAAAGAGAGAGAGTGAAAGAGTGTGCGTGTGTGTGTATGTGTGTGTGTGTGTGTGTGTGTGTGTGTGTGTGTATGTGTGTATGACTGGCTGGCTTCCAATTTCCCTTTAAAACTCACCTTAAGCCCTTTCCTATGCCTCCGCCTCACCAATTACTTTCTATTTATGTTGCATAGAAACACACATGTTTATATACAAGCATAACAGGTATTTTTTTCAACAGCAAATTTTTATTTCTTTATATATACAAAAAGATTTCATTGGCAATTAGGTGGATCACATAGATCTGTACATTTCTGTAATTTGCATTATGGACAACATGTGAATGAGACATGGAATGTAAGTAAGAGGGACTTCGTAAAATGGAAAAAAAATCCTTGATTTTTGGGCAGCTAGCTTGACCTTGGACAAGGATGATATCAATGTACACGCATATATATATATATATGTATATATATATATGTGTGTATATATGTATATATATGTATTTTTTAACAGAAATAGCTAGAATTTTGAAAGCATCTGAAGGTTTACAAAAAACTTTTCTAAGCACTGTATATATGTTATCTCATTTGGTTTCTTTTGCAGTCCTAGGTTGTGCAGTGAATAGAGTGCCTGGCCTAGAGTCAGAAAGAGTTGACAGCCTCAAACACTTACCAATTGTATGTGTGACCTTGGGCAAGTCACTTGACCTCTGTTTGCCTCAGTTTTCCCATCTGTAAAATGGGGGTCATAATAGCACCTATCTCACAGAGTTGTGAGGCTGAAATGAGATACTATTTTTAAAATTCTCTCTAAACCTTAAAGCGCTATGTAAGTTAACACTGAAGCTTTTACAAAGAATATTTCCTTCCAAAAGGTATAATCACAAATATACAAACTTATTCCCCCAACACATAGGAGGCATAATCCTCATCCCCTCTTGGACCACCTCCATCTCTTGGAAGGGCAAGGAGGGTTGGGTTCATAGCTTAGCTTGGTTCCTATAGAACAGAGTTGAAATCTGCCCGGAGCTCAGTTCCAAGGCCCCCAGCTTCTCAGGCTAATTGGCTGCCCGTCCCTCCTCCAGTCCTGACTCCAAGGTTGTCATGGCTTAAACTCCCAGGTCCAATGGGGATCCCCTGTGGCCCCTGAGACTAAGGAGGACAAGCAGCACAGAACAGAAACAAACACCCCCAGACCTATTTCTTGGAGCCGGGGTTAAAGAGAGGGATCAGGGAAGGAAAGCCCTTCCCCTCCCACTGGTTCAGTTCATGGCATTCACAAAGATGCAGCAGATAAGAGTCCAGCCAAAAGATGGTGGGAAAAAATCCCAGAAAGGATTCAGTTTCACCACTTTTAAAGACACAGGCAACCAATCAAAGAGGCTCCCTCCACCCACGTGGAAGGGGACACAGCAGGCTCCACATTGAACAAAGTGGGCACGCTCAAAGGCCCCTTAGGGCCAGTTCCATGTTAGAACTGGGCATGCTCAGAGAAGTCCAGGCTATACCAGCAGTTAATTCATTACTTGTCAAAGTTGGACCTTTGTGAAGCATACTGCGCCATCTTTTCCTCTGGGGGGCAATATGCTTAGGCGGCTTTGGTTTGGGGCAATGACAGAATAGGGCCCCTGTTAATAATTAATCAACCTCTCTCAGTCTCCCATTTCCTCATATATAAAATGGGGACAATAGTGGCCCCTATCTCCTAGGGTTGTTGTGAGAATAAAATGAGATGATATCTGTAAAGCACTTTGAGTACTTTGTGCTTTATAAATCCTTATTATTATTATTAATATTATTATTCTGAAAGGAGGTCAAGACCACACAGCATCGTACCAGTGCTAAACACTGCTCTACTCTCTACATGCCAAAGGATGCTATAGGCTATGAGAACAAGGACATCCTCCATCCTTCCCAGAGGCAGGTTTCAGTCTCTCTCTCTCTCTTCTCTCTCTCTTCTCTCTCTCTCTTCTCTCTCTCTCTCTTCTCTCTCTCTCTCTCTCTCTCTTCTCTCTCTCTCTCTTCTCTCTCTCTCTCCCCCCACTCCCCCTCTTTCTTTTTTGGTAAGTAGTATTTTACTTTTTCCAATTAAACGTAAAGATAGTTTTCAACATTCATTTTTATAAGATTTTGAGTTTCAAATTTTTTCTCCCTCCCTCTCTCCCTCCCTGCCTCACATCGCCCTTCCCCAGGATGGCAAGCAATCTGATATAGGTTCTACATATGCAATCATGTAAACATATTTCCATATTAGTCATATTGTGAAAGAAGAAACAGAGCAATAGGGAAAAGCCACAAAAAAACAAAAAAGGAGAAAATATGCTTCGATCTGCATTCAGACTCCATAGTTCTTTCAGAGGCAGGTTTCAAGGACAGTGGTAGAGAAGCAGGTCAAAGGAATCCCATCGATTTCCTAGATGATTCAGGAGGAAGCTCTAAGACCCATTCTCTTCCAACTCAGTAGGATGCTGCCAGTTCCAGACTTGCTGGAAACAGAGTTCTGTGTCTGTTCTTCAGAAGTGTTAGGACTCTCTGACACTAAGTCTTTGGGCAGAGACACGGCAGTCCCTCCAGTTTGAAATCTATTGATCTGTACAATAAATGGAAAACGGAAGGTCAAGAATGGGTCCTCCTGCCTCCCAGGACAAAAGAAACAGAATTCTACAAAGAGAGGAGTCTAGATGCTCACATGACCCGAAACGGAGATCATTCTTCCTGGTCTAGATAAGAAATGCTAACTAGGTCCATGAAAGGCTGATCAATGGATCTGAAGATGAAAGGGGGCAGGGAGAAAAATCTAGGAGAAAAAAGGGAAAGTTAAGTGTAAGAGAACTCTCCTAGGCTTGACTGCCTGAATCAAAGGCAGCCTCATTAAAGATGTCCTCTGACCCACATCCCAGGATGAAGCTGATCCCCAATCTTTCAGAGAAAC